>NC_069501.1:21944519-22274519 GCF_027579735.1 Bombina bombina | reverse complement strand
TAGAAGGTAGCATGTAATACTGTGCACTATTTCTGTAGAGGGCAGTGTGTAATACTGTGCACTATTTCTGTAGAGGACAGTGTGTAATACTGTGCACTATTTCTGTAGAGGGCTGTATGTAATACTGTGCACTATTTCTGTAGAGGACAGTGTGTAATATTGTGCACTATTTCTGTAGAGGGCTGTATGTAATACTGTCCACTATTTCTGTAGAGGGCTGTATGTAATACTGTACACTATTCTTGTAGAGGGCTGTGTTTAATACTGTGCTCTATTTCTGTAGAGGGCTGTATGTAATACTGTGCACTATTTATGTAGAGGGCAGTGTGTAATACTGTGCACTATTTCTGTAGAGGGCAGTGTGTAATATTGTGCACTATTTCTGTAGAGGGCAGTGTGTAATACTGTGCACTATTTCTGTAGAGGGCAGTGTGTAATACTGTGCACTTTCTGTAAAGGGCTGTATGTAATACTGTACACTATTTCTGTAGAGGGCTGTATGTAATACTGTGCACTATTTCTGTAGAGGGTTGTATTTAATGCTGTGCACTATTTCTGTAGAGGGCTGTGTGTAATATTGTGCACTATTTCTGTAGAGGGCAGTGTGTAATACTGTGCACTATTTCTGTAGAGGGCTGTGTGTAATATTGTGCACTATTTCTGTAGAGGGCAGCATGTAATACTGTGCACTATTTCTGTAGAGGCAGCGTGTAATACTGTGCACTATTTCTGTAGAGGGCAGTGTGTAATACTGTGCACTATTTCTGTAGAGGGCAGTGTGTAATACTGTGCACTATTTCTGTAGAGGGCAGTGTGTAATACTGTGCACTATTTCTGTAGTTGGCTGTATGTAATACTGTACACTATTTCTGTAGAGGGCTGTATGTAATACTGTACACTATTTCTGTAGAGGGCAGAATGTAATACTGTGCACTATGTCTGTAGAAGGTAGCATGTAATACTGTGCACTATTTCTGTAGAGGGCAGTGTGTAATACTGTGCACTATTTCTGTAGAGGACAGTGTGTAATACTGTGCACTATTTCTGTAGAGGGCTGTATGTAATACTGTGCACTATTTCTGTAGAGGACAGTGTGTAATATTGTGCACTATTTCTGTAGAGGGCTGTATGTAATACTGTCCACTATTTCTGTAGAGGGCTGTATGTAATACTGTACACTATTCTTGTAGAGGGCTGTGTGTAATACTGTGCACTATTTCTGTAGAGGGCAGCATGTAATACTGTGCACTATTTCTGTAGAGGGCAGCATGTAATACTGTGCACTATTTCTGTAGAGGGCAGCGTGTAATACTGTACACTATTTCTGTAGAGGGCAGCTTGTAATACTGTGCACTATTTCTGTAGAGGGCAGTGTGTAATATTGTGCTCTATTTCTGTAGAGGGCTGTATGTAATACTGTGCACTATTTATGTAGAGGGCAGTGTGTAATACTGTGCTCTATTTCTGTAGAGGGCTGTATGTAATACTGTGCACTATTTATGTAGAGGGCAGTGTGTAATACTGTGCACTATTTCTGTAGAGGGCAGTGTGTAATATTGTGCACTATTTCTGTAGAGGGCAGTGTGTAATACTGTGCACTATTTCTGTAGAGGGCAGTGTGTACTACTGTGCACTATTTCTGTAGAGGGCAGTGTGTAATACTGTGCACTATTTCTGTAGAGGGCAGTGTGTAATACTGTGCACTTTCTGTAAAGGGCTGTATGTAATACTGTACACTATTTCTGTAGAGGGCTGTATGTAATACTGTGCACTATTTCTGTAGAGGGTTGTATTTAATACTGTGCACTATTTCTGTAGAGGGCTGTGTGTAATATTGTGCACTATTTCTGTAGAGGGCAGTGTGTAATACTGTGCACTATGTCTGTAGAGGGCAGCATGTAATACTGTGCACAATTTCTGTAGAGGCAGCGTGTAATACTGTGCACTATTTCTGTAGAGGGCAGTGTGTAATACTGTGCACTATTTCTGTAGAGGGCAGTGTGTAATACTGTGCACTATTTCTGTAGAGGGCAGTGTGTAATACTGTGCACTATTTCGGTAGAGGGCAGTGTGTACTACTGTGCACTATTTCTGTAGAGGACAGTGTGTAATACTGTGCACTATTTCTGTAGAGGGCAGTTTGTAATACTGTGCACTTTCTGTAAAGGGCTGTATGTAATACAGTGCACTATTTCTATAGGCTTGTGCACTTTAACGGGAGAAGTGCAATTTTTTTTTTTTACTCATTTCCTCTCATTTGTGGTTGTATATCCTTCTTCCTGTTATCATATTCTGTCCTATAGGCATATAGACCCAGATTACAAGTTAGGCGGTACGGCTGTAGCTCTGAAAAAAATGGCCTTTGAGTGTGGAATAGTCATCTCACCCGTATTACAAGTCAAGCAGTATGGCTATTCTGCTAGCGTTTAAGCCTGTACCGCAATGATCCATTCCACAATCAAAGACCAGTAGTTATGGATTTTGCAAAACCAATATGTTTCAAAGTACACTAACACCCATAAACTACCTATTAAACCGCCACTCTCTTGCATCACAAATCCTATAAGAAACCTATTAACCTCTAATCCGCCTCCCACACACATCGCAACTTCCTAAATTAAAATATTAACCCCTAATCTGCCACCCCGTATAGTCAATACTAAATAAACCTATTAATTCCGTAACTGCCGACCCCCCACATTGTGACTCCCTAAATAAACCTGTTATTCCCTAAACCGCCAGCCCCCCACATCGCAACAAATTAAATTAAACTATTAAACCCTAAATTTAACACCCCCTAACTTTAAATAAAAGTTACAATATAATTACCTTAAAATAAATAAACTTACCTGTGAAATAAATAAAACCTAAACTTAAACTATAAATAAACCTAACATTACTATTTAAAAAAAATACCAAAAATAAAAAACCTAAATTACAAAATTAAAAAAATCCTAACAATACGTAAAAAAAACCCCAACTCACTAAAATTACTAAAAATAACAAACTCGAAAATTATGAGAAATAAGAAAAATCTAAGATTATAGAAAATACTGGTGATCTGTTGTGTTTATGTTGTTCAACGATTTGTGAATTACAAGATATCAAGTCATAATACTCCGATGAGCTCTTCCTTAACATTGTTGGCTCATGATTGGTGTTTGAAGCATTAGTCAGATCCAATCAGACCGTAACCGGTCATTACGCCCACCTCATACCGCTTCTCATTGGCTATTAACTGGGCGGTTTGCTACACAGGATAGGGATTGGCTAAGAATTCTCATACATGCACTACTTAAGAGGGTGGCACCCGGGCCTCGGCTTGAACGATCACATTGAGAAAGGCTGAATAACACAGCCGAAACGCGTTTGTGCTTGCAGTAAGCACATTTTTGTGCACAATTTGTTGGTTTTAAACACTGTCCCTAGTCCCTGACACCTGAAGCCGAGGGAGCTGCTATCGGCCAGGAAACAGGGGGGCTAGGTGCACAGTTTTAGTGTGGGTACTCTATCAAGGTATATCCTTGTTTTAACTATGTACTTTATTAAAAATTCAATTTTTTAAATTACAATATTTTAGGGATGAGTGCTATTTAAACCCTATATCTTTGTTGGTTCTCTTACCAATCCCCAATTGTATAGAAAATAATAAACTAAATTATTCAAAATAAAAATAATTAAACCTAATCTAATACCCCTATAAAAACAAAAAAGCCACCGCAAAATAAAAACACCCCCTAATCTAACACTAAACTACCAATAGTAGTAAGCAGCTCTCATCCTATTGACTGATTTGAATATTTCAGCCAATAGGAATGTAAGGTACCCCAATATAAAAGGGGTACCTTGCATTCAATCTTAAGTGTGTGACAGACGATTGCATGAAGTGGAGGTTCCACATCAGATGTCAGCTCTGTCGCCGATCCTGCTCTGCGCCGCATCAGCTCCGCGACCCCTAGATGAAGATGGAAGACATTGAGGATGAAGATTGAAGATTGAGCCGCCTGGAAGAAGATCTTCACCGCCGCACACTTCTCCCAGCTTCATTGAGGACTTCGGCCCGGTTGGATGAAGACTTCTGTTGCTTCCTTGAGGATGGATGTCCGGTCTTCAGAACTGTAAGTCGATCTTCAGGGGGTTAGTGTTAGGTTTTTTTAAGGGTGTTTTGGGTGGGTTTTATTTTTAAGTTAGGGTTTGGGCCGCAAAAGAGCTAACTGCCCTTTTAAGGGCAATGCCCATACAAATGCCCTTTTCAGGGCAATGGGGAGCTTAGGTTTTTTTAGTTAGTATTTTATTTGGGGGGTTGGTTGTGTGAGTGGTGGGTTTTACTGTTGGGGGGTTCTTTGTATTTTTTTTTACAGGTAAAAGAGCTGATTAATTTTGGGCAATGCCCCGCAAAAGGCCCTTTTAAGGGATATTGGTAGTTTAGTTTAGGATAGTTTTTTTTTATTTTGGGGGGCTTTTTTATTTTGATAGGGCTATTAGATTAGGTGTAATTAGTTTAAATATCTTGTAATTTGTTTATTATTTTCTTTAATTTAGTGGGTTTTTTTTAACTTTAGCTAAATTAATTTAATTTATTTAATTTTTGTTAATTTAGTTAATTTTAATTATAGTGTAGTGTTAGGTTTTATTTTACATGTACTTTGTATTTATTTTAGCTAGTTAGTTATTAAATAGTTAATAACTATTTAATAACTATTCTACCTAGTTAAAATAAATACAAACTTGCCTGTAAAATAAAAATAAACCCTAAGATAGCTACAATGTAACTATTAGTTATATTGTAGCTAGGTTAGGGTTTATTTTACAGGTAAGTATTTAGTTTTAAATAGAAATTATTTAGCCAATAATAGTAATTTTTTGTTAGATTTATTTAAATTATATTTAAGTTAGGGGGTGTTAGGGTTGGGGTTAGATTTAGGTTTAGGGGTTAATACATTTAGTATAGTGGTGGCGATGTTGGGGGCGGCAGATTAGGGGTTAATAAGTGTAGGTAGGTTGCGGCGACATTGGGGGGGCAACAGGTTAGGGGTTAATAAATATAATGTAGGTGTCAACGATGTTGGGGGCAGCAGATTAGGGGTTCATAAGTATAATGTAGGTGCCGGCGGTGTCCGGAGTGGCAGATTAGGGGTTAATAACTTCTTGTCTTTTAAATCCAGGTTTGTAAAAACCCGTAATACCAGCGCTGCAGGTAAGTAAGTGGTGAGAGAAAACTGCTCGTTAGCACTGCACAGCTCAAAATGAAAAACTCATAATCTAGCCGATAGTCTCTGTAATGTGGTAATGACTTTTTTTATGCTCAGACGAATATTTAATCCTTGCAAGAAGCAATCCTCCATTATACATTATAGCCTGTGAATAACCCAACCATTTATTTTGAATCGCAAACATTATACATTAGATTATATTGTTAGTGTCAAGGTATTCTTTCCACCAGGGAACGATACTACCCCCCTCACTACATATCTATTTAAAGAGACAGTCCCTATTACTTTGAACCACAATATTTCCAATACCCACGTTCAAACAATATTGCCTAATTTTTGCTCACTGGAATATTAGGTCATTGGACTCCCCAGATAACAGTATCCTAGCACTATTACTGTTACATATAGACAAGGACACTTGAGATATAAGTGCCAATAGCGGAAGTAAACTAGTGTGTGTGTGTTTTTAAAGTCATTTTTCCCTTTATTTTAAATTTATTAAAATCATTAAATGTTATATTTTAGAACCTATTTCCATCTCCATTTTTTTCTCTATTCTGATATTTGACAATCACCATTAGTAGTGATCAAACTACAAGACCACATACAAGACAATATATAATAATTTGCAAACCTGTGAGTGCTATATGTGTATTCTTTAAGTGGAGACTGTAGTTTTTCCTTTTTTTCCTAGAGTTTGTTTAATACACAGCACTGTTTTGCTTAATATATATACACTAATAATCATTACATTATTTCAATACTTTAAGCCAGTGCTTTCCAAACTGTGTGTCGGGACACACTAGTGTGTCGGCAGCAGTGTGTAGGTGTGTCCCTGCTTCAGCACAAATTTTTTTACATTTAAATTATTTTTTTTTAAATTATTTTTTGGTTTCTGACTTTCCGCCTGCCTGCTACGCATATCACATGGTTGACACGTGATTGATACCTAGTGGGTCACAGATCATCTTAACCAATTGGCACAGATCAATGGGAACTGAAACTATTCCCATTGGCAGATTTGGCGGCACATTGGCTCCTGACTGCACGTGTAGTCTCCTTAATTGGCTCCTGACTGCAAGTGTAGCCAGTGAGTGGGACAGCCGTGTGTTTGCAGCGCGGGCAGTAGTCAGTCGGACTCACAGAGCTCTGAGAGTGGCAGCTTAAATGCTGAGCTGAAATCAGTGGGATTCTTTTGCAACTAGCTCCCAGTAGTGCCTTGCTTC
The DNA here is from genome assembly GCF_027579735.1 of Bombina bombina. Lineage (NCBI taxonomy): Eukaryota > Metazoa > Chordata > Amphibia > Anura > Bombinatoridae > Bombina > Bombina bombina. Next base: position 22,268,080 of record NC_069501.1, on the reverse strand, counting down.
TCCTATATATGATATATGGACAGGAAGTGGAAGTTTAAAAATGCTTGATGATGAAATGTGAGTGTTTTTATCTAATATTACACCAAATATTCCGAAACTGTGTTCATCCCATCAACCTCATACATCCCATTAAAATAGTAAGTAGCTATTGATGTTATTAAACTTTTTTTAATTCTTGCACATACATACTGTTACTTGTAAATGCATTTTGTTATTATATAATTTATGTATGTGTCCGTATCTTTTAAAACAAGTTAGTTTAACCTCGTTTTTGCTAGTACAACTGAATTACTGTGTCGCGAAATAATGTAGGTCTACAAAGTGTGTCACCAACATGAAAAGTTTGGAAAGCTCTGCTTTAAGCTATATGAAATCTCCAAGTAGTGCCATTGGCTTCTCTGTTGCTTTTCTAAAACATCAATGGTGAATGCGTTATTGCAATCGCCATTCTGCAATCCCAGGTGTTAGGTTTTTTCTAACACTTTTTCTCCATTGATGTCTATGGGGGATACGTGCACGAGCACGTCAAGTCAGGACTTGGCTTTTGTGCAGGATGGAGTTTTAATGCACCATAACGCACAACAACAAAAAGTTTTTTTGTCACTTGTAATGGCAGCACTATGGAAACTGTGCAGTACTGCTAAATTTCTAGCGTTATTTACGCACTGGGTTTAGCGCACAACCTGTAATCTTGGCCATAGATAGGAAGATTTTAACTTCTTATTTCATTTTCATATACAGGGCTACATTACAAGTGGAGCGCAATTTAAAGCTCTCATTCAAATGTTTAGTGCACTTGAAGTAAGTTTTTGTTTGCGTGTCGGGTTGCGCTCGTATTACGAGCTCAATAATGTATTCCACCATAGAATCAAAAAAAGTGGTAAAAAACACCCTACTCATACGTAAAAATGATTGCAAATTCTCAAGTGCGCTAAACCGACATGAAAATATGAATATTTCACATTCCAATGTTCTTCACATACAAGAATATCACCTAGGTTACGAGTTGTTGTTTTTTTCAGGTTGAATAATTTTTTTTTAAATGTTTTTATTGAGGTTATAAAGCAAATAAACAAAAAGCAAGGTTACAAAAAAGTCACAGACATAAGCATATGTCAACATAACAGCAATTTTGATCACTAACAGCCTGATGGTAAGTGAAGTCCACATTATTCTTCTTGTACAGTAAAACATAGAGATAAAATAAAACACTCTTGGATTTAAATAGTATACAGACTATTAAAGAAAACATTAACCTATACAACCAGCTCAAACCTTATTTATATTTATATTGGACTATATCCCATAGTACTAAACGGCCGCTCTTGGGCCTTGGTTATTAGGAATATGGGTCATTGGGAAAAGTATTATCAAAAATAAGGAAGTAAAAGGTAAATTTGAATATAAATAGATAAAAGCGCATTATGATAACTTAGGACTAGCAATAGATGATGAGTAGGCAGAAGTAGAGTACATTTTCTGAGGTTCACAGTTTATGCTATAAATAGCTAGGTAAGGATCTCAACCTTAACATCTTCATATTAATCCATAGTTGAATCTTCTAGATTTGAACAGTGTATAGTTATATAACTATGTATATGAACTATGAGTCATCTAATCAGAATGGGAATCAGAATGTCGTTGGTTGCCTTCGTAACACTAAATCTATTTATTATAACAATGTAAGGGCATAAGTCGTGGGATATATTTTCCCTAGCTTACTAAGTAAACTAAATGGGGGGGGGGGGGGGATAGCTAATGACTTAGATTAAGAGTTTTGCATTGCGTCTTTTAACGCTGAAAAAAATAGTAATTTCAGTGTAAAACCAGTAACGCCGCTATTGGGAGTTGTGTCAGTATAGTTATATCAAAAGCATTTTAGACTGTAATGCAACGTCAATCCCGCACTCAAAAAAATGAATTTTTTTTCGTGGGATTTCCATAGCACTGGTACTACAGGTTGTGCGGTGAGGCTAAAATGCTTACGTTACAGCATTTACCGACAAGATTCATGCCGCCAATCTGAAAGCAGTAGTTATGAGTTTAGCAAAACAAAAATGTTTCACAAAACTCATAACTAAAGTGTTACAAAGTACACTAACACCCATAAACTACCTATTAACCCCTAAACTGCCACCCTCCCGCATTGCAAACACTATATTAAACCAATTAACCGCTAATCTGCCGCCCACCCGCATCGTGACTATTCAATAAAGCTATTAACCCCTAATCTGCCGCCCACCCACATTGCCAACACTATTTAAATATATTAACCCCTATTCCCCCACACCCAGACATTGCTGTCACTATAATAAAGTTATTAATCCCTATTCAGCTGCTCCCCAACATCGCCGCCACTAAATAAAGTTATTAACCCCTGAACCTCCGGCCTCCCACATCTCCGCCACTAAATAAACATATTAACCCCTAAACCCCCGGCCCCCCATATTGCAAAACACTAAATTAAACTATTAACCCCTAAACCTAACACCCCCCCTAATTTTAAATTAAAATTACAATATACCTATCTTCAAATAAATAACTTACCTGTGAAATAAAAAAAACTAAGTTTAAACTATCAATTAACCTAAAATTACTATTATACTAAAATAAAAAAATAAAAAAATAAAAATTACACATTTAAAAAATATAAATAAAATAATAATAAAAACAAAAAACCCTAGCCTACAATAAACTACCAATAGCCCTTAAAAGGGTCTTTTGTAGTGCATTGCCCTAAGTTAAACAGCTCTTTTACCTGTAAAACAAATACAAAGACCCCCCAACAGTAAAACGTCTTCTATCTTCATCCCGTCGGCGCAAAGCGGAGCTATCCTGGAAGATCTCCGTCGCGCGAAGCGTCCTCTTTATACGGTCACCACTGTACACTGAATCTTCAATGCAATGGAGCTGTTTAAAAATGGCGTCCAATAACAAAGGGAGTTATATTAATAAGCGCAGGGTAGTAACACCAAACTCCTGAAAATACCTATGAATCCCTAAATAGGCAGAAATGGAATAACAGAAAAAAGAAAGATCAGGAGCGCTACAGCTAAAGGTGATTATACGCAAAGTAAATAGGGTCATTCACACATATAATCAATAAGGGCAAATAAGGTGTCTAAAATTAAGCATAAATTTATTTCACAATAAGTAATAATATTAAAAAACGGACGTCTCCGTAAATAAAAGGTTAGGTTGCCACCATATAAAATAACAGACTTCTTGCAGAAAATAGTTCGTGGTGTCAGTACAGACAGTTCAATTTGACACTCGATTTATCCAGACAGGTGTTGGTTTGCTAGCAAACAAGGGCTTACCCCGAACTGTGTCCACTCGGTATCCTCCGTGAATGGATTACGGCCGTTTGCCTAATGATGTCATTTGTGCAGGCGCTGTCCCATATTTGCAAATTATTTAGAAGTAGCTAACTGATTCATCTTGAGAAAGCCCTGCAGAGGGAGAAACGCGTTGATGTGCTGCAACTGTTAATGACAAGTATTTGTATGTAGCTGGAGCTACTTCAGTGTTCATTGAGGAGTGTGCAATATCGCTAACACAGTTAGCTACTTCTAAATAATTTGCAACTATTTCTCTGAACTTTTTATTGAACAATAACGGACATTACTTTCATCTATAGTTCTTGTCTCTGTACCCTGCGTGTTATTTAACACTTAGAGCAGGTACTACCCGCTGGATGATCGCTACACCACAGCTGAGAGAGCAAACTATCATCGCTACGAGCTGATCCCGATCCTAAACCAATCAGAAGACCCACTTGGGACAGCGCCTACACAAGTGACATCATTACGCAAACGGCCGTAATCCATTCACGGAGGATACCGAGTGGACACAGTTCGGGGTAAGCCCTTGTTTGCTAGCAAACCAACACCTGTCTGGATAAATCGAGTGTCAAATTGAACTGTCTGTACTGACACCACGAACTATTTTCTGCAAGAAGTCTGTTATTTTATATGGTGGCAACCTAACCTTTTATTTACGGAGACGTCCGTTTTTTAATATTATTACTTATTGTGAAATACATTTATGCTTAATTTTAGACACCTTATTTGCCCTTATTGATTATATGTGTGAATGACCCTATTTACTTTGTGTATAATCACCTTTAGCTGTAGCGCTCCTGATCTTTCTTTTTTCTAAAAATGGCGTCCCTTGCATTCCTATTGACTGATTTGATTTTTGAAATCAGCCAATAGGATTTCAGTAGCTCTCATCCTATTGGCTGTTTTAAACAGCCAATAGGATTTTAAAAGCTCTCATACTATCGGCTGATTTAAATTTCAAAAATCAAATCAGCCAATAGTAAACAAGGGACGCCATTTTGAAACAGCTCCGTTGCATTAAAGATTCAGTGTACGGCGGTGTCCGTATGAAGAGGACGCTCCACGCTAGATGTCTTCCAGGATGGCTCTGCTCCGCGCCTCCGGGATGAAGACTTCTCACCTCCTGGATGAAGACTTCTCGCCGCCTGGATGAAGACTTCTCGCCGCCTGGATGAGGATGGATGTCCGGACTTCAGAAACCGTGAGTAGATCTTCAGGGGTTAGTGTTAGTTTTTTTTTAAACTTTTTGGGGTGTTTTTTTTTAGATTAGGGTTTGGGCTTTGAAAAAGAGCTGAATGCCCTTTTAAGGGAAATGCCCATACAAATGCCCCTTTAGGGGCAATGGGTAGCTTAGGTATTTTTTACTGTTAGGTTTTTTATTTTGGGGGGTTGGTTGGGTGGTGGGTTTTACTGTAAGGGGAATTTGTATATTTTTTTTACAGGTAAAAAAGCTGATTTCTTAAGGGCAATGCCCTACTAAAGGCCCTTTAAAGGGCTATTGATAGTTTATTGTAGGCTAGGATTTTTTTATTTTGGGCTATTAGATTAGGTGTAATTAATTTTATTTTTGATCATTTTGTTTATTATTTTTTGTAAGCTTAGTGTCTTTATATTTTGTAATTTAGTGTTTTTTATTTTTTGTTATTTTAGACTTTTAATTATTTTTCGTAGTGTTAGTTTTTTTTAAATGTGTAATTATGTTTTTTTAATTGGTAGTTTTTTTTTTCATTTTAGTATAATAGCTATGTTAGGTTAATTGATAGTTTAAAATTATTTTGTTTTTTTTTCACAGGTAAGTTTTAATTTTTTTGAAGATAGGAATATTGTAATTTTAATTTAAAGTTAGGTAGTGTTAGGTTTAGGGGTTAATAGTTTAATTTAGTGTTTTGCAATGTGGGGGAGCTGGTGGTTTAGGAGTTAATAGGTTTACTTTAGTAGTTACAATGTGGGGGAAGGGAGGCTTAGGGGTTAATAGGTTTATGTAGTGTTTTGCGATGTGGGGGGCTGGCGGTTTAGGGGTTAATATGTTTATTATAGTGACAGCAATGTCGGGGCCAGAGGTTTAGGGGTCAATAGGTTTTTTATAGTGGCTGCAGTGTTGGGAGCAGCGGAAGAGGGGTTAATAACTTAATTATAGTGGCGGTGGCGTTGGGGAGCGGCGGAATAGGGGTTAATAACTTTATTATAGTGGTGGCAATGTCGGGAGCGGCAAAATAGGGGTTAATAACTTTTATTAGCGTCGGTGATGTCGGGGGCGGCAGATTAGGGGTGTTTAGACTCGGGTTTATGTTAGGGTGTTAAGGTTTAAACTTAACTTTTTCCCCCCATAGACATCAAAGGGGTTGCGTCACAGAGATATTTCATTCCGCACTTCATTGATGTCTATGGTGAAAGCGTGCTCGAGCACATCAAAGCAGTCCTTGGATTTTGTGCGGTATTGAGCTTAACACAACCATATCACACGCACAAGGAGACTTTTCAGAAACTCGTAATGGCAATGAGAGCGCTGCCAAGTCATGTGATGTGCATCAGTTTATACTGAGAGCGCTGCTCAGGTCATGTGATGTGCACCCAGTTTATACTGAGAGCGCTGCTCAGGTCATGTGATGTGCATCAGTTTATACTGAGAGCGCTGCTCAGGTCATGTGATGTGCATCAGTTTATACTGAGAGCGCTGCCAAGTCATGTGATGTGCATTAGTTTATACTGAGAGCGCTGCCAAGTCATGTGATGTGCATTAGTTTATACTGAGAGCGCTGCTCAGGTCATGTGATGTGCATCAGTTTATACTGAGAGCGCTGCCCAAGTCATGTGATGTGCATTAGTTTATACTGAGAGTGCTGCTCAGGTCATGTGATGTGCATCAGTTTATACTGAGAGCGCTGCCCAAGTCATGTGATGTGCATCAGTTTATACTGAGAGCGCTGCCCAAGTCATGTGATGTGCATCAGTTTATACTGAGAGCGCTGCTCAGGTCATGTGATGTGCATCAGTTTATACTGAGAGCGCTGCCCAAGTCATGTGATGTGCATCAGTTTATACTGAGAGCGCTGCCCAAGTCATGTGATGTGCATCAGTTTATACTGAGAGCGCTGCCCAAGTCATGTGATGTGCATCAGTTTATACTGAGAGCGCTGCCCAAGTCATGTGATGTGCATCAGTTTATACTGAGAGCGCTGCCCAAGTCATGTGATGTGCATCAGTTTATACTGAGAGCGCTGCCCAAGTCATGTGATGTGCATCAGTTTATACTGAGAGCGCTGCTCAGGTCATGTGATGTGCACCCAGTTTATACTGAGAGCGCTGCCCAAGTCATGTGATGTGCATCAGTTTATACTGAGAGCGCTGCCCAAGTCATGTGATGTGCATCAGTTTATACTGAGAGTGCTGCTCAGGTCATGTGATGTGCACCCAGTTTATACTGAGAGCGCTGCCAAGTCATGTGATGTGCATTAGTTTATACTGAGAGCGCTGCTCAGGTCATGTGATGTGCATCCAGTTTATACTGAGAGCGCTGCCAAGTCATGTGATGTGCATTAGTTTATACTGAGAGCGCTGCTCAGGTCATGTGATGTGCATCCAGTTTATACTGAGAGCGCTGCCGAAGTCATGTGATGTGCATCAGTTTATACTGAGAGCGCTGCCCAAGTCATGTGATGTGCATCAGTTTATACGGAGAGCGCTGCCCAAGTATACCTTGCTCAAAAAACAACTTTTCAAATACTTCTATTAGTTTTTAAATTTTGCTTATTTTTTTGGTATCCTTTGTTAAAGAATATTACAAGGGGCCCAATGATGTAATCCTCAGTTTTCTATGTGTTTTTTTCGCTTATCCTCGGCAGGGCTGCCCTGGTGTAATTATTGTTAAAATGGAGCAGTCCCTGCGAGTGGCGAGATGTCTCCTATATAAAGTACTGGAGCTCGCTGGAAAGGGAAACTTTGCTCTGGAGAGCGAAGTTAGCAGTGAGGAGGGGGCGCACCATAAAACTGACATCCTGCAGCCAATATAAATCCCATGATGCTACTTCCTGCGTATAGCATCTTACCATTGCCTATGTTTTCTCATGCATGTGTTTGTCTATTAGGATTATAAATATTTTGAGTGTTTTGAGAAAACGTCGTCTCCTTTTAGTTGGTGAGAAAAAAGGGAGATTTAAAGTGCGAAAATCTTTTTAGAATTACACTGGGATCAGAGAGACAATTTCATTCACGCCCATGGAACACCCATGTTCAGACCATTTTATGAAAAAACAACAATTAAGCTTTGTATTTTTTTACTTTAGTTTTAAGTACAAATTTATTGGGTTTGTTTGGACATCTATCTATCTATCTATCTATCTATCTATCTATCTATTGGGTTCTTGTAAAGCGCGGCTATTCACCTGTAAGGGTCTCAAGGCGCTGATCCAGTGCATTTAAATTAGGTTTTGCACTGTGCATATTTAAAGGGATAGTAAACTCATATTTTTTCTTTCATAATTCAGATAGAGCATGGAATTTTAAGCAACTTTCTAATTTACTCCTATTATCAATTTTTCTTCATTCTCTTGATATCTTTATTTGGAAGTAGGAATAAGCGCTAGGGAGCCGGGCCATTTTTGGTTTCAGCACCCTGGCTACCACTTGTGATTGGTGGCTACATTTAGCAAACCAATAAGCAAGTGTAACCCAGATTCTCAACCAAAAATGGGTCAGCTCTTAAAGGGACACTCAATCAAAATTAAACTTTCATTATTCAGATAGAGCAGCTATTTTAAGCAACTTTCCAATTTACTTCCATTAACAAAATGTGCAGTCTTTTTATATTTAAACTTTTTGAGTCACCAGCTCCTACTGAGCATGTGCAAGAATAAGTGTGTATGCATTTGTGATTGGCTGATGGCTGTCACATGGTACGTGTATGCATTTGTGATTGGCTGATGGCTGTCACATGGTACGTGTATGCATTTGTGATTGGCTGATGGCTGTCACATGGTACAGGGGGAGTGGAAATAGACATAACTTTTAAAATTGTCAGAAAAAAAAATCTACTACTCATTTGAAGTTCAGACTAAGTGCTATTGCATTGTCTTGTTATCCTGCATTTGTTGATTATGCAAATCTACTGTGTTGACTGGTCCTTTAAGCTTACATCACTGCTTTTCAAATAAAGATAGCAAGAGAACGAAGAAAAATTGATGACTAATTTAAAAAGTTGTTTAAAATTGCATGCTCTATCTGAAATATGAAAGAAAAAAATGGGTTTACTATCCCTTAAATAAGATTTATTTCTGTGTGATTTCCATACACATTTTGTTTTTGATAAAAAAAGATTTTTGGTGAACACTTTTGTTACGATTTTTGATTCACCTTAACAATACAATTTTCCATGCTTTTTTGTGAATGGTTAAAATATTGGTTTTGTGTGAATACAAATTTTATTGTGCACGTTTCATATGGAAATGCATTATACGCCCCTTAGCGAGACACCCTGATTTAAAGGTAAAACAGAAGGACTGACGAGCATTCTCAAATAATCACGCCAGCCCAGAGAGCTTTAGATCATCAGATCCTACCTGAGCTCAGGAGCATGCACGTGTCTATAGCTATCCGACAGCAGTGTTTTCAATAGTATACGTAGAAAAACATGCTGCTGTCTGTCATAGAATGCTAAACCCACGTGCACGCTCCTGAGCTCCTGTCAACTGCCTAGATTTAGGCATCTATTTATTAAGCCATCAACTTACCTGCATTCGCCTCACCAATACGCTCGCCTAAGATCGCCTAACATAGCTGCCGCGGACCTGAATATGCTCTCCAAAATTACCAAAAAAGCTGTCAAAAAGCCACGTACCAAGTACGGGGCGATGAGCAGCGGATTGTTGTTAACTAACAGTCATTGATCTCGCTGCTCTTTGGCTTTTTCCCAGCTTTATTGGTATACTGTCACTAAGCACCCACACTATACTAAACTGATTAACCCCTATACCGCCACCCCCGGACCCCACCGCAACTAAATAAAGTGTTTAACCCCTAAACCGCAGCTCACGGACCCCACCGCAACTAAATAAAGTGTTTAACGCCTAAACCGCCCCTCCCGGAGCCCACCGCCACCTACATTATATTTATTAACCCCTAGTCTGCCCCTACTATACCGCCGCCACCGATATTATATTTATTAACCCCTAATCTGCCCCCCTATACCACCTCCACTATATTAAATTTATTAACCCCTAAACCTAAGTCTAACCCTAACACCCCCTAACTTAAATATAATTTAAATAAATCTAAATAAATATTCCTAGCATTAAATAAATTATTCCTATTTAAAACTAAATACTTACCTATAAAATAAACCCTAAGCTAGCTACAATATAACTAATAGTAATTATCTAAAGTACCAAAAAAAACAAACACTAAATTACAGAAAATAATAAAAAAATTACAAGATTTTTTAAACTAATTACACCTAATCTAATCCCCCTAACAAAATAAAAAAGCCACCTCAAAATAAAAAAAAGCCCTACCCTACACTAAATTACAAATAGCCCTTAAAAGGGCTTTTTGCGGGGCATTGCCCCAAAGTAATCAGCTCTTTTACCTGTAAAAAAAAGTACAAATACCCCCCCAACATTAAAACACACCACCAACACAACCAACCCTACTCTAAAAATCACCCGAAAACACCTTAAAAAAAACCTAACACTAACCACTTAAAGATCCCCTTACCTTGAGAAGTCTTCACCCAACTGGGCTGAAGTCCTCAACGAAGCCGGGCGAAGTGGTCCTCCAGACGGGCAGAAGACTTTATCCAAGCCGGGCAGAAAAGGTCCTCCAGACGGGCAGAAGTCTTCATCCAGACGGCATCTTCTATCTTCATCCATCCGGCGTGGAGTGGCTCCATCTTCAAGACATCCGACGCGGAGCATCCTCTTCCATCGACGTCTTCTTGAACAATGACGGGTCCTTTAAATGACGTCATCCAAGATGGCGTCCCTTCAATTCCGATTGGCTGATAGAATTCTATCAGCCAATCGGAATTAAGGTAGGAAAAATCCTATTGGTTAATGCAATCAACCAATAGGATTGAAGTTCAATCCTATTGGCTGATCCAATCTGAAAATAGGATTGAGCTTGCATTCTATTGGCTGTTCCAGTCAGTCAATAGAATGCAAGCTCAATCCTATTGGCTGATTGCATCAACCAATAGGATTTTTCCTACCTTAATTCCGATTGGCTGATAGAATTCTATCAGCCAATCGGAATTGAAGGGACGCCATCTTGGATGACGTCACTTAAAGGACCCGTCATTGTTCAAGAAGACTCCGGATGTCTTGAAGATGGAGCCGCTCCGCACCGGATGGACGAAGTTAGAAGATGCCGTCTGGATGAAGACATCTGCCAGTCTGGTGGACCTCTTCTGCCCGGCTTGGATGAAGACTTCTGACCGTCTGGAGGACTACTTCGCCCGGCTTCGTTGAGGACTTCGGCCTGGTTGGGTAAAGATCTTCTCAAGGTAAGGTGATCTTCAAGGGGTTAGAGTTAGTTTTTTTTAAGGGGGTATTGGGTGGGTTTTAGAGTAGGGTTGGTTGTGTGGGTCGTGAGTTTTAATGTTGGGGGGGGATTTGTACTTTTTTTTACAGGTAAAAGAGCTGATTACTTTGGGGCAATGCCCCGCAAAAGGTCCTTTTAAGGGCTATTTGTAATTTAGTGTAGGGTAGGGCTTTTTTTATTGGGGGGGGGGCTTTTTTATTTTGTTAGGGGCATTAGATTAGGTGTAATTAGTTTAAAAATATTGTAATTATTTTATTTTTTCTGTAATTTAGTGTTTTGTTTTTTTTGTACTTTAGATAATTTTATTTAATTTTATTTAATTGTAGTAAATTTAGGGATTTAATTTAATTATAGTGTAGTGTTAAGTGTAATTGTAACTTAGGTTAGGTTTTATTTTACAGGTAAATTTGTACTTATTTTAGATAGGTAGTTATTAAATTGTTAATAACTATTTAATAACTATTGTACATAGTTAAAATAAATACAAACTTGCCTGTAAAAAATAAATAAACCCTAAGATAGCTACAATGTAACTATTAGTTATATTGTAGCTAGCTTAGGGTTTATTTTATAGGTAAGTATTTAGTTTTAAATAGGAATAATTTAGTTAATGATAGTTATTTTTATTTAGATTTATTTAAATTATATTTAAGTTAGGGGGTGTTAGGGTTAGACTTAGGTTTAGGGGTTAATACATTTCATATAGTGGCGGCGGGGTGGGGGGCAGATTAGGGGTTAATAAATATAATGTAGGTGGCGGTGGGCTCCGGGAGCGGTGGTTTAGAGGTTAAACACTTTATGTAGTTGCTGCAGGGTCCATGAGCAGCGGTTTAGGGGTTAATAAGTTTATTATAGTGGCGGTGGGCTCCGGGAGCAGTGGTTTAGTGGTTAATAAGTATAATGTAGGTGGCGGCGGTGTAGCGGGGGCAGATTAGGGGTGTTTAGACTCGGGGTACATGTTAGGGTGTTAGGTGTAAACATTACCATAGGAATCAATGGGATATCGAGCAGCAGCGAACATGAGCTTTCGCTGCTTTCAAACCAGGTACGTTGGGCCAGAATAGTGGCGATCGTACCTGGTAGACATTTGATAACTTGCAAAAGTAGTTAGATTGTGCTGAATTTGCATTCGGAACATCTGTAGTGACTTAAGCATCGATCTGTGTCGGACTGAGTCCGGTGGATCATATGTTACATCACAGATTTCTACTTTTGCCGGTCTTTAGGGTTTGATAACTAAGGGGAATCAAGCTCGCCACAAATACACTGCGGAATTCCAGCGTATTTGCGGTTGATGGCTTGATAAATAGAGGCCTTTATCTTCACTGAAGGATACTAAAATAACAAAGCAAATTTGATAACAGAAGTTAATTGGATTGTTGTATAAAATTGCTGCACTATCTAAAGAATGAATATTTCATTTTGATTTATTGTCCTTTTAACAAACAAGATTCAGGCAGATCTTAAAATGTATTTCTATTAGCTGTAACTTATATGTCTTTCTCTTGTAGCATTGTTCTATGTAGTGCTGTAGAGAAAACCCCACCTTGCTCATTAACGTACATTTAGTAATCAGACAGCATGGAAATAAAGCCACTGGGATTGCTTTAATATAATTAAAGGGACATTAAACACTTTGAGATATTACTATAAAATTATAAATTGTGTGTATTTATATATAAATCTGCAATATACCTGCATTATTTACTTTGTCCCATTTTCCTGCAATACCATACTGAAATTGTAAACTATTCAGTTCCTGTTACAAATGGAAGTGCACAACACTATTATATTCCACACAGCCACTGGCCTCTATTTATCAAGCCGTCAACCGCAAATACGCTGGAATTTTGCAGCGTATTTGTAGCGAGGCTGATTCACCATAGTTATCAAGCCCTACAGACTGGCAAAAGTAGAATTCAGTGATGTAACATACAATCCACCGGACTCAGACCGACACAGATCAATGCTTACGTCACTACAGATGGTCGAACGCAAGTTCGGCACAATCTGACTACTTTTGGTAGTTATCAAAGAACAACCAGGTACGCTCGCCACTATTCCGGCCCAGCGTACCTGGTTTTCAATCCGCCGGCTTGGAGGTGGCGGATCCCATAGGAATCAATGGGAGTCTGACAGCAGCGAAAGCTTATGTTCGCTGCTGCCCGATATCCCATTGATTCCTATGGGAAATGTCTGCACCTAACACCCTAACATGTACCCCGAGTCTAAACACTCCTAATCTGCACCCCCTACACCGCCGCCACCTATATAATACTTATTAACCCCTAAACCGCCGCTCCCGGCCCCCGCCGCAACTAAATAAAGGTATTAACCCCTTAACTGCTGCTCACGGACCCCGCCGCCACCTACATTATACATATTAACCCCTATCCTGCCGCCCCTACACCGCCACCACCTATATTATATTTATTAACCCCTATCCTGCCCCCCCTACACCACCGCCACCTACATTAAACTTATAAACCCCTATCCTGCCTCCCCTACACCTCCGCCACTACATTAAAGTTATTAAACCCTAAACCTAAGTCTAACCCTAACCCTAACACCCCCTAACTTAAATATAATTTAAATACATATAAATAAAATTACTATTATTAAATACTTACTTGTAAAATAAACCCTAAGATAGCTACAATATAACTATTAGTTACATTGTAGCTATTTTAGGGTTTACTTTTATTTTACAGGCAACTTTGTATTTATTTTAACTAGGTAGAATAGTTATTAAATAGTTATTAAGTATTTAATAACCACCTAGCTAAAATAAATACAAAAGTACCTGTAAAATAAAACCTAACCTAAGTTACAATTACACCTAACACTATACTATAATCAAATAAATTAAATTAATTAAATACAATTACCTACAATTAAATAAAATTAACTAAAATTAACTAAAGTACAACCCCCCCCCACTAAATTACAGAAAATAAAAAAAATTACAAGAATATTAAACTAATTACACCTAATCTAAGCCCCCTAATAAAATAAAAAATCCCCCCAAAATAATAAAATTCCCTACCCTTTACTAAATTACAAATAGCCCTTAAAAGGGCCTTTTGCGGGGCATTGCCCCAAAGTAATCAGCTCTTTTACCTTAAAAAAAAGAAATGCAACCCCCCCAACATTAAAACCCACCACCCACACACCCAACCCTACTCTAAAACCCACCTAAACCCCCCTTAAAAAACCTAACACTAACCCCCTGAAGATCACCCTACCTTGAGCCGTCTTCACCCAGCCGGGCCTACGTCCTCAACAAATCCGGGCGAAGTGGTCCTCCAGATGGGCAGAAGTCTTCATCCAATCCGGCCAGAAGAGGTCCTCCAGACGGGCAGAAGTCTTCATCCAGGCGGCATCTTCTATCTTCTTCCATCCGACGAGGAGCGGCACCATCTTGAAGACATCCGACGCGGAGCATCTATCGATCCCGATGACTAAACGACGAATGACGGTTCCTTTAAATGATGTCATCCAAGATGGAGTCCCTTGAATTCCGATTAGCTGATAGGATTCTATCAGCCAATCGTAATTAAGGTAGGAAAAATCCGATTGGCTGATGCAATCAGCCAATCGGATTGAAGTTCAATCCGATTGGCTGATCCAATCAGCCAATAGGATTGACCTCGCATTCTATTGGCTGATCGGATCAGCCAATAGACGGGTTCGTGCAGATAAAGGCACATTGAGGAAGATTTCTGCCAGATCCATTCATCAGATCAAGAGAGCAGCTGCTAAAATACCATTACATAGCAGCAAACAGATATTTGAAGCTGCTGGTGCCTCTGGAGTCCCTGGGACATCAAGTTGTAGAGTCCTCCAGAGTCTTGCCACTGTGCATAAACCTTCCACTCGGCCACCACTAACCAATGCTCACAAGCAGTAACAGCTGCATTGGGCAGAAAAATACATGAAGACTAATTCCTGTTCACTGATGAGTGCAGTGCAACCCTGGATGGTCCAGATGGATGGAGTAGTGGATGGTTGGTGGATGGCCACCCTGTTCCAACAAGGCTGCGACGTCAGCAAGGCGGTGGTGGAGTCATGTTATGAGCCGGAATCATGGAAAGAGAGCTGGTCGGCCCCTTTAGGGTCTCCAAAGGTGTAAAGATGACCTCTGCAAAGTATGTGGAGTTCCTGACTGACCACTTCCTTCCCTGGTACAGAAGGAAGAACTATGCTTTCCGTAATAAAATAATCTTCATGCATGACAATGCACCATCTCATGCTGCAAAGAATACCTCTGCATCAATGGCTGCTATGGGGATAAAAGGAGAGAAAGTCATGGTGTGGCCTCCATCCTCCCCTGACCTCAATCCTATTGAGAAACTTTTAAGCATCCTCAAGCAAAAGATCTATGAGGGTGGGAGGCAGTTTACATCCAAACAGCAGCTCTGGGAGGCTATTCTGACATCTTGCAAACAAATTCAAGCAGAAACTGTCCGAAAACTCAAAAGTTCAATGGATGCAAGACTTGTGAAGCTGCTATCAAATAAGGGGTCCTATGTTAAAATGTAACGTGACCTGTTAAAATGTTTAAAAAGTTAAAATGTTGTTCAAAGTTTGATTAAAATAGCTTTTGATTTCAGCAAATATGCTGCAAACACAACAAATGACAATTGTCAGTTCTTTACAACCTATATACAACCTATAAAGTATACAGTGCATTGTAAGTTTTTTATTTTGAAAAAAAAATACTGTTATCATTAGGAGGTTTGTTCAATAAAATTTTAATTGTACTCTTAATAGTTGATAACGAGAATTATGCTGACTGTTGTTTACATCAATTATTTAGGTAAATGAGAAAGATATCATTGGCATAATAATTTGGAACAGGGTGTATATATAATATATACAGTGCCCTCCATTAATATTGGCACCCTTGGTAAATATGAGCAAAGTAGGTTGTGAAAAATACAATAAAAATACTCTGCTTTTATGGATATCAAACAATTGCAAACTCAACACAGGTTTATCTAAAAAAATCTTTGTGAAATATATGTGTGGAACAATTATTGGCACCCCTATGAATTCATATGAGAAAAATATACTTGAAGTATATTCCCATTGATATTTTACATTTTTAATATACCTGAGTGACTAGGAACAGGAAATGGTTCAACCATGACTTCCTATTTCAAAGGGGTTTAAATATCAGGTAACACATAAGCCAAATTCCCTTAGTCATTCATCACAATGTGTAAGACCAAGGAATATAGCTGTGATGTATAGCAAACGGTTGTTGAGCTGCACAAAATGGGAAGTGGCTATAAGAAAATAGCAAAAGCATATAAAATGGCCATTTCCACCATCAGGGCACTATATAAGAAGTTCCAGTCAAATAGAAATGTTATGAATCAACCTGGATGAGCATGTGTGTATATATTGTCTCAAACCACTGTGAATAGGATGATTTCAGTGGTCAAAATATCTCCAGGATCACAGCTGGAGAATTGTAGTTAGTTGCGTTTTAGGGTCAGAAAGTCTCCGAAGCTAAAATCCGACGTCACCACAAGTTGTTTAGAAGAGTTTCAAGAAAAAAGCCTCTACTCTTATCCAAACTCAAGCATCTTCAGTTTGCCAGACACTACTGGAACTTCAAATAGGATCGGGTTCTATGGTCATATAAAAACAAAATAGAGCTTTTTGGCAATAAACACCAGAGGTGCGTTTGGCGCACACAGAGAGATAGCCATTTAGAAAAGTACCTCATGCTCACGGTTAAATATGGTGGTTGCTCTTTAATGTTTTAGGGCTGTTTTTCTGCCAGAGGACCTGGACATTTTGTTAGAATATAGATATTAAATGAACACCTGACTGCCTCTGCCAGAAAGCTTACAATGGGTCATTTTTGGATCTTCCAACATGACAATGATCCAAAACATACATTAAAATCAACAAAAAATAGTTTACTGACCACAAAATCAAGGTCCTGCCATGGTCCTCCCTGTTCTCTGACTTGAACTCCATAGAAAACCTGTGGGGTGAACTGAAGAGAAGAGTCCACCAGCGTTTTCCTCAAAATTTGAAGGAACTGGAGAGATTCTGTAAGGAGGAATGGTCTCAGATCCCATGTATTCTCCAACCTCATCAGGCATCATAGAAAACACATAGCTGTTATCTTAGCAAAGGGAGGTAACACAAAGTTTTTACTAAAAGGGTGCCAATAATTTTGCCACTCATATATTTAATACATTTTTTTTTAAAACATTTTTTACAATTGACCTGTGTTGTTTTGCAATTGTTTGATATCCATGAGAGCAGATTATTGTATTTTTTGAACAAAAGATCAAAAGGTTAAACAATAAAGAAACATTTTCATAGCCTTCTTTGCTCATATTTATCAAGGTTGTCAATATTAGGAGGACACACACACACACACACACATATATATATATATATATATATATATATATATATATACAGTATATACACACTGAGCATGCTTGTCATGCTGTGTTGCTTGTTCAGAGAGGAATTGCCTGGTATTTCGGCGCTGGACTGACCGTAATAGGCGGGATCAGACTGATATACTACAGGAAAGTTCTACTCTGTGAAAAGCATTACTGGGCTAAAAGAAGCTGCACCCAGGTGGTAAATCGCCACGGAACAGGCTAACAATGGTATTGAGCTGGTTGTTCGTTCCTGTGAGTGCACTTCTCTCTGTGTGTGTGTGTGTATATATATATATATATATATATATATATATATATATATATATATATATATATATATAGATATAGATAGATAGATAGATAGATAGATAGGAAAACAGAAAAAGAAACCAATGGCATTACAAGATAAATGAATGAGGACTGCTGCCTAATATATGGATACTCCAGTAGTGTCCCTGTGAGTTCCAAGGTTGGTGCTGTGTATAAAAGTTACTGTTCCAAAGCTCAAAATGTGGGGAGTAAGAGAACTCTCCACAAAATAGTATACACCAATAGCACTCCAGAGTCCTTAGAAGAGAATTAAATCATCTGGGATTATACGAATACCACAGAGGAATAATTATGATAGCGTAATGACAAATGGGTCAGATAGTTAATTAAATTAAAATTTTAATTTAATTAACTATCTGACCCATTTGTCATTACGCTATCATAATTATTCCTCTGTGGTATTCGTATAATCCCAGATGATTTAATTCTTTTCTTAGGACTCTGGAATGCTATTGGTGTTTGTATACTATTTTGTGGAGAGTTCTCTTACTCCTGACATTTTGAGCTTTGGAACTATATATAGATAGATAGGTAGATATATATATATATATATATATATATATATATATATATATATATATATATATATATAAAGAAGATATGCATTTTTAGAGTTTGTGAAAAAGCAAGTCAAAATGTATTGACATTTCGGGGTCACAATTAACCCCTACTTCAGATTGTGACCACAAAATGTCAATAAATTTTGACTTGCTTTTTCACATATCATGAGAGTGCATATCTTTATTATACTATTGTACTTCAATATTGCACCCAGGTGGATGACCTTTGGTGGGACTTAAACAACTGAGTGGATGCATATATATAAATGATAAGTAAGTGATAAGTAACATGTAATATATGTAGACTTGATGGGACATACATTAGGTTATACTAAATAATACGTAACATGTAATATGAGTAGACATGATGGGACAAACATAAGGCTATCCCAAGTAATATGTAACATGTAATATGGGTAGACATGATGGGACATGTATAAGGATATACTAAGTAATAAGTATTATTTAATATGTAATATTAAATATTTAATATGTGTAGACATGATGGCTGAAGGCTTTCTTTTGACGTTGTTATATTTCACAGTGAACTTTCTCTATGAACACATAAATCCCAACATTTATGGTTGGGTATCAGTGATTAAGGAGATTGAGGTGGACCCATATCAATTTTGTCTGCGGAGCCACTTTGGGAGTGACAGTTGAATAGTGGGCAGGATCATGGGAGCTCCAGGGTGCTTCATGGGCATATCTGTGTGGTCAGTGGGTCAGTCAGGTTGCTTTATGGGTGTGTCTGGGAGTTTCGTGGGAAACCTGCAAATCAGGACATATGGCTGTCTCTGATGGACAGTGGGACAGATTTCAGATGAGACTGTCTCTCTCACATCAGGATAGTTCAGAGGTCTGGGAACATTTGCAGGGTAGATGGGGCCTCAATCACTATATTGGAACATAATTTGCAACTCACGACAGTGGAGGCCCCTCCATATATGCACAGCTGCACGTGAACCCCCAGCCCAAATGAAGGGAAAAAAATAAAAGCTAGTCTTTTTAAAAAAAAATATATATATTTTTTTTTTTAAATTTAACCGCACATGCAGTTAGCCTGCATTATAGCCTCCCAACCCATCTCTATACCATCTTAATCACATAGTTCAGCTTGTGCAATAGACAGTGCGAATGAGCAAAGAGGTTGTGCTAACGGTCATCACTACAGTCACGTGATGACTCTGCAGCTTGATGAGGCTCCTCCCGCTCAACGGCGCAAAATCGCAGTGCAGGCTAAGGCTAGTCTTTAAGCTGTAAGGAGCTCCTTGTAGCAGCAGCATGTAGGAGCCTCATTCCTCTGCTGTGGAATGGATGGAGGCCGCTTGCTATGGTCTGAGCAGGAGGGGAATCCAGTGAGAGAGGAAGTAATTTTTCATTTTGAAAATGTAACATTAAAAAAGTTTGTAGAACCTCTTATCATAACAGACTTCCCTGCAGATAACCTCTTCTTTGCTGCATTGTATTACTTTGTTTTGAACAAAAACTTTACAACATCTACCATATCATGAAGAGCGATCCTGCTTCGCACATGACTGCACAGGGGATCATTTAAAGTTTTAAAAACTACTTCTGATTAACTTCATTTGTGTAGGAAGTTGTGAAGTAAAGTAGAAGTTGTTTTAATCTTTTGATGATCCCCTGTGCAGTCATGTGTGAAGCAGGATCCTTCTTCATGATATGGTAGATGTTGGAAAGTTTTTTGTTCAAAACTAAGTAGGAAATAGTCTTTCTTAATAGAGGTTATCTGCAAGGAAGTTTCTAATGATAGCTGTAGTAAAAGTATATGTATTTTTAAGATGCAAATTTTGTAATATTTTCATTTAAGATATACCATTAACGCACTCACACACACATACATATATACTGTGCATACACTGATACACTGTTCCATCACAGTACAAAAGCTGTATATATATATATATATATATATATGTGTGTTTGTGTGAGTGTGTGTATATATATATATATATGTATATATATATATATATATATATATATATATATATATATATATATATATTATTATTATTATCAGGTATTTATAAAGCGCCAGCAGATTACGTAGAGCTATACAAGAAATAATGGAACATTACAGGGATGCATTAAACACACAAACAAACAAGTACAATATTGGGGTACATTACAGTTGTAGGTGCAATAATTGAGTAATACAAAAGGAGTGGAATGCCCTGCCCTTGAGCACAATCAGTAGTAGTTCAATTTAAATACAAAGTGGCCTACAGGTAGAGAGGCTCTCAAGATTACAATCTAAAGGAGAGGGAATGGACACGGAAGGTAAGGGAGAAAAAAATGTCTGATATAAGGCTGAGTGAACTGAGAGTGAGTGAAGTGTGTGGTGAGTAAATGAGAGTTGGGAAAGTGTAACAGAATATGATAAAGTGTCAGTTCAGAGGCTGTGAGTGTGAAGTAGTGTCTCTGTCCTGGATCATTAGTGACAGCTGCACCTAATTGCTGTTAGGAGTTTATATATTAAAGTAAACAACAGGGTGGGAGGTAGAGGGAGGCTTGGTGGGCAAGTGCGTGCAGAGAGCCTGTAGGACTGCTTGTTGCTGTGAGGTCTGTGTGAGAAAGAGAGTTTTAAAGGTAAGACTTCCTGTTGATAAAGGGTAGAGGTGTGTGTGTGTGGGAGGGGGGGGGGGAGGTGTAGCTGGGAGAGGGTAATGTTAAAAATATCACCTGAGCATCTCTATGTAAAAAAGGAAGAGATTTTACCTCACAATTTCCTCAGCTCAGCAGAGTCAGTTCTGTGTAAAAAGTTATACTCAGCTGCTCCCAGCTGCAGGTAAAAAAATTAAAAAAAATGAAGAAATGAACAGCAGCCAATCAGCATCAGCAGTGCTGAGGTCATGAACTCTTACTGTGATCTCATGAGATTTGACTTAAACAACAGGGTGGGAGGTAGAGGGAGGCTTGGTGGGCAAGTGCGTGCAGAGAGCCTGTAGGACTGCTTGTTGCTGTGAGGTCTGTGTGAGAAAGAGAGTTTTAAAGGTAAGACTTCCTGTTGATAAAGGGTAGAGGTGTGTGTGTGTGGGAGGGGGGGGGGAGGTGTAGCTGGGAGAGGGTAATGTTAAAAATATCACCTGAGCATCTCTATGTAAAAAAGGAAGAGATTTTACCTCACAATTTCCTCAGCTCAGCAGAGTCAGTTCTGTGTAAAAAGTTATACTCAGCTGCTCCCAGCTGCAGGTAAAAAAATTAAAAAAAATGAAGAAATGAACAGCAGCCAATCAGCATCAGCAGTGCTGAGGTCATGAACTCTTACTGTGATCTCATGAGATTTGACTTAACTCTCATGAGATTTCATAGTAAGCTTCCTTTACCTGATTGGTGAAATAATATGAGAGTGCACGATGCTAGTCCCTTCAGATGTCCCGGGACAGACACACTAAAATGCTGCTTAGAAATCCTTTACAATGGGAGGTGGCTACTGAGGAACTTTTGAGGTAAAATATCTTTCTTTTTTACATAGAGATGTTCAGGTGATATTTTCTAATCAGCTTTTTACAGCTATGCTGCATCACTTTCAAGTGTTTAAACATTTGGGTATTATGGCCCTTTAATTGCTAATCAAAGACAGTTGGTAAGGCCAATTGGAATGTTAGAGTCTGGTCAGGGTGAGATGAGTTAAGTAAACAGACAATAAAATTTGGAGGGGGTTAAAACTGTGACATAAGAAAACTATACATTTTAGAGTTATAGCAAGTATTGCTAAGGAGTGAGCATCACATGGCAATTAACTAGACATTAGAATTGAGACATTGGGAAAAAACATTACAAAAAATGCAGGACTTAATTTTAACAGCCTAAATTCATGTGCTCAATATATATATATATATATATACACACAGAGAGACTTGGTGTAAAATGACAGAAAAGCAGGGAATAGCAGAATTTCAATGCAGGGCCTTAATTCACGTACTAAAAAGAAGACTTGGTGTAAAATGACAGAAAAGCAGGGAATAGCAGAATTTCAATGCAGGGCCTTAATTCACGTACCTTGGATCCTGATGATAGGAGTTCCCAGATGAATCCTGACGATGTGTGTGTGTGTGTATATATAGATATACAGGGAGTGCAGAATTATTAGGCAAATTAGTATTTTGACCACATCATCCTCTTTATGCATGTTGTCTTAATCCAAGCTGTATAGGCTCGAAAGCCTACTACCAATTAAGCATATTAGGTGATGTGCATCTCTGTAATGAGAAGGGGTGTGGTCTAATGACATCAACACCCTATATCAGGTGTGCATAATTATTAGGCAACTTCCTTTCCTTTGGCAAAATGGGTCAAAAGAAGGACTTGACAGGCTCAGAAAAGTAAAAAATAGTGAGATATCTTGCAGAGGGATGCAGCACTCTTAAAATTGCAAAGCTTCTGAAGCGTGATCATCGAACAATCAAGCGTTTCATTCAAAATAGTCAACAGGGTCGCAAGAAGCGTGTGGAAAAACCAAGGCGCAAAATAACTGCCCATGAACTGAGAAAAGTCAAGCGGGCAGCTGCCAAGATGCCACTTGCCACCAGTTTGGCCATATTTCAGAGCTGCAACATCACTGGAGTGCCCAAAAGCACAAGGTGTGCAATACTCAGAGACATGGCCAAGGTAAGAAAGGCTGAAAGACGACCACCACTGAACAAGACACACAAGCTGAAACGTCAAGACTGGGCCAAGAAATATCTCAAGACTGATTTTTCTAAGGTTTTATGGACTGATGAAATGAGAGTGAGTCTTGATGGGCCAGATGGATGGGCCCGTGGCTGGATTGGTAAAGGGCAGAGAGCTCCAGTCCGACTCAGACGCCAGCAAGGTGGAGGTGGAGTACTGGTTTGGGCTGGTATCATCAAAGATGAGCTTGTGGGGCCTTTTCGGGTTGAGGATGGAGTCAAGCTCAACTCCCAGTCCTACTGAACAGTTTCTGGAAGACACCTTCTTCAAGCAGTGGTACAGGAAGAAGTCTGCATCCTTCAAGAAAAACATGATTTTCATGCAGGACAATGCTCCATCACATGCGTCCAAGTACTCCACAGCGTGGCTGGCAAGAAAGGGTATAAAAGAAGAAAATCTAATGACATGGCCTCCTTGTTCACCTGATCTGAACCCCATTGAGAACCTGTGGTCCATCATCAAATGTGAGATTTACAAGGAGGGAAAACAGTACACCTCTCTGAACAGTGTCTGGGAGGCTGTGGTTGCTGCTGCACGCAATGTTGATGGTGAACAGATCAAAACACTGACAGAATCCATGGATGGCAGGCTTTTGAGTGTCCTTGCGAAGAAAGGTGGCTATATTGGTCACTGATTTGTTTTTGTTTTGTTTTTGAATGTCAGAAATGTATATTTGTGAATGTTGAGATGTTATATTGGTTTCACTGGTAAAAATAAATAATTGAAATGGGTATATATTTGTTTTTTGTTAAGTTGCCTAATAATTATGCACAGTAATAGTCACCTGCACACACAGATATCCCCCTAAAATAGCTAAAACTAAAAACAAACTAAAAACTACTTCCAAAAATATTCAGCTTTGATATTAATTAGTTTTTTGGGTTCATTGAGAACATGGTTGTTGTTCAATAATAAAATTAATCCTCAAAAATACAACTTGCCTAATAATTCTGCACTCCCTGTATATATGTGTGTGTGTATATATATATATATATATATATATATATATATGTGTGTATATATATATATATATATATATATATATGTGTGTGTGTGTATATATATATATATATATATATATATATATATATATATATATATATATATATATATATATATATATGTGTGTGTGTGTGTATATATATATATATATATATATATATGTGTGTGTGTGTGTGTGTGTGTATATTTATATATATATGTGTGTGTATATATATATATATATATATATATATATATATATATATATATATATGTGCGTGTGTTATGTATATCTATATATTTTTATATATACACTGCTCCAAAAAATAAAGGGAACACTAAAATAACACATCCTAGATCTGAATAAATTAAATATTCTAATGAAATACTTTGTTCTTTACATAGTTGAATGTGCTGACAACAAAATCACACAAAAATTAAAAAATGGAAATCAAATGTGTCAACCCATGGAGTTCTGGATTTGGAGTTACACTCAAAATTAAAGTGGAAAACACACTACAGGCTGATCCAACTTAGATGTAATGTCCTTAAAACAAGTCAAAATGAGGCTCAGTAGTGTGTGTGGCCTCCACGTGCCTGTATAACCTCCCTAAAATGCCTGTGCATGCTCCTGATGAGGTGGCGGATGGTCTCCTGAGGTATCTCCTCCCAGACCTGGACTAAAGCATCTGCCAACTCCTGAACAGTCTGTGGTGCAACGTGATGTTGGTGGATGGAGCGAGACATGATGTCCCAGATGTGCTCAATTGGATTCAGGTCTGGGGAACGGGCGGGCCAGTCCATAGCATCAATGCCTTCATCTTGCAGGAACTGCTGACACACTCCAGCCACATGAGGTCTAGCATTGTCTTGCATTAGGAGGAACCCAGTGCCAACCGCACCAGCATATAGTCTCACAAGAGGTCTGAGGATCTCATCTCGGTAACTAATGGCAGTCAGGCTACCTCTGGCGAGCACATGGAGGGCTGTGCGGCCCCCCAAATAAATGCCACCCCACACCATTTCTGACCCACTGCCAAACCGGTCATGCTGGAGGATGTTTCAGGCAGCAGAATGTTCTCCACGGTGTCTACAGACTCTGTCACGTATGTCACATGTGCTCAGTGTGAACCTGCTTTCATCTGTGAAGAGCACAGGGCGCCAGTGGCGAATTTGCCAATCTTGGTGTTCTCTGGCAAATGCCAAACGTCCTGCACGGTGTTGGGCTGTAAGCACAACCCCCACCTGTGGATGTCGGGCCCTCATACCACCCTCATGGAGTCTGTTTCTGACCGTTTGAGCAGACACATGCACATTTGTGGCCTGCTGGAGGTCATTATGCAGGGCTCTGGCAGTGCTCCTCCTGTTCCTCCTTGCACAAAGGCGGAGGTAGCGGTCCTGCTGCTGGGTTGTTGCCCTCCTACGGCTTCCTCCACATCTCCTGTTGTACTGGTCTGTCTCCTGGTAGCGCCTCCATGCTCTGGACAGTATGCTGACAGACACAGCAATCCTCCTTGCCACAGCTCGCATTGATGTGCCATCCTGGATGAGCTGCACTACCTGAGCCACTTGTGTGGGTTGTAGACTCCTTCTCATGCTACCACTAGAGTGAAAGCACCGCCAGCATTCAAAAGTGACCAAAACATCAGCCAGAAAGCATAGGAACTGAGAAGTGGTCTGTGGTCACCACCTGCAGAACCACTCCTTTATTGGGGGGTGTCTTGCTAATTGCCTATAATTTCCACCTGTTGTCTATCCCATTTGCACAACAGCATGTGAAATTGATTGTCACTCAGTGTTGCTTCCTAAGTGGACAGTTTGATTTCACAGAAGTGGGATTGACAGTGTGTTGTATAAGTGTTCCCTTTATTTTATATTGTGAACCCCCATTTGAATAACCCATGAGCCACCACTGACTCACAAGTGTGACAAGGAGAGAGTACAAATCTTTAGTATTGCACTCTTTTGGAATTGTGATATGGCAAGTTTGTTTTACTGCAAGATGTGTCTGTATGATTACAAATGTTTTTTTTTTCAATCTGTTACCTAGTTGGTGAGACTAGCTATGTCTATCTATCGATCTATCTATCTATCTATCTATCTATCTATCTATCTATCTATCATCTATCTATCTATCTATCTATCTATCATCTATCATCTATCCATCAGCTATGTATCTATCTATCTATCTATCTATCTATCTATCTATCTATCTATATCTACCTATCTTTAATCTTTCTATCATCTATCTATCTATCTATCTATCATCTATCTATCTATCTATCTATCTATCTATCTATCTATCTATCTATCTATCTATCTATCTATCTATCTATCATCTATCATCTATCCATCAGCTATGTATCTATCTATCTATCTATCTATCTATCATCTATCTATCTATCTATCTATCTATCTATCTATCTATCTATCTATCTATCTATCATCTATCATCTATCCATCAGCTATGTATCTATCTATCTATCTATCTATCTATCTATCTATATCTACCTATCTTTAATCTTTCTATCATCTATCTATCTATCTTTCTATCTTTCTATTATATAAATGCATATAATCAATTATTTTTTCATTTTTGTTATGTTATTTCAAACCCTACTCAAGCAGTCAGTGAAGTGAGCTGTGTATAAGGCGCAAGATGTTCCATGGGACCAAGCTGTTAACCAAACATAACTCTGAGCTTTGGCCCCTTAAGAAATCATGACAGGTTAGCAGCTATGTGAGGTTCATGACCTCTAGTCTCACTGATAGAGAGGACTTCAGTGCATCTAACCCACAGATTTGTGGTCAAAACCAATGTGTAAAATAAGAAGTACACTATTGTATATAATTAGTTTGCTAGATACTTGCTGTAATTAGACATTATCATTTTCAGGTTAAGAAGAGCTGTCATTCTGTGGTTGGTTAGCAGCCTGCGTGTCATTTTCATGCAGTTTGCTATTACCCAGGTGACATTGCATTATTTGTTAGCACTGTGCTCATGCCATGTCTTTTCCCATTTAGTGAGCCTATCTGGCCATCTGACACTATATAAACTCACATCCTGAAGCTACATTGGCCCATCTATTGTATTGTGTTATTGATTACTGTTGCTGACTTTTGCTGTGTACCTAAAAATCTGTATTATCTAGTGACTCTGCTTGATACTAGTGAGTTGTCGCACCTTTCTCTGTGCCTGACCTTACTTGTGGATCTTCCATCAAGGTTTTGTTGCTGCCTGACTATTGTGATTCTGTCTGCTTGACTATATTTGTTTTATTATGCATCCCCTTATATGTCACCTAGTGGGTCTTGAGTTAAACAAATCTATTTATGTAACTGTAATAAAACTATATAATTATGGTGATAGAGCCACAGTAACACCATAAAGAATAGTAAACGCTTAATGACTAAATGAAACAATTATGGCCCAGATCAAGTGGAATATTATTGACGGCGCTACTCAATATTTCATGCCTGTGCTTTGAAAAGGGCACAATCTAATTTGGTATTGCAAGTGAATGGTTAAACAGAATCGTCACACAAAATAATGTTAGCGCGGCTAGAGACCTGAAGTAAAGTGTGGGGGCTACAATAAATGTACATTAAACACATGTAAATCATATAAATAAACCAGGAATCAGTCCAATCTCATGACAAACAAAAGGGAAAACATATTCAGCATTTAGGTAAGATCCAGGTGTCCAAGCTGTCACCAAGACCCCAGGTATAGACAGAACAAAAGAAAGTAGCAGCACCACCGATAATTAAAGAATTTATTTTAAGCCATCAACATAAACATGGGACATTTCAGACCCATGTCCTTAATCATTCATGGAAATACAACTGAACCAAATGCTCCTTAAATACCCTAGACCCCATCTCTAAATCACCTGTAAATTAACGCACACCTGTGAAAACACCCCCTAGTGGCGACAACCCAGCTTACATCTGTAAAATAAAATCACAATATTCATTTCAGAGCATTAAACTTCCATTACTACAGCCGACATCAAAGATTCAGAAAATATTTTTTATCATCTATTTTAACCAATGTTATAAATACATCATTATCAGTACACAAAATGTATTTAAATACATAGGCATCTATTTATCAAGCCGTCAACTTACTCGCATTCGACGGCACCAATACGCTCGCCAAAGATCGCCTAACATTGCTGCCGCGGACCTGAATACGTTCTCCAAAGTTACCAAAAAAGCTGTCAAAAAGCCACGCACCAAGTACAGGGCGATGAGCAGTGGATTGTTGTTAACTAAGAGTCATCGATCTCGCTGCTCTTTGGCTTTTTCACAGCTTTATTGGTATACTGTCACTAAACACCACCACTATACTACACTGTTTTACCCCTAAACCGCTGCTCCCGGACCGCGCCGCAACTAAATAAAGTTATTAACCCCCTAAACCGCCGCTCCCGGAGCCCACCGCCACTCTAATAAATGTATTAACCCCTATCCTACCGCTCCCGGAGCCCACCGCCAACTACATTATACTTATTAACCCCTAATCTGCCACCCTACACCGCCGCCACCTACATAACACTTATTAACCCCTATTCTGCCGTCCCCTACGCCGTCGCCACCTACATTATGTTATTAACCCCTAATCTGCCGCACCCAACGTCGCCGCCACTATATTAAATTTATTAACCCCTAAACCTAAGTCTAACCCTAACACCCCCTAATTTAAATATAATTTAAATAATTATAAATAAATATTCCTATAATTAACTACATTATTCCTATTTAAAACTAAATACTTAACTATAAAATAAACCCTAAGCTAGCTACTATATAACTAATAGTTACACTATAGCTAGTTTAGGAATTATTTTTATTTGACAGGCAACTTTGTATTTATTTTAATTAGGTACATTAGCTACTAAATAGTTATTCACTATTTAATAACTACCTAGTTAAAATAAATACAAAAGTACCTGTAAAATAAAACCTAACCTAAGTTACAATTACACCTAACGCTACACTATAATTAAATAAATTAACTACATTAAAAACAATTACCTAAATTAAATTAAATTAAATTATCTAAAGTACAAAAAAAACAAACACTAAATTACAGAAAATAATAAACAAATTACAGAAATTTAAACTAATTACACCTAATCTAAGAGCCCCCCCCCCCAAATGAAAACCCCCCCTAGCCTAAACTAAACTACCAATAGCCCTTAAAAGGGCCTTTTGCGGGGCATTGCCCCAAAGTAATCAGCTCTTTTACCTAAAACAAAAAATACAAGCAACACCCCAACAGTAAAACCCACCACCCACACAACCAACCCCCCAAAAAAAAAACTAACTAAAAAAACCTAAGCTCCCCATTGCCCTGAAAAGGGCATTTGGATGGGCATTGCCCTTAAAAGGGCAGTTAGCTCTTTTGCAGCCCAAACCCTAACCTAAAAATAAAACCCAACCCCCTGAAGATCGACTTACCGGGAGATGTCTTCATCCAAGTCGGGCAGAAGTGGTCCTCCAGACGGGCAGAAGTCTTCATCCAGACGGCATCTTCTATCTTCATCCACCCGGCGCGGAGCGGCTCCACCTTTAAGACATCCGATGCGGAGCATCCTCCTTGGCCGACGACTACTTGACGAATGACGGTTCCTTTAAGTGACGTCATCCAAGATGGTGTCCCTTAGATCCCGATTGGCTGATAAAATTCTATCAGCCAATCGGAATTAAGGTAGAAAAAATCCTATTGGCTGATGCAATCAGACAATAGGATTGAACTTCAATCCTATTGGCTGATTGGAACAGCCAATAGGATTGAGCTCGTATTCTATTGGCTGTTCCAATCAGCCAATAGGATTAAAGTTCAATCCTATTGGCTGATTGCATCAGCCAATAGGATTTTTTCTACCTTAATTCCTATTGGCTGATAGAATTCTATTAGCCAATTGGAATCTAAGGGACGCCATCTTGGATGACGTCACTTAAAGGAACCTTCATTCGTCGGGTAGTCGTCAGCCGAGGAGGATGCTCCGCGTCGGATGTCTTGAAGATGGAGCCGCTCCGCGCCGGATGGATGAAGATAGAAGATGCCGTCTGGATGAAGACTTCTGCCCGTCTGGAGGACCACTTCTGCCCGGCTTGGATGAAGACGTCTCCTGGTAAATCGATCTTCAGGGGATTAGTGTTAGGATTTTTTAAGGGTGTATTGGGTGGGTTTTATTTTTAGGTTAGGGTTTGGGCTGCAAAAGAGCTAACTGCCCTTTTAAGGGCAATGCCCATCCAAATGCCCTTTTCAGGGCAATGGGGAGCTGTTAGATTAGGTGTAATTAGTTTAAATTTCTGTAATTTGTTTTTTATTTTCTGTAATTTAGTGGGGTTTTTTTTGTACTTTAGATAATTTAATTTAATTTAGGTAATTGCTTTTAATGTAGTTAATTTATTTAATTATAGTGTAGTGTTAGGTGTAATTGTAACTTAGATTAGGTTTTATTTTACAGGTAAATTTGTCTTTATTTTAACTAGGTAGTTATTAAATAGTTAATAAATATTTAATAACTATTCTACCTAGTTAAAATAAATACAAAGTTGCCTGTAAAATAAAAATAAATCCTAAACTAGCTACAATGTAACTATTAGTTATATTATAGCTATCTTAGGGTTTATTTTATAGGTAAGTATTTAGTTTTAAATAGGAATAATGTAGTTTATGATAGGAATATTTATTTATATTTATTTATATTATATTTAAGTTAGGGGGTGTTAGGGTTAGACTTAGGTTTAGGGTTTAATAAATTTAATATAGTGGCCATGACGTTGGGGATGGCAGATTAGGGATTAATAGCATAATATAGGTGGCGGCGGTGTAGGGGGTGGCAGATTAGGGGTTAATAAGTATAATGTAGGTGGTGGCGGTGTCGGGTGGCAGATTAGGGGTTAATAAGTATAATGTAGATGGTGGCGGTGTAGGGGGCGGCAGATTAGGGGTGTTTAGATTTGGGGCTTATGTTAGGGTGTTAGGTGTAAACATAACTTTATTCTCCCATAGGAATCAATGGGATATTGGGTAGCAGCGAACATAAACTTTCGCTGCTTTCAGACTCCCATTGATTCCTATGGCATCCGCCGCCTCCAGGGTGGCGGATTGAAAACCAGGTACGCTGGGCCGGAATAGTGGTGAGCGTACCTGGTAGGAATTTGATAACTAGCAAAAGTAGTCAGATAGTGCCGAATTTGCATTCGGAAACATCTGTAGTGATGTAAGCATCGATCTGTGTCGGACTGAGACCTGCGGATCGTATGTTACGTCACAGATTTCTACTTTTGCCGGTTTGTAGGGTTTGATAACTAAGGGGAATCAGGCTTGCCACAAATACGCTGTGGAATTCCACCGTGTTTGCGGTTGACGGCTTGATAAATAGATGCCATAGTCATATAAAATCATTCTAATCCATCTCCCTATTCATACCTCCTGGGGAAAGGGTACCTAACTCATAAATCCAGTATAGTTCCCTCTTTTTAAGTATAGCCTCCCTGTCACCTCCTCTCCTGGGAATCTGGACCTGCTCTAATATTTGAAACTTAAGTTGACTCAAGCTGTTCCCTGCTGATATAAAGAGGTGAGCCACAGGTGCATCCAATTGATTGGTCCTTATACTACTTTTATGCTTTTATGTTGATTTATCCTTTCACGAACCTTACGTGTGGTCTTGCCCACATAGCCCTACCCACATAGGCATTTAATCAGATATGCAGCATACTCTGAATTACAGGTGAAATAACCCCTGATACTGTATTTTTTGCCTGTATATGCGTGGTTAAATGTAGGGCCCCATCAAATTATTGCAATTGGAGCAATTTAAGCAAGGAAAACATCCCAGATTCTTCTTACTCATATAGCTCTGAACAGATCTCTTATTAGTACCTATATATGCCTTAACCAGAATATCCTTAATATTCTTCCCTCTCTTGTATGCATGCGTTTAGTATTCCTGAAATTCCTTCACCTCAGGATTGCATATACTTAATACCCTCCAATGCTTACGTATAATTCCTTGTATCTGTCTACTCATGGGGGGATATTGACTTACAAAGAACATCCTAGGGGTTTATTTAGTTTTATTCTTTTTACTTAAGAGGTTTTGTCTGGGGATATCCATAATCTTCTTAAAGGGACAGTCTACAATATAAATTTTATTGTTTTAAAATATAGATAATACCTTTATTACCCATTTCCCAGTTTTGCATAACCAACACAGTTATATCAATATACTTTTTACCTCTGTGATTTCATTCCTTGCATCTAAGCATCTTCTGATAGCCCCCTGATCACTTGACTGTGACTATTTATTATCTATTGATTTGCATTTAGTACTGTGTTGTAACCTCTCGGGCGTGAACACATTGTTATCTATATGGCCCACGTAAACTCCTGTTGTGAAAAGCAAATACAAAAGCATGTGATTAAGAGGCTGTCTATAGAGCCTTTGAAACAAGTAGAAATGTAGAGGTTTAAATGTTAAAGTATATTAATATAACAATGCTGGTTGTGCAAAGCTAGGGAATGGGTAGTAAAGGCGTTATCTATCTTTTTAAACAATAACAATTTTAGTGTTGACTGTCCCTTTAATTTCCCCTTTTATCAACTCATACGGGTAGCCTCTCTGCAAAAACGCATCCCAAGGGGGGCGGCCATCAATGGGAGGAAGGAGCAAGAGGGGGGCGGGATTGCGGGCGGGGTCACCAGGAGTGTGCACGGGCGCGTGCATGGGTGCTACACTATGAAACATTTCAGTTAGTGCATATGGTAGGGAGGGTGGTAATTATTAGCTAAGGGATCTGGGAGGGGGTGGGGGTTGGATATTGAGGGGGCAGCTACACTGCAGAACATTAAAAAAAAAAAAAAAGATGGCGCACAATAAGGTAGAGGGTGAGGGTTAGAGAGCTGTTTGGGGGGGGGGATCAGGGAGGTTGGGGGCTAAGGGGGGATCCTACACAGCAGAAAATGTTTTTTTTTGTTGTTTTTTTTAAAAAACATACACACACACACAAAAAAATAAAAACTTTTATTTTAGTACTGGCAGACTTTCTGCCAGTACTTAAGATGGCGGGGACAATTGTGGGGTGGGGGAGGTAAGAGAGCTGTTTGGGAGGGATCAGGGGATGGGATGTGTCAGGTGGGAGGCTGATCTCTACACTAAAGCTAAAATTAACCCTGCAAGCTCCCTACAAGCTACCTAATTAACCCCTTCACTGCTGGGCAAAATACACGTGTGGTGCGCAGCGGCATTTAGCGGCCTTCTAATTACCAAAAAGCAATGCCAAAGCTATATATGTCTGCTATTTCTGAACAAAGGGGATCCCAGAGAAGCATTTACAACCATTTGTGCCATAATTGCACAAGCTGTTTATAAATAATTTCAGTGAGAAAACCTAAAGTTTTTGAAAAAGTTTGTGAAAAAGTCAACAATTTTTTTATTTGATCGCATTTGACGGTGCAATGGTGGCCAAAATGGGCCTAGATCAATACTTTGGGTTGTCTTCTAAAAAAATATATATACATGTCAAGGGATATTCAGGGATTCCAGACAGATATCAGTACTCCAATGTAACTATCGCTAATTTTGAAAAAAAGTTGTTTGGAAATAGCAAAGTGCTACTTGTATTTATTGCCCTATAGCTTGCAAAAAAAAAAAGAAGCAAAGAACATGTAAAGATTGGGTATTTCTAAACTCAGGACAAAAATTTAGAAACTATTTAGCATGGTTTTTTTTCGGTGGTTGTAGATGTGTAACAGATTTTGGGGGTCAAAGTTAGAAAAAGTGTGTTTTTTTCCATTTTTTCATCATATTTTATAACTTTTTTATAGTAAATTATAAGATATGATGAAAATAATGGTATCTTTAGAAAGTCCATTTAATGGAGAGAAAAACGGTATATAATATGTGTGGGTCCAGTAAATGAGTAAGAGGAAAATTACAGCTAAACAAAAACACTGCAGAAATGTAAAAATAGCTTGGTCCCAACCGGACAGAAAATGGAAAAGTGCTGTGGTCCTTCAGGGGTTAAACATACATTAAAACACACAATTATTAGCTCATTTCTAAGATACGGAAGTACAGATGCATCCTGTAATGTCTCTTACGTCTATAGAGAAATGTATTACTGACAAGACAATGGTACAAAGCAAAATCTCAAAATATGCTGACTAGATGTATAGCTACATTTGACTTAAATAAATTGCTTATATGTGCAGTATTTTCTGCAAGTAGCTTAAGAATTCAAAAGTACATATGTATTATTTGCAGAATTGCAATAAGTGTATAAAAACATTTCTAGCTACATTTTGATACACTAATGATACAATAAAAATATAAAAGGGATCAGATACATTTATAATTAAAGATAATAAGATATACATAACAATACAACGTAGGTATATGATACCTAGATAATATAATATTCTAACATTGATGTGGAAAGCTGCAGGTGTTTAAAGGGTCCCAGGTCCTGAAAAAGTCCTTATCAAATTGGTGTCGGAAGCGGTGGCATGACAAGGGGTAAGTGAAAAAAACTTGTCTTACATTGTTTTTACTTACTCACTGTCAATCTAGACCCCTATCAGACCAGACCCTTAAAGGGACAGTACACTGTAAAATTGTTTTTCCATTAATGTATTTTAAATGACTCGTTATACCAACTGCAGAGTATAAAATATTTGAGAAATTCCATTTTCATGCTTATTTGTGTATATGAAGTAGCTGATTTTGTGCTTTGAAACCACAGCCTATTACAATGGGTTGAACTTAAAGGTGATATCAGATCTCATTATGTTCTAAGTTTGTGTAAACAGACTTGCTTCCTTATCTTTTATTTGGCTGGAACACCAAATCTCAATACATAGAGAGAACAAAGGAAAATGATCATTTTATTACTTAAAGGGCCATAATACCCAAATGTTTAAACACTTGAAAGTGATACAGCATAGCTGTAAAAAGCTGACTAGAAAATATCTCCTGAACAACTCTGTGTAAAAAAGAAAGATATTTTACCTCAAAAGTTACTCAGTAGCCACCTCCCATTGTAAAGGATT
Organism: Bombina bombina; assembly: GCF_027579735.1. Classification (NCBI taxonomy): domain Eukaryota; kingdom Metazoa; phylum Chordata; class Amphibia; order Anura; family Bombinatoridae; genus Bombina; species Bombina bombina. The sequence continues at coordinate 22,233,144 of NC_069501.1, read as the reverse complement.
TCTAAGAAACATTTTAGTGTGTCTGTCCTGGGACAGCTTAGGGGATGAGCCTCGTGAACTCTTATATTATATCACCAATCAGGTAAAGGAAGCTTACTATGAAATCTCATGAGAGTTAAGTCAAATCTCATGAGATCACAGTAAGAGTTCATGACCTCAGCACTGCTGATGCTGATTGGCTGCTGTTCATTTCTTCATTTTATTTTTTATTTTTACCTGCAGCTGGGAGCAGGTGAAGTATAACTTTTTACACAGAACTTACTCTGCTGAGCTGAGGAGATTGTGAGGTAAAATATCTTCCTTTTTTACATAGTGATGCTCAGGTGATATTTTCCTGTCAGCTTTTTACAGTTATACTGCATCAGTTTCAAGTGATTTAGCATATGAGTATTATGTCCCTTTAACTATCCTGCATCCCACTGAAAGTGTAATCTCTTCTGCTGGCTGTGTATACTTAGGCTATTCAATAGCCTATACTCCAGTATTAATTTGTTCAGTATAGGTGGCGATACCACGGGCTAAATCAGCTATTTCAAATGTTGAAATAGGAGTAAAGGAGCTACTTGTAACCAATTTAATACATTCTAGCAGGTTAAAAGGATCATTGGGAATAATTTAAAGGGGAGAACATTTTTGGGTGAACTGTCCCTTTAAGGTCATATATAAAAAAATAAAATGAAAAAAAAGGGGATGTATACTATGGGCATTTTAAGGGAGGATTACACTTGAATTCAAGTCTCAAAGTGCACTATGTATGGGGTACTTGTAAAGTACGGCTAATCACCTGTAAGGGTTTCAAGGCGCTGCTCATTTTATCGACCTCAGAAGGATGAAAGGCTGAGTGGACCTCGCTGGGGGTCGAACCTGCAACCCCTGAATTGCGACAGAGCTCAGCCACAGTGCCTAAGCATGCTGAGCTATCTTTCTGGCTTCTGAGCTATCTGTCCGGCTTATAGTATAATAGGTTGATTTAAGTATGTTATGTGCGTAATCTAAGATTCATGCAAGGAGTTAAATAAAAAAGAGAAATGAAAAGACTATACGCTGTATGTTATTAAATGTATCTAAAAGTATTTGGGTCTGTTTCTGTTGTAGAGTAATTTAGTAGAGTTTTAATATAATTGGTAACATATTGCAGTGTAATATTATTTATGCTGTGATGGCTCTAATTTAAATATATGCAGGTTATGATTAGTGATGTCGCGAACCTAAAATTTTCGGTTCGCGAACCGCGGACTCAAACTTCCGGTATTGTTCGCGAACGCGCGAACCGCGCGAACCGCCATTGAATTCAATAGGCAGGCGAACTTTAAAACCTACAAGGACTCTTTCTGGCCACAATAGTGATGGAAAAGTTGTTTTAAGGGTACTAACACCTGGACTGTTGCATGCTGGAGGGGGATCCCTGGCAAAACTCCCATGGAAAATTACATAGTTGATGCAGAGTCTGCTTTTAAGCCATAATGGGTCTAAATCAACTAACATTCCCAAAGTGGCTGTCTCAAAACATCCCGGACAGAAGATAGATTGATAGTGATAGATAGGATAGATAGATATACATAGATTGATAGTTAGATAGAATCGATAGAAGAGAAATAGATAGATTTGTTAGATATATAATTACCCTAATAAATTCTAATAATCAAACATGCGTTCTTGGACCCAACTAGCTTGTGTCAATTAGTACTTTTCTTAGCACTTTAATCCCTGTTCCCCCCCCCCTATCGGGGGAGTTCTATATGGCCTGCCAGATTACCCTGAAAAATTAGAATAATAAGACATGTGGTCTGCTACCTATTTTAACGAGGTTGTGTTTTAAGTACTACCATTCTTAGCACTTTAATCTCTGTAACTCCCCCTATTTGGTGAGGTCTATACGGCCTGGATGATTACCCATACAAAATATAATAATAAGACATCTGCTCTTGGTCTGCGACCCATGGTAACTATGTTGTGTTAATTAGTAATGTCCTTCGCATTTTAATAGCTGTTACTCATACTCACCCTATCGGTGGAGGTCTATATGGCCTGCATGATTACCCTTACAAAATATAACAACCAAACATATGTTCTGGGACCCATGGTAAGTAGGTTGTGTTATGTAGTACTGTTCTTTGCATTTTCATACCTGTTACAACACCAAATGGTGGCAGGTCTATCTGGCCTTCATGATTAGCTGCACCCAAACCCCAAAAAAAGCCGAGTGGTCTTAGACTAACACCCATGGCTAACTCTGTTGTTTCAATTAGTACTATTCTTAGCACTTTCATCCCTGTTACGGGCGGTCTACATGGCCATCATGATTAGCCGAACAAAATACTACAATCCAACCTTTGCTCAGTCTTCATAGGCCCTTCATTGTCTGTATTTTGATAGTACAGTTCTTATTATTTTTATAGCTGATACAACACCGAATGTTGGCAGCTCTATATGGCCTGCATGATTAGCTGCACCCAATACAAAAATAAATCCAAGCGGTCTTGGATTAACACCCATGGCTAACTCTGTTGTTTCAAGTAGTACTATTCTTAGCACTTTCATCTCATCATCCCTGTTACTTCCAGGACTCTTGGTGGTGGTGGTCTACATGGCCATCATGATTAGCCTAACCAAATACTACAATCCAACCTTGGCTCAGTCTTCCTAAGGCCCTTCATTGGCTGTATTTTGGTAGTACTGTTCTTATTACTACATGGTGGTCTACATGGCCATCATGATTAGCCTAACCAAATACTACAATCCAACCTTGGCTCAGTCTTCATAAGGCCCTTCATTGGCTGTATTTTGGTAGTAGTGTTCTTATTAGTTTAATATCTGATACGACACCGAATGTTGTCAGCTCTATATGGCCTGCATGAATAGCCGCACCCAAAGCCAAAAAAAAGCCAAGCGGTTTTGCACTAACACCCATGGCTAACTCTGTTGTTTCAAGTTCTACTATTCTTAGCTCTTTCATCTCATCATCCCTGTTACTACCAGGACTCTCGGTGGTGGTGGTCTACATGGCCATCAGGATTAGCCTAACCAAATACTACAATCCAACCTTGGCCCAGTCTTCCTAAGGCCCTTCATTGGCTGTATTTTGGTAGTACTGTTCTTATTAGTTTAATAGCTGATACGACACCGAATGTTGTCAGCTCTATATGGCCTGCATGAATAGCCGCACCCAAAGCCAAAAAAAACCCAAGCGGTTTTGCACTAACACCCATGGCTAACTCTGTTGTTTCAAGTTCTACTATTCTTAGCTCTTTCATCTCATCATCCCTGTTACTTCCATGACTCTCGGTGGTGGTGGTCTACATGGCCATCATGATTAGCCTAACCAAATACTACAATCCAACCTTGGCCCAGTCTTCCTAAGGCCCTTCATTGGCTGTATTTTGGTAGTACTGTTCTTATTAGTTTAATAGCTGATATGACACCGAATGTTGTCAGCTCTATATGGCCTGCATGAATAGCCGCACCCAAAGCCAAAAAAAACCAAGCGGTTTTGCACTAACACCCATGGCTAACTCTGTTGTTTCAAGTTCTACTATTCTTAGCTCTTTCATCTCATCATCCCTGTTACTTCCATGACTCTCGGTGGTGGTGGTCTACATGGCCATCATGATTAGCCTAACCAAATACTACAATCCAACCTTGGCCCAGTCTTCCTAAGGCCCTTCATTGGCTGTATTTTGGTAGTACTGTTCTTATTAGTTTAATAGCTGATACGACACCGAATGTTGTCAGCTCTATATGGCCTGCATGAATAGCTGCACCCAAAGCCAAAAAAAAGCCAAGCGGTTTTGCACTAACACCCATGGCTAACTCTGTTGTTTCAAGTTCTACTATTCTTAGCTCTTTCATCTCATCATCCCTGTTACTTCCAGGACTCTCGGTGGTGGTGGTCTACATGGCCATCAGGATTAGCCTAACCTTGACAATTTTTGCAATACTGTTAACAGAAATATGATTGCTGACAACAATTGGCTAGGTGGGCCTGGCTCACAGCAGGCTGCAAGGCAGGAGGAAAGTGTTATTCAATGGCACCAGCAAACTGACGATTCAAATCACAGCAACTATTACCAAAAAATTTAATTTTTAATTATTAGAATACTGTCACAACAAATATGATTGGTGTAAATATTTTTTAAGTAGGCCTGGCACACAGGCTTGGAAGGCTGTAGAAAAGTGAAATTCAAAGGCATGAGCAAACTGAGGGTTAAGATCAACACTAAAAAATGTTTTTATTTAAATTAATAACTATACTGTCTGACTGTGACAACAATTATGATTGGTGTACATAGTTGGCTAGACGGCCTGGCACAAAAGGCTGGCAGTGGCAGGCAGGAGGTAAATGAAATTCAATAGCCCTAGGAGACTGAATATTTGCAGTCCAAAAAATTATGTTTTTTTTTTTTTATTACTGTTACAAGAATTGTGATTGGTGCCACTAATTGGCTACTTGGGCCTGGCAGACAGGCTGGCAAATATGAGTCGTGGATGGTAGGTAGGGCAGTAATTTAACACAGTATGCTGTGTAAGTGACAAAAACACAGGACTGATAGAAAATTAAGCTACATTACACTAGCAAAATATTTAAAAATTTTAGATTTTAATATTAAAATTATGTTAAGAAGTGCAATGCACATATGACTCTATGAGTGGTCGCACTGGCTGGCTGCTACGTAGGGCAGCAATTATAACAACAGTATGCTGTGTAAGTCAGATAGACAGTTAGACACAGGCCTGATAGAAAATACAATTAGATTACACTAGCATAATGATTTAAAGACTTTTCTTTGGAAATTTTAAGAAAAAGGTTAAGCACATACACATGAGTCGTGGCTGATAGCCTTGGAAGGGCAGCTATTAAAAACAGTAGGCTCTGTATGTCGGATACACACACGCCTGATAGAAAATACTATTAGATTACACTAGAAAAATGATTGAAATTATTTTTTTTGGGGGGAAATTAAAAAAAGGTTAAACACATATGAGTCGTGGCTCATAGACTAGGGAGGGCAGCAAGTAAACACAGTAGGCTCTCTATGTCAGCAAAACACACAGGCCGGATAGAAAATTAGATTTGATTACACTAGCAAACAAATTTAAACTTTTTTTTTTTTTATATTAAAATTAAGGTGAAAGAAAAATAGATATGAGTGCTGGGTGGCTGCCTGGCACAGACCAATTAACCAAAAGACTGAAAAAAAAGGATGTATATTAATGCTGAGTGAGCCTGACAGACACAGGCATGATAGTAAATGTAATTAGATTACACTAGAAAAATATTTTTTTGTGTTTTTTTTTTAAATTAAAAATAATGTTATAAACGGATATTAACACTGCTGGCTGCTGGCTGGCACAGAGCAATGAACCAGAGTATATGCTGTGTGACACTGGCCTGATAGAAAATGAAAAAAAATTACACTAGAAAAATAATTATATTTTTGGGTTAGTTAAATTTAAACTAATGTTGTTAGGGAGATATCAGTGGTGGCAGTAGTCACAGCATATGCTGTGAGCCTTAAACACACAGCTGAAAGCCAGGCAAATGCTAATAAAAAAAAAAAGAAAAAAAAAAAACGGCACGAAATATAGCCCTAAAAAGGGCTTTTTGGGGTGCTGTGCTTGCAGCAGAGATGAGTGGAGTCCTTCTGGACTGTAAATACACTAGCCTAGGTATGTTTTTCCTATTAATGTCAGGAGCAAAAACACAACACGTCCTCTCATTAAAAAAGCAAGGTCGTTATGAGTCTAAAATGGCGGATTCCGAGTAGCTGGGAGTGTCTGTGAGGGAGTGTCTGATGTTGATTGGCTCTAATGTGTCAGGCGGCTGTGACATAAAGGGTCAAAGTTTCCACAATGATGACACATAGGGGCGGATCGAACGCGAACAACCTATGTTCGCTGTGAACCGTTCGCGGGCGAACAGTTCGGGACATCACTAGTTATGATACAGTAAAGAAGTAGAATTTTAATGGTAAATAATACAAGTTTCCTAAGCATGGCTAGGTTATATATGCCATATACATATTATAAATGGTCAGGTATTAAAGGGACAGTACACTGTAAAATAGTTTTTATGTTGATGTGTTTTCAATGATTTGTTGCCCCAGCTGTATAGTTTCGAGTGTAGGAGAGATTGCATTTTTTGGGCTTGTTTGTGTATGTGAATTAGCTGCTTTTGTGCTTTTAGATCACAGCCTATTGTAATGGGTTAAGTTTCAGGTAATATCATATCTCATTGTCCTTTTCTGATATTTGTCTGGAAAACCGGAGCTCAGTGCTTAGACAGAGCAATGGAAAATTGTCATTTTATCACTTAACTATCCTGTACCCCACAGAGAGTGTCATTTTTTCTTCAGGATGTGTTTACTTAGGCAATTCAATAGATGAGATTCCAGTGACCAAACTTTTACTATATGTGGGTATACAAAAGGCTAAATTAGCTATTTCATATGCCAAAATAGGGGTGAAGGAGCTACTTGTAAACAACTCCATCAGGTAAGATGGATCATTGGGAACCATTTAAAAGGGGAGAACATTTTTGGGTAAACTGTCCTTTTTTTTGTTGCTGAAATATGTATAGATTATAGCACTAAAAAATGTAATTATACGTTTAGGATATGCCTTGTCCAATTATGGGATACACAATGTTTCTCTTAAGTAGATGGGGTCTGTGCCCATTTTTTAGGTAGTGGTACCTTTAAGAATTCTCTCAGCAGGTTTTGAATAGTTATTTAGCCGAGGGCTATTTAAGTTTTGGCTGGTATTAAACTAACATGTCTATGAGTAAGGCTACATACAGCCGAAACACGTAAGACGTTTACCAGCTGAGAGTTTGGTTTTATTTTTTATTTTTTGTGCTCTTGTCCAATTATTAAAGTAAACCAATTGTTTATGTCTGGAGGCTGGCTCAAGTTTTTTCTTGTTTTGCTAAACTGTCCTTTAACTCTATTAGTGTAAATTATTATTATTATTTATTTTATTTATTTTTTCTTCTTCAGAAATTTCCTTTTTGTTGTATAAAAATGTTATATTTAGTCAGAGAAATGCAAAATGTTGAATATCAAAACCAGGGCATAGAAGGCTGTTATAGGATTTGAATTTTTTTGCAGTGTTTTGATAAAATGTAGTGTTTTTAAGTGCTGTGTTTCAGTGAGTGTAAGTATATGCCCTTGCTTTCAAGTTTATTTGTTTTTTTTAATAGTTAGTGCCGGCTGTTAATTTTTTGTTTTGCGCTGTGGACAGTTGGTTTTAAGTGTTTTCTAAGAGAATATTATGTTTCTATTTTCAGGGAATGTGTGTGTAAGGCTGCTGTATGAATGGAATATTGAGGTTATTTGATTTTGCCTGATTTGAAGTATACAACTTCTTTTAGGAGTGCATGGATTGTCTTTTAGTTCGATGTCATATTGTGTTCGCGTAACACAAAGGGTCGGGGCTATTGATGAGCATAGAATGATTCCTAGGGGCCAGTTTTTGCATCTTAGGAGAAATAATAATTCAGATAAGTATTTCAATAGACAGGCAACAGCGCTCACAGAGAGGCTGAAAGATAGAGGTTATAAGGTTAAAAAGAGAAGTTGTTAGGTAATAGTTTCAATGAAGTATGTAGTTTTACACAGCAGGATTTAATAAATAACCCCAAGAGAAGGGATAAGGAATTCAGAGGGGTCTATTTAACAAGGACCGAATGGCCCCTGTTCCCCTTATTTCCATGCGAGCCTTGTCGGAAACAGGATTCAAGAAGCAGCGGTCTTAAGACCGCTGCTCCTTAACCCATATGCCGCCTCTGACACCCCCTGCTAGCGGCCAATTGGCCACAAATCTGCAGGGGGCGGCACTGCACCAGCAGTTCACAAGAACTGCTGGTGTAATGATAAATGCTGACAGTGTATGCTTTTGGCATTTATCGATGTGCGGCGGACATAGTTCGCTATAGCGGATCATGTCCGTTTGCACAATGATAAATGGACCCCAATGACTCAGTGTTTTTTTCCACAGAATATTCTGACCAGTTCTATAAGGTTTGTGGCATTTTGATAAAGAACTGAGACAAAATTAAGTACTCTGTGAAGTAGTTTAAAAATGCAAGTTCGTTCCCAAAAAGGCACCAACCTTATCTAATAAATTATCACCTAGTTTAGCTCTAAAAAACATAACAGTAGTAATTTTCTGCAAAGGAAGGGAACCTTCAGATGTGGCACATATCCTTGGGATTAATAGGGAATGGGACATGAGCCTTTTTGTAGAGTGAAATCATTTCCGCATTCTGAACCATATAAAATAGCACAATTTGTTATTCTCCGTTAACAATTACTTATACAAATTTCTCTTGCAAGGTTTATCCAGTCCACAGATTCATCCTTTACTTGTGGGATATTCTCATTCCCTACAGGAAGTAGCAAAGAGAGCACACAGCAAAGCTGTCCATATAGCTCCCCCTCTAGCTCCACCCCCCCAGTCATTCTCTTTGCTGGCTCTAAGCACTAGGGTCTCTCTCGGGAGTGTAAAGTGAATGTGGTGTTAGAATTGTAGTTTTATTATCTTCAATCAAAAGTTTGTTATTTTAAATGGTACCGGTTTGTACTATTTACTCTCTAGCAGAAAAGTGATGAAGATTTCTGCTGAGAGGAAAATGATTTTAGCATGTTGTAACTAAAATCCACTGCTGTTCCCACACAGGACTGAGGAGTACCAGAAAACTTCAGTTGGGGGGAACAGTTTGCAGGGTGATCTGCAATAAGTTATGTTCAGTCATTTATTTCTAGACAAGACTGAGATAATGCTAGAAGAGACTGACAATATCCCCATGAGGGGAGGGTAAGCTATGTTCAGAGACTTAGTAAGGAATTGATTGCTTACATAATAGGGCTAATATACTGGTTGACACTTATTCAGGGCAATCGATTGTTTGGCTAAGGAAAAATCGTTTTGCAAGACACTTTGAAAGTCCTTTTGGGTTCTTTCTGGGGTTATTACCACATGGCTGTTTTTTAGTCACTTAGGAGTGATTTACTAGGCCTCACAGCTCCGGAGCAGAGTGGGAGGGGCCTTAGAATTGCAGAGAAGTTCATGCTGTTTCACATGGAGGGTCCTGCTGATGTTTGAGGGCCTAAAAGAAGCTATATTCCCCCAAATCTGATCCCTAAGGGCAGGTAGGGCCACTGAAAGGCTGTGGCAAGGTGCTGTAGTGATTTAACTGGGTGTTGGCTTTAGGCTGCTCTGGTTTGGGCATTAAGGGGTTAATCATTTTGAAACTTGTGGTGCAATCTTATTAAGGCTTTAGCATTTTTCACTGTTTTGTAAAATTGTGTGCGTTTTTATCTCTTAAAGGCACAGTAACGTTTTTTTCAAATTGTGTTTTTTATTTGATTAAAGTGATTTCCAAGCCTGTTTGTGTACTCTACTAGTCTGTTAAACATGTCTGACACTAAGGAAAATCCTTGTTCAATGTGTTTAGAAGCAATGGTGGAACCCCCTCTCAGAATGTGTCCCACTTGTACTGATATGTCTATACACTTTAAAGATCATATTGTTGCACTTAAGAATGTGGCCCAATATGATTCTCAGACTGAAGGTAATGAGGGTAGCCCATCTGCCTCTCCCCAAGTGTCACAACCAGTTACGGCCACGCAAACGACGCCTAGTACCTCTAGTGCGTCTAACCCTTTTACATTACAAGACTTAGTGGCAGTCATAGATAATTCTCTTACAGCCTTCTTATCTAAACTGCCCGTGTTACCTGAAAAGCATGATAGCTCCGTTTTAAGAACAGATTATGAGCATTCTGACACTTTGGTAGCCGTATCCGATATACCCTCACAACGATCTGAAGTGGGAGCGAGGGATTTGATGTCTGAGGGAGAAGTCTCTGATTCAGGAACCGTGGATCTAAAGGATGCATATCTGCACATTCCTATCCACAAAGATCATCACCAGTTTCTCAGGTTCGCCTTTCTGGACAAGCATTTTCAGTTTGTGGCTCTTCCTTTTGGGTTTGCCACTGCTCCCAGAATTTTCACAAAGGTGCTAGAGTCCCTCCTGGCGGTTCTAAGACCGCGGGGCATAGCAGTGGCGCCTTACCTAGACGACATCTTAATTCAGGCGTCAACTTTCCAAAGAACCAAGTCTCACACAGAGATTGTATTGGCCTTTCTGAGGTCTCACAGGTGGAAGGTGAACATCAAAAAAGAGTTCTCCCTCCCCCCTCACAAGAATTCCATTCCTAGGAACCCTGATAGACTCGGTAGAAATGAACATATTTCTGACGGAGGTCAGAAAGCTAAAACTCTTAACTACTTGACGAGCTCTTTATTCCATTTCTCGGCCATCTGTGGCTCAGTGCATGGAGACAATCGGACTAATGGTTGCGGCAATGGACATAGTCCCTTTGGCTCAGATACACCTCAGACCACTGCAACTATGCATGCTCAAACAGTGGAATGGGGATTATGCAGATTTGTCTCCTCAAATTCAGTTGGACCAGGAGACCAGAGATTCTCTTCTCTGGTGGTTGTCTCAGGATCACCTGTCTCAAGGAATATGTTTCCGCAGGCCAGAGTGGATCATTGTAACGACCGACGCCAGTCTATTAGGCTGTGGTGCGGTCTGGGACTCCCTGAAAGCTCAGGGCTTATGGTCTCGGGAAGAAACTCTTCTCCCGATAAACATTCTGGAACTGAGGGTGATATTCAACGCTCTTCAGGCCTGGCCTCAACTAGGGGCGGCCAAATTCATCAGATTTCAGTCGGACAACATCACGACTGTAGCTTACGTCAATCATCAGGGGGGAACAAGGGTTCCCTAGCGATGACGGAAGTAACCAAAATAATCAGGTGGGTGGAGGATCACTCCTGCCATCTCTCAGCAATTCACATCCCAGGAGTAGACAACTAGGAGGCAGATTTTCTAAGTCGTCAGACTTTTCACCCGGGGGAGTGGGAACTCCACCTGGAGGTATTTGCCCAGCTGACTCAGCTATGGGGCATCCCAGAGTTGGATCTGATGGCGTCCCGTCAGAACACCAAACTTCCTATCTACGGGTTCAGGTCCCGGGATCCCAAGGCGGTATTGAAAGATGCTCTAGCAGCGCCTTGGTCCTTCAATCTGGCTTATGTTTTTCTACCGTTTCCTCTCCTCCCGCGTCTGGTTGCCAGAATCAAGCAGGAGAAGGCTTCGGTGATTCTGATAGCACCTGCGTGGCCACGCAGGACTTGGTATGCAGACCTAGTGGACATGTCATCTGTCCCACCATGGACACTGCCAATGAGGCAGGATCTTCTAATACAGGGTCCGTTCAAGCATCCAAATTTAGTTTAGGATTCCCAGGATATTGTCCTTTCTCCAAGAAGGATTGGAGAAAGGATTGTCAGTTAGTTCCTTAAAAAGGACAAATATCTGCTTTGTCTATCCTGGTACACAAGCGTCTGGCAGAGGTACCAGACGTTCAAGCGTTTGCTCAGGCTTTAGTCAGAATCAAGCCTGTCTATAAACTTGTGGCTCTGCCATGGAGTGTGAATCTAGTTCTTTCAGTTCTTCAAGGGGTTCCGATTGAACCTTTACATTCCATAGACAATTAAGTTGTTATCTTGGAAAGTTTTGTTTTTGATAGTTATCTCTTCTGCTCGAAGAGTTTCAGAATTATCTGCCTTACAGTGTGATTCACCTTACCTAGGCCTAGATTTGGAGTTTGGCGGTAAAAGGGCTGTTAACGCTCCGCGGGCTTTTTTCTGGCCGCACCATAAATTTAACTCTGGTATCGAGAGTTCAAACAAATGCTGCGTTAGGCTCCAAAAAAGGAGCGTAGAGCATTTTTACCGCAAATGCAACTCTCGATACCAGAGTTGCTTACGGACGCGGCCAGCCTCAAAAACGTGCTCGTGCACGATTCTCCCATAGGAAACAATGGGACTGTTTGAGCTGAAAAAAAACCTAACACCTGCAAAAAAGCAGCGTTCAGCTCCTAACGCAGCCCCATTGTTTCCTATGGGGAAACACTTCCTACGTCTGCACCTAACACTCTAACATGTACCCCGAGTCTAAACACCCCTAACCTTACACTTATTAACCCCTAATCTGCCGCCCCCGCTATCGCTGACCCCTGCATATTTTTTTAACCCCTAATCTGCCGCTCCGTAAAACGCTGCAACCTACGTTATTCCTATGTACCCCTAATCTGCTGCCCTAACATCGCCGACCCCTATATTATATTTATTAACCCCTAATCTGCCCCCCTCAACGTCGCCGACACCTGCCTACACTTATTAACCCCTAATCTGCCGAGCGGACTTGAGCGCTACTATAATAAAGTTATTAACCCCTAATCCGCCTCACTAACCCTATCATAAATAGTATTAACCCCTAATCTGCCCTCCCTAACATCGCCGACACCTACCTTCAATTATTAACCCCTAATCTGTCGAGCGGAGCTCACCGCTATTCTAATAAATGTATTAACCCCTAAAGCTAAGTCTAACCCTAACACTAACACCCCCCTAACTTAAATATAATTTACATCTAACGAAATAAATTTACTCTTATTAAATAAATGATTCCTATTTTAAGCTAAATACTTACCTGTAAAATAAATCCTAATATAGCTACAATATAAATAATAATTATATTATAGCTATTTTAGGATTAATATTTATTTTACAGGCAACTTTGTAATTATTTTAACCAGGTACAATAGCTATTAAATAGTTAAGAACTATTTAATAGTTACCTAGTTAAAATAATAACAAATTTACCTGTAAAATAAATCCTAACCTAAGATATAATTAAACCTAACACTACCCTATCAATAAAATAATTAAATAAACTACCTACAATTACCTACAATTAACCTAACACTACACTATCAATAAATTAATTAAACACAATTCCTACAAATAAATACAATTAAATAAACTAGCTAAAGTACAAAAAATAAAAAAGAACTAAGTTACAAAAAATAAAAAAATATTTACAAACATAAGAAAAATATTACAACAATTTTAAACTAATTACACCTACTCTAAGCCCCCTAATAAAATAACAAAGCCCCCCAAAATAAAAAATTCCCTACCCTATTCTAAATTAAAAAAGTTACAAGCTCTTTTACCTTACCAGCCCTGAACAGGGCCCTTTGCGGGGCATGCCCCAAGAATTTCAGCTCTTTTGCCTGTAAAAGAATAAATACAATACCCCCCCCCCAACATTACAACCCACCACCCACATACCCCTAATCTAACCCAAACGTCCCTTAAATAAACCTAACACTAAGCCCCTGAAGATCTTCCTACCTTGTCTTCACCATCCAGGTATCACCGATCCGTCCTGGCTCCAACATCTTCATCCAACCCAAGCGGGGGTTGGCGATCCATCATCCGGTGCTGAAGAGGTCCAGAAGAGGCTCCAAAGTCTTCCTCCTATCCGGCCAGAAGAGGACATCCGGACCGGCAAACATCTTCTCCAAGCGGCATCTTCGATCTTCTTCCATCCGGTGCGGAGCGGGTCCATCTTGAAGCAGGCGACGCGGATCCATCCTCTTCTTCCGTTGTCTCCCGACTAATGACGGTTCCTTTAAGGGACGTCATCCAAGATGGCGTCCCTCGAATTCCAATTGGCTGATAGGATTCTATCAGCCAATCGGAATTAAGGTAGGAATTTTCTGATTGGCTGATGGAATCAGCCAATCAGAATCAAGTTCAATCCGATTGGCTGATCCAATCAGCCAATCAGATTGAGCTCGCATTCTATTGGCTGATCGGAACAGCCAATAGAATGCGAGCTCAATCTGATTGGCTGATTGGATCAGCCAATCGGATTGAACTTGATTCTGATTGGCTGATTCCATCAGCCAATCAGAATATTCCTACCTTAATTCCGATTGGCTGATAGAATCCTATCAGCCAATCGGAATTCGAGGGACGCCATCTTGGATGACGTCCCTTAAAGGAACCGTCATTAGTCGGGAGACAACGGAAGAAGAGGATGGATCCGCGTCGCCTGCTTCAAGATGGACCCGCTCCGCACCGGATGGAAGAAGATCGAAGATGCCGCTTGGAGAAGATGTTTGCCGGTCCGGATGTCCTCTTCTTGCCGGATAGGAGGAAGACTTTGGAGCCTCTTCTGGACCTCTTCAGCACCGGATGATGGATCGCCAACCCCCGCTTGGGTTGGATGAAGATGTTGGAGCCAGGACGGATCGGTGATACCTGGATGGTGAAGACAAGGTAGGAAGATCTGCAGGGGCTTAGTGTTAGGTTTATTTAAGGGGGGTTTGGGTTAGATTAGGGGTATGTGGGTGGTGGGTTGTAATGTTGGGGGGGGGTATTGTATTTATTCTTTTACAGGCAAAAGAGCTGAAATTCTTGGGGCATGCCCCGCAAAGGGCCCTGTTCAGGGCTGGTAAGGTAAAAGAGCTTGTAACTTTTTTAATTTAGAATAGGGTAGGGAATTTTTTATTTTGGGGGGCTTTGTTATTTTATTAGGGGGCTTAGAGTAGGTGTAATTAGTTTAAAATTGTTGTAATATTTTTCTTATGTTTGTAAATATTTTTTTATTTTTTGTAACTTAGTTCTTTTTTATTTTTTGTACTTTAGCTAGTTTATTTAATTGTATTTATTTGTAGGAATTGTGTTTAATTAATTTATTGATAGTGTAGTGTTAGGTTAATTGTAGGTAATTGTAGGTAGTTTATTTAATTATTTTATTGATAGGGTAGTGTTAGGTTTAATTATATCTTAGGTTAGGATTTATTTTACAGGTAAATTTGTTATTATTTTAACTAGGTAACTATTAAATAGTTCTTAAATATTTAATAGCTATTGTACCTGGTTAAAATAAATACAAAGTTGCCTGTAAAATAAATATTAATCCTAAAATAGCTATAATATAATTATTATTTATATTGTAGCTATATTAGGATTTATTTTACAGGTAAGTATTTAGCTTTAAATAGGAATCATTTATTTAATAAGAGTTAATTTATTTCGTTAGATGTAAATTATATTTAAGTTAGGGGGGTGTTAGTGTTAGGGTTAGACTTAGCTTTAGGGGTTAATCAATTTATTAGAATAGCGGTGAGCTCCGGTCGTCAGATTAGGGGTTAATAATTGAAGTTAGGTGTCGGCGATGTTAGGGAGGGCAGATTAGGGGGTTAATACTATTTATTATAGGGTTAGTGAGGCGGGTTAGGGGTTAATAACTTTATTATAGTAGCGCTCAGGTCCACTCGGCAGATTAGGGTTTAATAAGTGTAATACAGGGGTCGGCGGGGTTAGGGGCAGCAGATTAGGGGTACATAAGTATAAGTAGGTGGCGGTCGGCAGATTAGGGGTTAAAAATTTTAATCGAGTGGCGGCGATGTGGGGGGAGCTTGGTTTAGGGGTACATAGGTAGTTTATGGGTGTTAGTGTACTTTAGGGTACAGTAGTTAAGAGCTTTATGAACCGGCGTTAGCCAGAAAGCTCTTAACTCCTGCTATTTTCAGGCGGCTGGAGTTTTGTCGTTAGAGCTCTAACACTCACTTCAGAAACAACTCTAAATACCGGCGTTAGAAAGATCCCATTGAAAACATAGGATACGCAAATGGCGTAGGGGGATCTGCGGTATGGAAAAGTCGCGGCTGAAAAGTGAGCGTTAGACCCTTTAATCACTGACTCCAAATACCAGCGGGCGGCCAAAACCAGCGTTAGGAGCCTCTAACGCTGGTTTTGACGGCTACCGCCGAACTCCAAATCTAGGCCCTAGTGTTCCACGCAGATAAGGTAGTTTTGCGTATGAAGCCTGGTTTTCTTCCTAAAGTTGTTTCTAACGAGAATATTAACCAGGAAATAGTTGTTCCTTCTCTGGTTCCTAATCCATCTTCGAAGAAGGAACGTCTATTACACAATCTTGATGTAGTTCGTTCTTTAAAGTTCTATTTACAAGCAACTAAGGATTTCAGACAAACATCTTCCTTGTTTGTTATCTATTCTGGTAAGAGGAGAGGTCAGAAAGCGACTGCTACCTCTCTTTCCTTTTGGCTGAAAAGCATCATCCGTTTGGCCTATGAGACTGCTGGCCAGCAGCCTCCTGAAAGGATTACTGCTCATTCTACCAGAGCAGTGGCTTCCACATGGGCTTTCAAAAATGAGGCTTCTGTTGAACAGATTTGTAAGGCAGCGACTTGGTCTTCACTGCATACTTTTGCCAAATTTTACAAATTCGATACTTTTGCTTCTTCGGAGGCTATTTTTGGGAGAAAGGTTTTACAAGCAGGGGTGCCTTCCATTTAAGGTACCTGTCTTGTTCCCTCCCTTCATCCGTGTCCTAAAGCTTTGGTATTGGTATCCCACAAGTAAAGGATGAATCCGTGGACTGGATACACCTTGCAAGAGAAAACAGAATTTATGCTTACCTGATAAATTACTTTCTCTTGCGGTGTATCCAGTCCACGGCCCGCCCTGGCATTTAAGTCAGGTAAAAAATTTTTTGTTTAAATTACAGTCACCACTGCACCCTATGGTTTCTCCTTTTTCTTCCTAACCTTTGGTTGAATGACTGGGGGTGGAGCTAGAGGGGGAGCTATATGGACAGCTTTGCTGTGTGCTCTCTTTGCTACTTCCTGTAGGGAATGAGAATATCCCACAAGTAAAGGATGAATCCGTGGACTGGATACACCGCAAGAGAAAGTACTTTATCAGGTAAGCATAAATTCTGTTTTTCACTATAAACTGTGACCATAAAATCCTTAGCTGGTCTAGAATTGTAACTAGCTCAATTGTTTAGATACATTGTGGTTTGTAACTTTGTTGCTTTTCTTGATAATTTAGCCTTATGTGTTAACTACTTAGTAAAATGTTTGACAGAATGTTTAAGCTATGTTTAGCATTTGTACAATGTTTAGGTGCACATATATTATATTGTGTGTAACATTCATTCTTGATGTGCAGTCGAACTAGGTTTCTACATTGTTAACATATTTACAGTTATAGGCTTATTTTCATACTTACATAGTTTTTTCTTTCCTGTTAACATTTGTATATACATTCATCATGCCTAACAGGCATGTTTTTATAGTGTGTCTTTTAAAAATTTTCTTGGAACTTGATTGGACACCTTCCCCTTTATGAGGAGGGTGACGAGTTGAATTTCCTATTCCTATGATTAGGTGCCCATTGGCGGCATGAAACGCGTAAGGATTGTGTTTGTGTTCTGTGCCCATGTTTTAAACTTACTCATTAAAGCATTGCTTTTTAAGTATTCTTAGTGCCTCCCGAGTGCAGCTTTTTTGCCTTTGTGTATTGATGAGTATCATTATTTATGTGATTCGGGTGATTGTTCTTTAAGTAAGAAAATTAACCTAAAATGTATTTCTTATTAACAAAATATTTGTATTTGCAGGATGAGATCATGGAGCTGTATCCAGAAAGAAGAAGAAGAAAAAAAAACACTAACTAAATGATTTTTGAGTTTTTCATATTTAGGTAAATCTGTACAGATAAAATCCCATAGTACACTCTCCAAAAGATTGAAGATTGAATGCAAGTAAAGCTTTTAAATAAAGAGATGCCTGGCACCTAGGTGAAGGAAAGAAAAAGAAGATAAAAGACCATGAGGCCTATATATCAAGCTCCGTATGGAGCTTGATGCCCCCGTGTTTCTAAAGACCCCTGCTCCATAACCTGTCCGCCTACTCTGAGGCGGCGGGCAGACATCAACCCGATCAAATATGATCGGGTTGATTGACACCCCCTGCTAGCGGCCGATTGGCTGCAAATATGCTGGGGGCGGTGCTGGTGCAATGATAAATGCCGACGCTGTCGGCATTTATCGATTTGCGGCAGACATGATCCGCAATATCGGATCATGCCCGTCCGCACAATAATGAATCGGCCCCCTTTTCTCAAGTTTGTTTTAACCACCATACTGCAGTAAAAGTTGCTGAACTATCTTTCGGATCCATTTTTTGCTTTGCTCGCTGGTACCAGCCCCAGAACTGGACACTGGGTAATCTATGACTGTTTCCTATGATGTGTGTCTTCAGAGCATAAAGACTATCCTTCTCTGGACTGTGCTTTGACTGACAGCTAAATTAGGGGAGTATTGTTTTAACTTGTTTACTTATATTTTCCTAGATTACGAGTTTTGCGTTAGAGGCTGTACGGTGCTAACGAGCAGTTTTCTCTCACCGCTCACTTACATGCAACGCTGGTATTACGAGTTTTCAGAAACCCGTCGTTAAAAGACAAAAAGTGAGCGTTGAGCAAAATTTTGCTCCAAATCTCACTTCAATACAAGCGCCGCTTAAGTCAGCGGTGAGCTGGTGTAACGCGCTGGTGCACGATTTCCCCATAGGGATCAAAGGGGAGAGCCAGCTAAAAAAAAGTCTTACACCTGAAAAAAGCAGCGTATAACTCACTAACGCAGCCCCATTGATTCCTATGGGGAAATAAAAGTTATGTTTACACCTAACACCCTAACATGAACCCCGAGTCTAAACACCCCTAATCTTACACTTATTAACCCCTAATCTGCCGCCCTCGACATCGCCAACACCTACATTATATAATTAACCCCTAATCTGCCGCTCCGGACTTCGCCAACACCTACATTATACTTATTAACCCCTAATCTGCTGCCCCCAACATCACCGCCACCTACATTATATTTATAACCCCTAATCTGCCGACCCCAATGTTGCTGCCACCTACCTACACTCATTAACCTCTAATCTGCTGCCCCCAATGTCGCTGCAACTATATCAAAGTTATTAATAACTTAAATAGATAAATAAATCTAAATAAAATTCCTATCATTAAATAAATTATTCCTATAAAATAAACCCTAAGCTAGCTACAATATAACTAATAGTTACATTGTAGCTATCTTAGGATTTATTTTTATTTTACAGGCAAGTTTGTATTTATTTTAACTAGGTAGAATAGTTATTAAATAATTATTAACTATTTAATAACTACCTAGCTAAAATAAATACAATTTTACCTGTAAAATAAATCCTAACCTAAGTTACACTAACACCTAACACTACATTACAATTACCTAAATTAAATACATTTGCCTAAATGAAATTAAATTAGCTAAAGTACAAAAAAATAAATAAAAACACTTTGTCTGGCTTGGATGAAGACGTCTCCCGGTAAGTCGATAAACCCTAAGCTAGATACAATGTAACTATTAGTTATATTGTAGCTAGCTTATGGTTTATTTTATAGGTAAGTATTTAGTTTTAAATAGGAATTATTTAGTTAATGATAGGAATTTTATTTAGATTTATTTTAATTATATTTGTTAAGGGGTGTTAGGGTTAGGGTTAGACTAAGATTTAGGGGTTAATAACTTTAATATAGTGGCGGCAACATTGGGGGCAGCAGAGTAGGGGTTAATAAGTATAATGTAGGTGGCGGCGATGTTAGGGACGGCAGATTAGGGGTTAATAAAGTATAACTAGTGTTTGCGAGGCGGGAGTGCGGCGGTTTAGGGGTTAATATGTTTATTCTAGTGGCGGCGATGTCGGGAGCTGCAGATTAAGGGTTAATAATGTTATTTTAGTATTTGTGATGTGGGAGGGCCTCGGTTTAGGGGTTAATAGGTAATTTATGGGTGTTAGTGTACTTTTTAGCACTTTAGTTAAGAGTTTTATGCTACGGCTTTGTAGTGTAAAAGTCTTAACTGCTGACTTTAAAATGCGGTACCAGTCTTGACAGGAGAGGGTCTACCGCTCACTTTTTGGCAGACTCGTAATACCGGCGATATGCAAGTCCCATTGAAAAAAGAGGATATGCAATTTACGTAAGTGGATTTGCGGTATTGCCAAGTCTGGCCAAAAAAGTGAGCGGTACACCTGTAACTGCAAGATTCATAATACCAGCGGGCGTTAAAAAGCAGCGTTACGGGGGGGCGGAGTTAGCTGCTGATCTGGATGGTCGCATTCTGCGGAGCTCCCGGCTACAGACACCTTAAGAGGGACCTATAAAGCTTTTCTTATAGCCTTAACCAAACTAGAGACGTGTCCCTGAAACATAAGCTGCCTTAGGATCGAGCCTGGGAGCTCACTGTAGTCTCACAAACTAATTTACTGGTATGATTAGCATACCGAAACCAGCACAGCTCTGTGTTACCCAAGATGGCGGAGACCTCGTGGGACGAGAAACTCACGAGCTTCCTAGATAAACACTTCTCACAATTTAAGCAGCTCATTCAAGAGGTGGTTGAAACAGGACTTTCATCTAATACACACTCTGAATATCAGAAGAAGTCATTGGGCTTTTTTGCGAACAATTTCTGCATTCACTCGGGCCCCCACTTTTCTGAGGCCGGTCATAATGAAGCTGCTAAGCCACGAGACGAAAGGGGCCCAAACACACAAAGTGCGTTACTACCGGATGGGGCGGCTGTCCCCTTGGATATCTATATGACCCAGTACGGGAGACACAACATTCAACAACCGCAACCTAACAGGTACATACCATTGCCGAATTCTAGTACGTATCGGCAATTTGAAGATCTCCGGCTAGTTTCTATCTCCCTTCCTCATCCTGTACCTTCACAGCCGTTGATGGAGGAGAAAGTTCGACTCATTTCTGTTCAGGATTGTGCTTTTGGGATACATAAGAGGAAGAGTTTTTTCTCTATTGGGACTCTTACTGCCATCTTTGGAAGTCCCCTAACTGATGAAGACATGCCCCCGCTCTGGAGTTCTGTTTGTGAGATTCTGGCTGCATCTTTGGCTACATACTTTAAAGCTGGAATAGGTTGAATGCTTATAGACCTATACTTGTCCCATTAGACAGGTTAAAAGACTTTACTGTATTTTCTTGGGACATAACACATGTTTATAGTTCATACTACAGGAGCTAAGTTATCTGAACTTCTATTAGAGAGACTTTTGTAGCTGACTAGGGCTCAGGACTAAAACAGATTTTACTATGTTTGTTGTTACACATAATTTTTTTTTTTTTTTCTCTTGATGTAATGATTTTTTCAGGGCAGGTTTATTATCACCAGGTTCACTCTGGGTATAGGAAGTGATCTGCTTAGTTTTTCTCTTGGCCTCTTGGCTATAGATACTGTTCTGCGAAGTATAACTCTATTTGTAATACTCAGTGTTAGAAATTTTTTAATATAGACCTGAAGACAGCATGATAATATTTTATAAGATAAAAACCCAGCGCTCAACCTACTTACATAATAATGTTATAGGAAGGCTGACTATATACTGTTACATATGAAGCTGCCGGCGGCCGAGGCAGAAGACTCCTTATAATACTTGCGCTGCTGGTGTTTTTTTTTTTTTATAATAATAAAGAAAGAAAGGAAAAATAATAGTAAATAAACACAGAGATTACTATACATTTTTATTTGCATACCTAGCATAGGTTTTAGCTCAACCCTCAGATTTTCTGTTTACAGATCAACTCCTGATACCTTCAAATCCCAAACCTTATGCTATTAGGATGACATTATATGTTTAGACTATGATATGCTATAGCCCTATTGTTTTGTATTATGCGTTATTAAATGTGTGATGGCATGCCTGCTCCTGGTATATTAGAACCAGAAATCCCCTCTGTAAAATGTCTTAGTCTCACTTCTGCTGAAACATTCTAATCACCTAGGTGTAGAGAAAGTCTCACTGGGGCCTGGTCATTACTGGCCCATGTGTATGCATATTTTTCACAATGTAGATCCTGACATGCATATTTTTATTTCTGTGTGTGGGTCGACCTCATGATATAGAAGATATTCTTTTTTAGGGGTTAATCTCTAAATTTAGTTCCGCCCCCCCCATAGCTATAGCTATATTTGCTTACTGGATAAGCACAGGAACTAACGCCTAGATTTAGAGTTGGGCGGTAGCCGTCAAAACCAGCGTTAGAGGCTCCTAACGCTGGTTTTTACCGCCCGCTGGTATTTGGAGTCAGTCAGGAAAGGGTCTAACGCTCACTTTCCAGCCGCGACTTTTCCATACCGCAGATCCCCCTACGCCATTTGCGTATCCTATCTTTTCAATGGGATCTTTCTAACGCCGGTATTTAGAGTCTTGGCTGGAGTGAGAGTTAGAACTCTAACGACAAAACTCCAGCCGCAGAAAAAAAACAGGAGTTAAGAGCTTTTTGGGCTAACGCCGGTTCATAAAGCTCTTAACTACTGTGCTCTAAAGTACACTAACACCCATAAACTACCTATGCACCCCTAAACCGAGGTCCCCCCACATCGCCGCCACTCGATTACAATTTTTAACCCCTAATCTGCAGCTCCGTATACCGCGGCCATCTACGTTATCCCTATGAACCCCTAATCTGCTGCCCCTAACACCGCCGACCCCTATATTATATTTATTAACCCCTAATCTGCCCCCCCCAACGTCGCCGACACCTACCTACAATTATTAACCCCTAATCTGCTGACCGCACCTCACCGCTACTATAATAAAGTTATTAACCCCTAATCCGCCTCACTCCCGCCTCACTAACCCTATAATAAATAGTATTAACCCCTAATCTGTCCTCCCTAACATCGCCGACACCTAACTTCAATTATTAACCCCTAATCTGCCGATCGCACCTCACCGCTACTATAATAAATGGATTAACCCCTAAAGCTAAGTCTAACCCTAACACTAACACCCCCCTATGTTAAATATAATTTAAATCTAACGAAAAAAATGAACTCTTATTAAATAAATTATTCCTATTTAAAGATAAATACTTACCTGTAAAATAAACAATAATATAGCTACAATATAACTAATAATTATATTGTAGCTATTTTAGGATTAATATTTATTTTACAGGCAACTTTGTATTTATTTTAACCAGGTACAATAGCTATTAAATAGTTATTAACTATTTAATAGCTAAAATAGTTAAAATAATTACAAAACTACCTGTAAAATAAATTCTAACCTAAGTTACAATTAAACCTAACACTACACTATCAATAAATTAATTAAATAAAATACCTACAATTATCTACAATTAAACCTAACACTACACTATCAACAAATTAATTAAATACAATACCTACAAATAACTACAATTAAATAAACTAACTAAAGTACAAAAAATAAAAAAGAACTAAGTTACAAAAAATAAAAAAATATTTACAAACATTAGAAAAATATTACAACAATTTTAAACTAATTACACCTACTCTAAGCCCCCTAATAAAATAACAAAGACCCCCAAAATAAAAAAATGCCCTACCCTATTCTAAATTAAAAAAGTTCAAAGCTCTTTTACCTTACCAGCCCTGAAAAGGGCCATTTGCGGGGCATGCCCCAAATAATTCAGCTCTTTTGCCTGTAAAAAAAGAAATACAATCCCCCCCAACATTACAACCCACCACCCACATACCCCTAATCTAACCCAAACCCCCCTTAAATAAACCTAACACTACCCCCCTGAAGATCTTCCTACCTTATCTTCACCATACCAGGTTCACCGATCCGTCCTCTGAAGTCTTCATCCAAGCCTCCGAAATCTTCATCCAAGCCCAAGCGGGGGCTGGCGATCCATAATCCAGCTGAAGTCTTCTATCAAGCGGCGGCTGAAGAGGTCCAGAAGAGGCTCCAAAGTCTTCATCCTATCCGGGAAGAAGAGTAGATCCGGACCGGCAACCATCTTGATCCAAGCGGCATCTTCTATCTTCATCCGATGACGAACGGCTCCATGTTGAAGACCTCCGACGCGGATCCGTCCTCTTCTTCCGACGTCCAACTGAAGAATGAAGGTTCCTTTAAGGGACGTCATCCAAGATGGCGTCCCTCGAATTCCGATTGGCTGATAGGATTCTAGTTCAATCCGATTGGCTGATTGGATAAGCCAATCAGATTGAGCTCGCATTCTATTGGCTGATCGGAACAGCCAATAGAATGCAAGCTCAATCTGATTGGCTGATCCAATCAGCCAATCGGATTGAACTTGAATCTGATTGGCTGATTCCATCAGCCAATCAGAATTTTCCTACCTTAATTCCGATTGGCTGATAGAATCCTATCAGCCAATTGGAATTCGAGGGACGCCATCTTGGATGACGTCCCTTAAAGGAACCTTCATTCTTCAGTTGGACGTCGGAAGAAGAGGACGGATCCGCGTCGGAGGTGGTGGGTTGTAATGTTGGGGGGGGATTGTATTTCTTTTTTTACAGGCAAAAGAGCTGAATTATTTGGGGCATGCCCCGCAAATGGCCCTTTTCAGGGCTGGTAAGGTAAAAGAGCTTTGAACTTTTTTAATTTAGAATAGTGTAGGGCATTTTTTTATTTTGGGGGTCTTTGTTATTTTATTAGGGGGCTTAGAGTAGGTTTAATTAGTTTAAAATTGTTGTAATATTTTTCTAATGTTTGTAAATATTTTTTTATTTTTTGTAACAGTTCTTTTTATTTTTTGTACTTTAGTTAGTTTATTTAATTGTAGTTATTTGTAGGTATTGTATTTAATTAATTTGTTGATAGTGTAGTGTTAGGTTTAATTGTAGATAATTGTAGGTATTTTATTTAATTAATTTATTGATAGTGTAGTGTTAGGTGTATTTGTAACTTAGGTTAGGATTTATTTTACAGGTAATTTTGTAATTATTTTAACTATTTTAGTTATTAAATAGTTAATAACTATTTAATAGCTATTGTACCTGGTTAAAATAAATACAAAGTTGCCTGTAAAATAAATATTAATCCTAAACTAGCTACAATATAATTATTCGTTATATTGTAGCTATATTAGGGTTTATTTTACAGGTAAGTATTTAGCTTTAAATAGGAATAATTTATTTAAAAAGAGTTAATTTTTTTAGTTAGATTTAAATTATATTTAACTTAGGGGGGTGTTAGTGTTAGGGTTAGACTTAGCTTTAGGGGTTAATCCATTTATTATAGTAGCGGTGAGGTGCGATCGGCAGATTAGGGGTTAATAATTGAAGTTAGGTGTCTGCGATGTTAGGGAGGGCAGATTAGGGGTTAATACTATTTATTATAGGGTTATTGAGGCGGGAGTGAGGCGGATTAGGGGTTAATAACTTTATTATAATAGCGGTGAGGTGCGATCGGCAGATTAGGGGTTAATTATTGTAGGTAGGTGGCAGCGACGTTGTGGGGGGCATATTAGGGGTTACTAAATATAATATAGGGGTCGGCGGTGTTAGGGGCAGCAGATTAGGGGTACATAGGGATAACGTAGATGGCGGCGGTATACGGAGCGGCAGATTAGGGGTTAATTGTGTAATGCAGGGGTCAGCGATAGCGGCAGATTAGGGGTTAATAAATGTAAGGTTAGGGGTGTTTAGACTCGGGGTACATGTTAGGGTGTTAGGTGCAGACTTAGGAAGTGTTTCCCCATAGGAAACAATGGGGCCGCGTTAGGAGCTGAACGCTGCTTTTTTGCAGGTGTTAGGTTTTTTCCAGCTCAAACTGCCCCATTGTTTCCTATGGGGGAATCGTGCACGAGCAAGTTTTTGAAGCTGGCCGCGTCCATAAGCACCGCTGGTATCGAGAGTTGAAGTGGCGGTAAATTATGCTCTACGCTCCTTTTTTGGAGCCTAACACAGCCATTCTGTGAACTCTAAATACCAGCGGTATTTAAAAGGTGCGGCTAGAAAAAAGCACGCGTAGCTAACGCACCCCTTCTAACGCAAAACTCCAAATCTAGGTTATACATTCCATCGTTTTTTTCCCAAAATCCTAATATTTGTCTAAATGCTAGTAAGCTTATGTTTCTTACAAGTAGTTTAAGCGATATGAGATTTTTGATGGGTGCATAGAAGACTGTTTTCTGGACACATAACACACTACTCATGGGCATAATATCTGTACTTGTATTTTTATCTGTTAGTTTATTCTAGTTTCTGCCCTTTATCTAATATATATGATTATACCCTTAGATGTTTTGCAATCTCACCTGGCTAAACTTATAGTATCATATATCTTTATAGCACCTATTAGACTTATATAGCATTGGACATATGCTTCATCTGTTATTTTCAGAATATTTCCCTTCCCCCTATTATACTGAACAAAAAGAGGAACTCACACTCATCTATTATAGCAAGATATTTTGGAATCTTGAACAGAAAGAGCGTGCCTCTTAGAATTCTTGACAAAAATTATACTTGAAATAGGTATGATTAGGAAATTATTTGAGGTTGTATTACTTTGTTAATGTAAGTGTTTCACTATATTTTGCGCTCCACTGGCAATGAGTCATTATAGGTTTTGTGTACATTACAGGTGTATAGAGTGGACATAGCTCTTTATGTAATGGCCTGAGCACATATATTAGATTATTTCTGTTATTTGCCAAATGTGAATGGAACTTTGTAATGTTTGAATATACCTCAATAAAAAAAAAAAAAAAAAAAAAAAGCAGCGTTACGACCGGCTAACGCTGCTTTTTAAGCCTAACGCAAAACTCGTCATCTAGCCGATTGCTTGTTTTGTCTTATCTTGTAATTGTGTTATTTGTATTGATCATATTAGTTATAAGAAGTCATATAGCTTTGTCTGCAGAAAAGTATGCCTTATTTGTTTTAGTACACATTGTATTTTAAGTAACCTTCCAGATAAGTGTAACTCTAAACTGTGCAGTATTGTAACCTATTGTATAGCCTACTGAGTATAGAGAATATGTTTGCACCCTTATAGTTTAAAGAAAATGCTGCAATAGCTCATAATAT
Source organism: Bombina bombina (assembly GCF_027579735.1). Lineage (NCBI taxonomy): Eukaryota > Metazoa > Chordata > Amphibia > Anura > Bombinatoridae > Bombina > Bombina bombina. The sequence continues at coordinate 22,206,495 of NC_069501.1, read as the reverse complement.
TCTAGACTTCACCATTATAGAACACAGAAGGTTTCCCCATGTTTCTATACCGCCCCTTAATATTTAAGTGAAGAAGGGATACATGTGTCTTACAGTGGAGAAGGGTATGAGAATAGGAAGTTTTTGTAGGAATTTCCCATCGTAATCATTCCTTAGGGTATTATCAAACTACTCAAAATAAAAGAGTGAAGACACGTCTCAGCTAGAAATTGATATCAATTATACAGAGAAATATGAATTTCGGGAGTAGTATAATTATAATGGTAGTGATTGTATATTTTCTACTTACAATGGCTCTTATTGGATCTGTGTTACGAAAGCAAATGTATTTTTCCCTTTATTAATTGGTATTGTATCTGCTATTTGACTTTTGTAATTCCAGGTTTTTCAGCGAAAGGAATTATCTTACCATAAAGATGTGTTTATCTTTTAAAAGATTTTGTAGTTTTACTAATGTTATGATTGTATTCTTTCCTCATACAGGAGTGCGAGAGAATGTAGGTTGCATAAAATAAGTAGTAAATTAGTAGTGTTTATATCAGATGAGACAGCTGCTTCTATTAAGATCATATTTGGATAATTATAAACATTACATATAGTAGCTTTGCAGGATAAAGCAACACTAGGTTATTTTTTTTGTAGTTTAAAGAGAAAGTGTAAAGAAATTAATTTTAAAGAAAATATTTTTATTGACTGTTTTATTTTTGATTGCAGGGCCGGCCTTAGCACAAGTTACTTAGCATAGCCATACAGCCTCTTGATGAAGTCTAGCAGTTTTTACTTGCTTAGTATTCATGTTTAAGGTATCATTTAAATTGTTTGTATTATATATCCACAATGTTTTCCTGGTTTTAACTGACATAGCAAAAGCAAAGGAGAAATGGTTACACTTATATCCGTGTGTAAGTAGAAAATGCCAAACCAGGCACCGGGACTTAGGTCGATAAACACACCCCCAAACAGTACATATGTGAGCCAATATAAGAGGAGTACCTTGAGCACTGAAGAGAGAAATCCTATGTATGCACGGAGCAATATCCGATGGCAGCGTGTCTGCCGACTTCTCTTGCTTCCGTCTCTATGCAGAACCCGGTCTGCAGCTCTGTAAACGTCACCGCGTGACGTAAGGAGGGGGTGTGTGTGTTGACGATCTGTATATTCACCCGGCCCAGCGGTTAGTGAGGAGTAATAACCTGGACTCAATAGCTGGTCAAAGCATCACGGAACAAAGGATGGAGTCTCAGGTTAAAAGATAAAACAAATTCTTTATTCGATTCTTTAAAAGTGAAGTTCAAGTGAGACGCAGCTCACACGGTCACAAATTCAGCCAAAAAAGAGTGGAGAAATGAGCGTAGCACCAGTGGCTTACATGTTTCGGCTAAATGCCTATGGCTATGATTACGGCATTTAGCCGAAACATGTAAGCCACTGGTGCTACGCTCATTTCTCCACTCTTTTTTGGCTGAATTTGTGACCGTGTGAGCTGCGTCTCACTTGAACTTCACTTTTAAAGAATCGAATAAAGAATTTGTTTTATCTTTTAACCTGAGACTCCATCCTTTGTTCCGTTTAACTGACATAGGACAAGTTAAGCTATTAAAGGAAATTGTGATGCTTACAAAAAATTGTGCAAAAGTTTTGTTGGGCATAATTGTGTTGTATGGGGGTGTGTGCTCATATTGTGCTGTTTTGTTTTTTTCTTAGACTTCTTCTGACTCGAGTGTCTGTTGCTATAAGGATCCACCTGGTTCCCTTGTCTACCCCATGAACAAACCATCATACTTCCAGCATGTACCTGCAGATGGACATTTTTTATGTGCAAAGCACCCCTACTGCAAATGGTGTTGAAACAGATTGTGTGAGGGAGGCGGAGCTCTAAGAGGACAAAGACTGTTCTTAAAGTGATCAAAGGCCACCCAGAAATGCTTGTGCTGTTCCCATGTTAAGCTTCACTGTGGAGAGTGTACAGAGCAGGGAACTGTCTATGCTATTTGGGGATGCTAGTTATGCAGGTTGAGAAATAAAGATGCAGCGTTGTTTGTGGGTAGATAGAGGGCTGGTTGGGTCTTTGTGCAAATAGACCAGTAGTTTGGGGATGCTGGGAGGTAGACAGAGAGTATTTGAGAGACTGTACTCATGCTCGATTACATATTGTGCCCTACTGATAGCAGTAAATGTGAATGAATTTCTCTACAGTATTCTCACATAAATTCATGTTATGCAGTTGTATTAGGCTGATATTGTTGTTAATAGATTTACTAGTTTTCTGCGCCTTTTATATAGTTGTTTAGTTTTCATTTTATGTTATTCTTTCAGAATAAAAGGAGGCAATGTTAGAATATAATATTATCTAGGTATCATATACCTACATTGTATTGTTATGTATATCTTATTACGTTTAATTATAAATGTATCAGATGTATCCCTTTTATATTTTTATTGTATCTTTAGTGTATCAAAATGTAGCTAGAAATACTTTTTATACACTTATTGCAATTCTGCAAATAATACATATGTACTTTTGAACTTTTAAGCTACTTGCAGAAAATACTGCACATATAAGCAATTTCTTTAAGTCAAATGTAGCTACACATCTAGTCAGCATTGTTGGTATATACTAAGTTACAAAATGATTATTTATTATAATATCAGCAGTAATCTCCAGTAAAATGTTGGAGAACTTTTCTTAGCAGTTGCCAACCAATAAAATGTATATACGTAACAATATATTTATTAAGATCAATATTTATTCCTTAGTTCTTGATTAGTTAGCTTTATAGACACCTTGAATTATATTTATGTAGAAACTAGATTATGAACCAATTATACATGCTAATTCTGTTACAATATTCTTTACAAAGCAAACCAAAATATATCTCTAAAATTAACCTTACTCACAATGAATCACAATAAAATACCCCAAATTAATTCTACTAGAACAACTTATAATTAGCCAATAACGCTAATTCAATACCAAATACGGTTTACAAACTTACAGCGCTTAATTTACCGCAACCAGAGATTTAACCACAATAAGACAAATTCTAATATATATATCTATATACAATATATATATATATATATAGCAATAACTGTAATTAACTATCAGCTAGATTACGGGTTTTGCGGTAAGAGCGGCTCTGTACTAACTTGCAAGTTATTTCCACTGCTCACCTCCCTATAGCGCAGCTATTACAGGTTTTCATAAACCCAGCGTTAGCAGGCAATATTGTAGCATTGAGCAAAATTGAGCTCCATACCGCACTCAAATACCAGTGCTGCTTTGAGCTGGATTTTACGTGCTCGTGCACGATTTCCCCATAGACATCAATGGGGAGAGCCGGCTAAAAAAAAGCCTAACACCTGCAATAAAGGAGCGTAAAGCTCTGTAACGCTGCCCCATTGATTCCTATAAGGAAAGAAAAGTTATGTTTACACCTAACACCCTAACATAAACACAGAGTCTAAACACCCCTAATCTGCCGCCCCCGACACCGCTGCCACCTACCTACACTTACTAACCCCTAATCTGCCGCCCCCAATGTCGCTGCCACCTACATTACACTTATTAACCGCTAATCTGCCGCCCCCGACACCGCTGCCCCTACCTACACTTATTAACCCCTAATCTGCCACCCCCAATGTCGCTGCCACCTACATTACACTTATTAACCGCTAATCTGTCGCCGCGACAATGCCGCCACCTACCTACATTTATTAACCCCTAATCTGCCATCCCCAATGTCGCCGCCACCTACATTACACTTATTAACTGCTAATCTGCCGCCCCGACAACGTCATCACCTACCTACATTTATTAACCCATAATCTGCCGCCCCTAACGTCGCCGCCACTATACTAAAGTTATTAACCATAACCCTAACACCCACTAACTTTAAAATAATTAAAAATAAATCTAAATAAAAATTACTATCATTACCTAACTAATTCCTATTTAAAACTAAATACTTACCTAAAAAATAAACCCTAAGCTAGCTACAATATAACCAATAGTTACATTGTAGCTATCTTAGGTTTTATTTTATTTCACAGGCAAGTTTGTATTTATTTTAACTAGGTACAATAGTTACTAAATCATTATTAACTATTTACTAACTACCTAGCTAAAATAAATACAAATTTACCTGTAAAATAAAACCTAACCTGTCTTACACTAACACCTAACATTACAATACAATTAAATAAATTACATTAATTAAATACAATTAACTAAATTACAAAAAAACAAACACTAAATTACACAAAATAAAAAAGAAATGATCAAATATTTAAACTAATTACACCTAATCTAATAGCCCTATCAAAATGAAAACACCCCCCCAAAAATAAAAAAACCCTATCTTAAACTAAACTGCCAATAGCCCTTAAAAGGGCGTTTTGCGGGGCATTGTTTTTTTGTTGTTGTAATTTAGTTAATTGTATTTAATTAATGTAATGTAATTAATTGTATTGTAAAGTTAGGTGTTAGTGTAAGACAGTTTAAGTTTTATTTTACAGGTAAATTTGTATTTGTTTTAGCTAGGTAGCTAGTAAATAGTTAATAACTATTTACTAACTAGTCTACCTAGTTAAAATAAATACAAACTTGCCTGTGAAATAAAAATAAAACCTAAGCTAGATACAACTAACTATTAGTTATATTGTAGCTAGCTTAGGGTTTATGTTATAGGTTAGTATTTAGCTTTAAATAGGAATTATTTAGTTAATGATAGTAATTTTTATTTAGATTTATTTTAATTATATTAAAGTTAGTGGGTGTTAATAACTTTAGTATAGTGGCTGCGATTTGGGGGGCAGCAGATTAAGGGTTAATAACAGTAATGTAGGTTGCGGCGATGTTAAGGACAACAGATTAGGGGTCAATAATATTTAACTAGTGTTTACGATGCGGGAGTACGGCGGTTTAGGTGTTAATATGTTTATTCTAGTGGCGGAGATGTCAGGAGCAGCAGATTTGGGGTTAATAATTTTATTTTAATGTTTGCTATGTGGGAGGGCCTCTGTTTAGGGGTTATTAGGTAGTTTATGGGTGTTAGTGTACTTTTTAGCACTATATTTATGAGTTTTATGTTACAGCGTTGTAGCATAAAACCCATAACTACTGACTTTCAGTTTACGGTACGGATCTTGTAGTTATGGGCTGTACCGCTCACTTTTTGGCCGGACAGGCAAACTCGTAATACCGGCTCTGTGGAAGTCCCATTGAAAAAGGTAGTTACGTTGCATTACGGCCAAAAAAGTGTGTGCGACAGCTGTACCTGTAAGACTCGTAAAACCAGTGGTAGTTAAAAAGAGCCATAACGATGCTTTTTAACTCATACCACAAAACTCGTAATCTAACCGCATGATATTAAAATACAAAAATTATTTCTAAACATTATTATTTAATACCAGTATACTTACTAACTACCCTTGGTCTAATTCATATTAAATATAAGAATAAATCTCCTTTTAAATCACACTACGATATAACTATTAAAAAAAATATAAAGCAACCGTATACATCACCAAATAAACCAATTTGAAAGTGCAGCTTTTGGGGTTTCTTGTAGGTCATATAAGAAGGTGTTAGTCACTATTCTCAAGGGTACAGGCCTCAAAATGTTTATCTTTCTATTCTAAGAAAGTGTCCCAAATTGCAGAGAGGTACTTAGCACAAACCTGTGTGTTTCTCTCTCAGTCAATAGTTATCTGCTTGTTTGAATCTGTCCCTTTCTCTAGTGTGTGTGGGTTCTTATTCAAAATAAACCCTTCCTTCTTTTCTTTAATCATTCCCACAGAAATTTGGATACGCCCACCGGTGCTGAACATTTCATAGGTTATTTGGGAAATGCCTCCCTAAGCAGCCAAATCCCATTTTTATTCCATTGGGGGGCAGCAGACAAGGAAAAACAGTTTCATCATTAAAATGCTACCAGCTTACTATTTATCTTTTAATTTTTAAAATGTATATTTAGTATACTCTCTATTTCTTTCCTCAGCAAACAAATATGTCCAATTTGTATGGGATCATTTAATACTATTTAATATGAGTATTTCCATACTAAAAGAATAAGATTAGGGAAAGTGAGGGGATTTGTGGCGTTAAAGCCAAGTGCAGAATTATACACTAGATAATGATATATAGTAGGTTTTAAAAAATTACACTTTATTGAACATATATGCAAAAAGACATTACCATGAGTGGAATGGTGTAAATAGTATCAAGGAATGGGTATATTCACTTCCAAACTCGTTATTCAAAACTATTTACCTTACATCCACCCATTATTAAAAAGAAAGCGAGAGATACATACTGCTGTGTAGAATAATGGGAATTGTCACTTCCAAGATTCTAATGATATAAAGCCAGTATTATGTACTATCTCATGAATTAAAAATATAAGGGCTAGAGACCTGGTATACTGTGGTCCAGTCTAAATAAGTTAGGGTACTTAAGGTCAGAAATGCTCTGAACAATATTCATGTATTGGTAAACCAGTATTCACACTGATTATATCAGCAGGTTGTCAGATTCACATTCATATTTTCACATGCCAGTATTCACACTGATTATGTACTCTGACTATGCGCTCAAAGGCGTCCTCCTACCTGCGTACTGCTTTGATTGAACAAAGTCAGCCGATTTCTGACTGAATCCCTAAAGTGTCAACTAAATAATCATTCCATACATATAGCAATTCATATAGCAATTCGCAATCACCAAACAGCACACGCTAAGAGTGTAGATACATGTATCTCTCAGATTAGATTCAATATGTGTGGTCTATGTGGGATATCGTGCATACCATCTAATCATAGGATTGATTCAAATGAGTAGGCAGGGATGTACCCGTCAGAACGCCTAGGCGTTAATGTGCAAACCCCTATTAGGGGAATCCGTATGGTATGACAACTAACCCCCGGGCAGTATCTATTATAAGTTTTTAAATGCCCGCTAGAAGTAAGCTGAGTATGGAGAGTTAGGACTCGTTGTGTACCAAGCTCCGCCCGCCGACGCGTTTCCGTCACTGTAACGTGACTTCGTCAGGGCATAGGGCTGGCCCAGCGTTTGATTACGCTATATATGCTATCTGAGTTGTCATGGTAACGTGTTTGTTACTAATCTCAATGTGGCGGATGTGTAAGTACCGCCTGGCCTATCAATCATATCGGAACTGATCTTGTTTATGTGTGTCTCATTGTTTACACATACATTGCCACGATATTGATAATAATCTTCATATGCAATAGGACTGTTATGTCAACATTCATATTGTGCGTTTAACCACTGATGATTGCTTCGCAATCTGTGCAGTTTATTACAGAGGCATTTCTCATAGAGAATTTGATGTTTTATTATTATAGATAATGTAGCCCCCTTATCTGGGTTGCAACATATCTGATAACTGATAGGGGTGATCACATAACTTACAGAGTTTTAGGCAATATATATTGGCAGTGGTATACATTTGGACTGATTAAAAAATGCGTGAGTACGCAGTGATGATTTATGGGTACATGCACTCATACATATATATGCGGTCTATATGTATGTCTCCATTATCCATATCGTCAGTTAATTAGGAGTTACAAGGACAGTTGGTATATTACTTAAGAAATGTTTACTGCTGATCTGCATAGCTGGAATATATCATGTCAATAAGGTAGGACTACAGATCTATAGTTTGCTTTTAATACAAACTTCTTGTTCTTGTTCGCCCACCCTGTGAGTGTAGCTTAGGGATTGGATTCCCTGTTTTCATTTTATAACAATGATGCCCAGATTATTAAAATTACACAGAATAATCGGCAGTAAGTATCATGGGTAAAAGGGTAGTGTTCTCTAACTATATATTGGGAGATATTTATGTTTATTACATCACACTTATACCTCTTATCGTTTTATGTTCCACATCCTATAAAAGGGGGAGGGGGTTTTGTTAGAACACTATTACCCTGCCTTATCAGCCTAAAAAGTAAACTGTATGTTCTTGACTCCTAGTCTCATAAAAAGCATTTATATGATATTGCCTCATTCAGTCCTCTAGGTGCTGCAGATTGTAGTTCATGAATCCACCTGCATTCTTTCTGTAATAGCAATTTGTTAATGTCACCTCGTATACCTTTGATTTTTAGTTGCTCTATTGCAAAGAAGAAAATATCATATTTATGTCCCTGGTGTACATTGTTCATATGTTGTGCCACCGGTACATTTCTGTTCCATTTTATGTCGCCTCTATGTTCCAGGACTCTGGTCCGAAGCTCTCTTGAAGTTTCACCTACATAGATTTTTGGGCACCCACATATTGCCACGTAGATAACTCTTTTGGATCTACAGTTTAAGAAGTCTTTGATTTCATATTGTTTTTTGGTTAGGGGATGTTCAAAGATTTTTGTCTGGGTCATGTTTTTGCACGCTTCGCATCTGCCACATTTGTGAAAGCCTTTGGTCTCTCTGAGCCAAGTTCTAGGTTGATCCTTAGAATAGTGGCTATCTATCAAGATATCTTTCAGATTCTTTGATCTTCTGTATGTTATCAATGGCTTGGCAGTGATTACTTCTCTTAGTTCAGCGTCTTCATGTAATACATGCCAGTGTCTTTGAAAGATGTTTCTGATGCTTAGATTTTTATCATCAAATGTGCCTATTACTCTTATAGGCTGTAACTTATTCGTTTCTTTGTCTTTTATGGTTTTTTGGTTTTCCAACAGTGATGCTCTATCCAGAGCTTTCGCTCTTTGATATGCCCTTTTTAGGCATCTCCCTGGGTATCCCCTTTCTTTGAATCTTTTCCTTAGTTCCCCAGCCTCTCTTTCAAAGTCTAATTCAGTACTGCAATTACGTTTGGCTCTCAAATATTGCCCATATGGTATGCCCAATTTTTGTTTCTTTGGGTGAAAACTCTCCCATTGTAGGAGGCTGTTCGTAGATGTCTCTTTTCTGTATAATTTGGTATTTAAAGTACCATTCACCTCTTTTCTAATTTCCAAATCCAGAAAGGCAATTTGGGTAGGATCAATTGTTGAGGTATATTTCATACCATCTGTGTTGTTGTTAAGCCACTGTATGAAATTACTAAAGTCAGTTTGTGTACCGGTCCATAGAATCAGAACATCATCTATGTATCTAATGTATAGATCCATAAATTTCATATAGGGATTTATGTCTTGGTTCAGGATGCTTTTGTGTTCTATCCACCCCAGAAATAAATTTGCATACGTCGGGGCACAGCATGTGCCCATTGCTGTGCCCCTTTTCTGCAGGTAAGTCTTGTGATTGAACAGAAAATAATTATGTTTCAATACATAATCTAGAAGATCAATTATAAAATCGTCTTCATCACTCCCTTTGGGATTAATTGTTCTTTGAAAGAATGCAACAGCCTCTAAGCCTAAACTGTGAGAGATATTGGAGTATAGGCTCTCAACATCAATACTGGCTAGTAAGGTGTTATCATCAACTCTAATGTCAGCTAAACATTTTAGTACGTCTTTTGTGTCTTGTACATAAGATGTCAGGGTATGTACAAAATGTCTCAATTTCTTGTCTAAAAATATGCTGGCATTCTCTGTGATACACCCATTCCCCGATACAATCGGTCTACCGGGTGGTTTCTCCATATTTTTGTGAACTTTGGGTAGGCTATAGAAGGTTGCAATTCTAGGTACAGTGTTGTGCATGAACAGGTATTCTGCTTTTGTTATCACTCTCTCTAGTAGGCCTCTATCTAACAGAGATTTTAGCTCTTTACCAAAAGTTTCTGTTGGATCCTTTGGTAAGACTCTATAATTATCCACATTCTCTAGAATATCCATACACATTTGTTCATACTGTGTATTGTTCATAATAACCATATTCCCACCCTTGTCGGCATTTTTGATAGTAATTTCCTTATTGGATTTTAATTCTTTTAAAGCACTACGTTCTTTGTAGCTAAGATTTTTCTTGATTTTGCTTTTTGGATTCAGGCCCTCAATTTCTGTTGTGACTAAGGAAACAAACTTATTTATTACAGGGTATTTTGAGATGGATGGCGTAAATGTGCTTTTAGGTTTTACTACACTCTCTTTCCTTGTATTTTGCGTATCTTCATTTTCATTCAGGAGTGTTAGCATTAAGTTGACCATTTCATGGTCCTCTTGTTCAATACCCATATCATTAAGTGTGTTTGTATTTGTCATTTTATGAAATTTGTGTAAAGCTAGCTTTCTGGCAAAGAGGTGTGTATCCTTTATCCAATTGAATGTATCAAAATGGGGGGCAGGTATAAAAGTTGATCCTTTAGATAATAATGTGTGGTGTTCACTCGCTAGAGTCGTGTCTGTCAGATTTATAATCTGTAGATGTTCCGTATTTATTTCTGTTTGTTTGGGGGTTTTGATTTGTTTTGTCTCGTTCTCGTTGCTCTCTTGGGGGGGAACAGGTCCTTCTCTAAAAAAATCCTTGTTATAGAGGGTTCGATTATGGCTGTACTTACTACTGGTGGCTGACTAACTTCTTCATCTGAGGGTTCTGAATCAGTAGTGGAATTATCAGGAGTAGTGTTTTTGTTAGTACCTCTTGTGTCTTGTGTGTATCTGAGATTCCTACGTTTTTGATTTGACTTGTAAATGTTACCCTTCTGGTGATCAGACCAATCTCTTTGTAATTTTCTATTTTTGGCTTCACTGAGTTCCTCTTTTAGTTTATCTATATGGAATTTCAATTTTACATCTAATGTCTCAAAGTCTTTATGAGTGGTAAATTTATTTGTTTGTATTTTTGCTTCATCTATTAACTTTGTTAGATGTTCATATTGTTTTCTTTCATACTCTAATGTTAATTTCATTAGGTCTAAAGAACATTGTGTGAGAATTTCTTGCCATCTTAATACAAAGTTTTCGTCTGATATATGAAAAGAGGGTGCTAGCTGAATCCTGAGTCCTCTAGGTATTAGTTTATTTTTAACATAACTTTCTAGGCTAAAAACTTCCCAGAATGATTTTACTTGTTTTTTCATTATTTTGGCAATGCTTTTAAAAGCCTCTTCAATGTTGGTTGCTTGTGGGCATATGTTCCCAACATTTAGAGTAAAGACTCTTTCTGCTTCTTGTTTCCATTGGTCGAAATCTATAGTGGAAGATAGATAGCCGGCCATTGCTACCTAACTAAATACCACCCAGTTCCCAAATTCGTGGGTGTGAATTGAATCACTTGTAATAATAGAATAAGATTAGGGAAAGTGAGGGGATTTGTGGCGTTAAAGCCAAGTGCAGAATTATACACTAGATAATGATATATAGTAGGTTTTAAAAAAATTACACTTTATTGAACATATATGCAAAAAGACATTACCATGAGTGGAATGGTGTAAATAGTATCAGGGAATGGGTATATTCACTTCCAAACTCGTTATTCAAAACTATTTACCTTACATCCACCCATTATTAAAAAGAAAGAGAGAGATACATACTGCTGTGTAGAATAATGGGAATTGTCACTTCCAAGATTCTAATGATATAAAGCCAGTATTATGTACTATCTCATGAATTAAAAATATAAGGGCTAGAGACCTGGTATACTGTGGTCCAGTCTAAATAAGTTAGGGTACTTAAGGTCAGAAATGCTCTGAACAATATTCATGTATTGGTAAACCAGTATTCACACTGATTATATCAGCAGGTTGTCAGATTCACATTCATATTTTCACATGCCAGTATTCACACTGATTATGTACTCTGACTATGCGCTCAAAGGCGTCCTCCTACCTGCGTACTGCTTTGATTGAACAAAGTCAGCCGATTTCTGACTGAATCCCTAAAGTGTCAACTAAATAATCATTCCATACATATAGCAATTCATATAGCAATTCACAATCACCAAACAGCACACGCTAAGAGTGTAGATACATGTATCTCTCAGATTAGATTCAATATGTGTGGTCTATGTGGGATATCGTGCATACCATCTAATCATAGGATTGATTCAAATGAGTAGGCAGGGATGTACCCGTCAGAACGCCTAGGCGTTAATGTGCAAACCCCTATTAGGGGAATCCGTATGGTATGACAACTAACCCCCGGGCAGTATCTATTATAAGTTTTTAAATGCCCGCTAGAAGTAAGCTGAGTATGGAGAGTTAGGACTCGTTGTGTACCAAGCTCCGCCCGCCGACGCGTTTCCGTCACTGTAACGTGACTTCGTCAGGGCATAGGGCTGGCCCAGCGTTTGATTACGCTATATATGCTATCTGAGTTGTCATGGTAACGTGTTTGTTACTAATCTCAATGTGGCGGATGTGTAAGTACCGCCTGGCCTATCAATCATATCGGAACTGATCTTGTTTATGTGTGTCTCATTGTTTACACATACATTGCCACGATATTGATAATAATCTTCATATGCAATAGGACTGTTATGTCAACATTCATATTGTGCGTTTAACCACTGATGATTGCTTCGCAATCTGTGCAGTTTATTACAGAGGCATTTCTCATAGAGAATTTGATGTTTTATTATTATAGATAATGTAGCCCCCTTATCTGGGTTGCAACATATCTGATAACTGATCACATAACTTACAGAGTTTTAGGCAATATATATTGGCAGTGGTATACATTTGGACTGATTAAAAAATGCGTGAGTACGCAGTGATGATTTATGGGTACATGCACTCATACATATATATGCGGTCTATATGTATGTCTCCATTATCCATATCGTCAGTTAATTAGGAGTTACAAGGACAGTTGGTATATTACTTAAGAAATGTTTACTGCTGATCTGCATAGCTGGAATATATCATGTCAATAAGGTAGGACTACAGATCTATAGTTTGCTTTTAATACAAACTTCTTGTTCTTGTTCGCCCACCCTGTGAGTGTAGCTTAGGGATTGGATTCCCTGTTTTCATTTTATAACAATGATGCCCAGATTATTAAAATTACACAGAATAATCGGCAGTAAGTATCATGGGTAAAAGGGTAGTGTTCTCTAACTATATATTGGGAGATATTTATGTTTATTACATCGCCACAAATCCCCTCACTTTCCCTAATCTTATTCTATTATTACAAGTGATTCAATTCACACCCACGAATTTGGGAACTGGGTGGTATTTAGTTAGGTAGCAATGGCCGGCTATCTATCTTCCACTATAGATTTCGACCAATGGAAACAAGAAGCAGAAAGAGTCTTTACTCTAAATGTTGGGAACATATGCCCACAAGCAACCAACATTGAAGAGGCTTTTAAAAGCATTGCCAAAATAATGAAAAAACAAGTAAAATCATTCTGGGAAGTTTTTAGCCTAGAAAGTTATGTTAAAAATAAACTAATACCTAGTGGACTCAGGATTCAGCTAGCACCCTCTTTTCATATATCAGACGAAAACTTTGTATTAAGATGGCAAGAAATTCTCACACAATGTTCTTTAGACCTAATGAAATTAACATTAGAGTATGAAAGAAAACAATATGAACATCTAACAAAGTTAATAGATGAAGCAAAAATACAAACAAATAAATTTACCACTCATAAAGACTTTGAGACATTAGATGTAAAATTGAAATTCCATATAGATAAACTAAAAGAGGAACTCAGTGAAGCCAAAAATAGAAAATTACAAAGAGATTGGTCTGATCACCAGAAGGGTAACATTTACAAGTCAAATCAAAAACGTAGGAATCTCAGATACACACAAGACACAAGAGGTACTAACAAAAACACGACTCCTGATAATTCCACTACTGATTCAGAACCCTCAGATGAAGAAGTTAGTCAGCCACCAGTAGTAAGTACAGCCATAATCGAACCCTCTATAACAAGGATTTTTTTAGAGAAGGACCTGTTCCCCCCCAAGAGAGCAACGAGAACGAGACAAAACAAATCAAAACCCCCAAACAAACAGAAATAAATACGGAACATCTACAGATTATAAATCTGACAGACACGACTCTAGCGAGTGAACACCACACATTATTAACTAAAGGATCAACTTTTATACCTACCCCCCATTTTGATACATTCAATTGGATAAAGGATACACACCTCTTTGCCAGAAAGCTAGCTTTACACAAATTTCATAAAATGACAAATACAAACACACTTAATGATATGGGTATTGAACAAGAGGACCATGAAATGGTCAACTTAATGCTAACACTCCTGAATGAAAATGAAGATACGCAAAATACAAGGAAAGAGAGTGTAGTAAAACCTAAAAGCACATTTACGCCATCCATCTCAAAATACCCTGTAATAAATAAGTTTGTTTCCTTAGTCACAACAGAAATTGAGGGCCTGAATCCAAAAAGCAAAATCAAGAAAAATCTTATCTACAAAGAACGTAGTGCTCTAAAAGAATTAAAATCCAATAAGGAAATTACTATCAAAAATGCCGACAAGGGTGGGAATATGGTTATTATGAACAATACACAGTATGAACAAATGTGTATGGATATTCTAGAGAATGTGGATAATTATAGAGTCTTACCAAAGGATCCAACAGAAACTTTTGGTAAAGAGCTAAAATCTCTGTTAGATAGAGGCCTACTAGAGAGAGTGATAACAAAAGCAGAATACCTGTTCATGCACAACACTGTACCTAGAATTGCAACCTTCTATAGCCTACCCAAAGTTCACAAAAATATGGAGAAACCACCCGGTAGACCGATTGTATCGGGGAATGGGTGTATCACAGAGAATGCCAGCATATTTTTAGACAAGAAATTGAGACATTTTGTACATACCCTGACATCTTATGTACAAGACACAAAAGACGTACTAAAATGTTTAGCTGACATTAGAGTTGATGATAACACCTTACTAGCCAGTATTGATGTTGAGAGCCTATACTCCAATATCTCTCACAGTTTAGGCTTAGAGGCTGTTGCATTCTTTCAAAGAACAATTAATCCCAAAGGGAGTGATGAAGACGATTTTATAATTGATCTTCTAGATTATGTATTGAAACATAATTATTTTCTGTTCAATCACAAGACTTACCTGCAGAAAAGGGGCACAGCAATGGGCACATGCTGTGCCCCGAAGTATGCAAATTTATTTCTGGGGTGGATAGAACACAAAAGCATCCTGAACCAAGACATAAATCCCTATATGAAATTTATGGATCTATACATTAGATACATAGATGATGTTCTGATTCTATGGACCGGTACACAAACTGACTTTAGTAATTTCATACAGTGGCTTAACAACAACACAGATGGTATGAAATATACCTCAACAATTGATCCTACCCAAATTGCCTTTCTGGATTTGGAAATTAGAAAAGAGGTGAATGGTACTTTAAATACCAAATTATACAGAAAAGAGACATCTACGAACAGCCTCCTACAATGGGAGAGTTTTCACCCAAAGAAACAAAAATTGGGCATACCATATGGGCAATATTTGAGAGCCAAACGTAATTGCAGTACTGAATTAGACTTTGAAAGAGAGGCTGGGGAACTAAGGAAAAGATTCAAAGAAAGGGGATACCCAGGGAGATGCCTAAAAAGGGCATATCAAAGAGCGAAAGCTCTGGATAGAGCATCACTGTTGGAAAACCAAAAAACCATAAAAGACAAAGAAACGAATAAGTTACAGCCTATAAGAGTAATAGGCACATTTGATGATAAAAATCTAAGCATCAGAAACATCTTTCAAAGACACTGGCATGTATTACATGAAGACGCTGAACTAAGAGAAGTAATCACTGCCAAGCCATTGATAACATACAGAAGATCAAAGAATCTGAAAGATATCTTGATAGATAGCCACTATTCTAAGGATCAACCTAGAACTTGGCTCAGAGAGACCAAAGGCTTTCACAAATGTGGCAGATGCGAAGCGTGCAAAAACATGACCCCGACAAAAATCTTTGAACATCCCCTAACCAAAAAACAATATGAAATCAAAGACTTCTTAAACTGTAGATCCAAAAGAGTTATCTACGTGGCAATATGTGGGTGCCCAAAAATCTATGTAGGTGAAACTTCAAGAGAGCTTTGGACCAGAGTCCTGGAACATAGAGGCGACATAAAATGGAACAGAAATGTACCGGTGGCACAACATATGAACAATGTACACCAGGGACATAAATATGATATTTTCTTCTTTGCAATAGAGCAACTAAAAATCAAAGGTAGACGAGGTGACATTAACAAATTGCTATTACAGAAAGAATGCAGGTGGATTCATGAACTACAATCTGCAGCACCTAGAGGACTGAATGAGGCAATATCATATAAATGCTTTTTATGAGACTAGGAGTCAAGAACATACAGTTTACTTTTTAGGCTGATAAGGCAGGGTAATAGTGTTCTAACAAAACCCCCTCCCCCTTTTATAGGATGTGGAACATAAAACGATAAGAGGTATAAGTGTGATGTAATAAACATAAATATCTCCCAATATATAGTTAGAGAACACTACCCTTTTACCCATGATACTTACTGCCGATTATTCTGTGTAATTTTAATAATCTGGGCATCATTGTTATAAAATGAAAACAGGGAATCCAATCCCTAAGCTACACTCACAGGGTGGGCGAACAAGAACAAGAAGTTTGTATTAAAAGCAAACTATAGATCTGTAGTCCTACCTTATTGACATGATATATTCCAGCTATGCAGATCAGCAGTAAACATTTCTTAAGTAATATACCAACTGTCCTTGTAACTCCTAATTAACTGACGATATGGATAATGGAGACATACATATAGACCGCATATATATGTATGAGTGCATGTACCCATAAATCATCACTGCGTACTCACGCATTTTTTAATCAGTCCAAATGTATACCACTGCCAATATATATTGCCTAAGTTATGTGATCACCCCTATCAGTTATCAGATATGTTGCAACCCAGATAAGGGGGCTACATTATCTATAATAATAAAACATCAAATTCTCTATGAGAAATGCCTCTGTAATAAACTGCACAGATTGCGAAGCAATCATCAGTGGTTAAACGCACAATATGAATGTTGACATAACAGTCCTATTGCATATGAAGATTATTATCAATATCGTGGCAATGTATGTGTAAACAATGAGACACACATAAACAAGATCAGTTCCGATATGATTGATAGGCCAGGCGGTACTTACACATCCGCCACATTGAGATTAGTAACAAACACGTTACCATGACAACTCAGATAGCATATATAGCGTAATCAAACGCTGGGCCAGCCCTATGCCCTGACGAAGTCACGTTACAGTGACGGAAACGCGTCGGCGGGCGGAGCTTGGTACACAACGAGTCCTAACTCTCCATACTCAGCTTACTTCTAGCGGGCATTTAAAAACTTATAATAGATACTGCCCGGGGGTTAGTTGTCATACCATACGGATTCCCCTAATAGGGGTTTGCACATTAACGCCTAGGCGTTCTGACGGGTACATCCCTGCCTACTCATTTGAATCAATCCTATGATTAGATGGTATGCACGATATCCCACATAGACCACACATATTGAATCTAATCTGAGAGATACATGTATCTACACTCTTAGCGTGTGCTGTTTGGTGATTGTGAATTGCTATATGAATTGCTATATGTATGGAATGATTATTTAGTTGACACTTTAGGGATTCAGTCAGAAATCGGCTGACTTTGTTCAATCAAAGCAGTACGCAGGTAGGAGGACGCCTTTGAGCGCATAGTCAGAGTACATAATCAGTGTGAATACTGGCATGTGAAAATATGAATGTGAATCTGACAACCTGCTGATATAATCAGTGTGAATACTGGTTTACCAATACATGAATATTGTTCAGAGCATTTCTGACCTTAAGTACCCTAACTTATTTAGACTGGACCACAGTATACCAGGTCTCTAGCCCTTATATTTTTAATTCATGAGATAGTACATAATACTGGCTTTATATCATTAGAATCTTGGAAGTGACAATTCCCATTATTCTACACAGCAGTATGTATCTCTCTCTTTCTTTTTAATAATGGGTGGATGTAAGGTAAATAGTTTTGAATAACGAGTTTGGAAGTGAATATACCCATTCCCTGATACTATTTACACCATTCCACTCATGGTAATGTCTTTTTGCATATATGTTCAATAAAGTGTAATTTTTTAAAACCTACTATATATTATTTCCATACTAAACATGGTATACTTCTTTATAATATTTTAAAAATGCGTTTAAAAGTCACATTTTCTATGAAAGGATTAAAAAGGATTATAATATCTTCAGCATGAATCTAATTAATATTTTTTCAGTTTACAATCGGATTTAGTGCATCTCTTGAAAAGGTTATTTTGAATGCATGAAAACACAGATATGATATATTTAATTGGACAACACTGGTTTCTCACAGGTCTGAAATGAAGGAAACAGTTTTGTTATTCATTTTGAAATTAGTTGACATTTTAAATCCATCAATGTAGCTATTATTTATATTGAATTTAGCAGACATTCATTCAACATGGTATATTTTTTCAGATCAATACATATATAGATATTTTTAATATGATCTGAGTATAAATGGAACATTTGAAAATTACACAATTCATTTTATATTAAGTTCTAATTTCTCCTTTTTAAAACCAAGGTTTACATTTGATTATATACTTTCAGCACACACAGGGTTAAAGATGTTTCTCTGTTTTCTCCTGCTATTTTCCATTGAGACGTACATCTGAGCTTCGTGTATTTGAACTCAGTATGGGACAATTTAACATCTAGATGATAAGAGCTACATCCTCTGAGATTCAGCTATCTTCAAAAGATCACTTCAGATTGAGTGACTACTGTTCACAGGGGGTCTGTAACTGTAGTACATATCTTTTGCAGGAAATCCATATATGGGCGTTCAAACTTGAGGTTTTCATTCTAAGATTATTTTGAAAGCAATTCCTTTGATGAATTGGGACAAAGGTTTGCAATGTGTCCTTGACAAACGAGAAAGGGAGGTTGTGTTACAAACATCTTCACAAATAAATGAATTATTTGGTGTATATATATATATATATATATATATATATATATATATGTATATATATATATATATATATATATATTATTTAATAACACTCACAGGTATCCTGATATAAAATTTTGAGATTTTGCATTGTTCCATTGTCTTGTCAGTAATACATTTCTCTATGGATGTAAGAGACATTACAGGATGCATCTGTACTTCTGTATCTTATAAATGAGCTAATAATTGTGTGTTTTAATGTATGTTTAAAGAGTATATAAGTTGCAGATGCTAACTAATAAATAGAACTGTTTTTGCAGACTCATGTCTCGTGTGTTTTGTGAAGATAGTTCTCCAAATATTTGTTCTCTAATTTCCAGTGTTATATCAGAGTCCTGAAGGAAGGGAGACGTGGAAAGCTGCAGGTGTTTAAAGGGTCCCAGGTCCTGAAAAAAGGCCTTATCAGTCAGTGAAACGATAAATCAACATAAAAGTAGTAAAAGGTCCAATCAATTGGATCTTTATTTTAAAGATGTAAGCTGGGTTGTCCCCACTAGGGGGTGTTTTAACAGGTGTGTGTTAATTTACAGGTGATTTGGAGGTGGGGGTCTAGGGTATTTAAGGACCATTTGGTTCAGTTGTATTTCCATGCATAATTAACCCTTTGGCTGCTAAGCCTTTTCCCACCTGTGTGCTAAGCTGGTTTTAAGCTTTTTGTTGCAGTTCACGTTTAAACCCTTTAAAAGTAAAGTTTGTGTGAATAAACTATACAAACTATATATTGTTTTTTTTTTAAGAACATTTCAGTGTTTTTTCCACTGTTTTATTGCAGGCATGTCAATTTGGTAAATTATCAAAAACAGAATCTTAGAATTGACTGTAGTGTTTTCAGCAATTAAACAGTTCAAGCCACCTGAGAAATTAAAATGGGATAAACAAAGCACACATTTGCAGAAAGTACACCCCTTGGTGTATTTCTAGCATGAATTTTGGGTGAACAGCAATTAATGGAATAAGTGGCATTGCTTAAAAAAAATTCTAAGCAAAGAGCCATATTCCACTTATTATTACATTCTCTATTTGTGTGCTAGCAATAAATGTAGCCCCTCATTTGATGCGTCAAGCGGTGTACTTTCCAAAAATGTGTACTTTATTTAATGCAATCTTAGAGTCCCAGGTTTCTACAGCTGTCTGATTGCAGACATAACCCATAAAAGTTGAAATGCTATTATTTTAGATGATTTCAAGATTGCCATGCCTGCAATTAAATAGTTCTAGCCACTTGGGAAATTAAAATATGGTACACAAAGCACACATTTGTAGAAAGTACACCTTTTGGCGCATCAAATGAGGGGCTACATGTATCTCTAGCACATAACTGAGGTGCGCAACAATTAATGGAAAATGGTGCTTTGCATAAAAAATTTACACCTAGATTTAGAGTTTTGCGGCCAAAGGGGTGCGTTAGCTACGCGTGTTATTTTCCCCCGCACCTTTTAAATAACGCTGGTATTTAGAGTTCTCTGAAGGGCTGCGTTAGGCTCCAAAAAGGGAGCGTAGAGCATAATATACCGCCACTTCAACTCAAAATACCAGAGTTGCTTACGGTAGCGGCCAGCTTGAAAAACGTGCTCGTGCACGATTCCCCCATAGGAAACAATGGGGCAGTTTGAGCTGAAAAAAATCCTAACACCTGCAAAAAAGCAGCGTTCAGCTCCTAACGCAGCCCCATTGTTTCCTATGGGGAAACAGTTTCTAAGTCTGCACCTAACACCCTAACATGAACCCCGAGTCTAAACACCCCTAACCTTACACTTACTAATCTGCCATCCCCGCTATCGCTGACACCTGCATTATATTATTAACCCCTAATCTGCCGCTCCGGACACCGCCGCAACCTACGTTATCCCTATGAACCCCTAATCTTCTTTGGGGCATGCCCCGCAAAAAGCCCTTTTAAGGGCTGGTAAGGTAATAGAGCTGTTAACTTTTTATTTTAGAATAGGGTAGGGCATTTTTTTATTTTGGGGGGCTTTGTTATTTTTTTATGGGACTTAGAGTAGGTGTAATTAGTTTAAAATTCTTTTTTTATTTTTTGTAATTTAGTGTTTTTTTTTTTTTTGTAATTTAGTGTTTGTTTTTTTTGTAAATTAGTTTAGTTGATTTAATTGTAGGTAATTGTAGGTAGTTTATTTAATTAATTTATTGATAGTGTAGTGTTAGGTTTAATTGTAACTTAGGTTAGGATTTATTTTACAGGTAAGTATTTAGCTTTAAATAGGATTAATTTATTTAATAAGAAATAATTTATTTAGTTAGAATAAAATTATATTTAACTTAGGGGGGTGTTAGGATTTAGGGTTAGACTTAGCTTTAGGGGTTAATATATTTATTATAGTAGCGGTGAGGTCCGGTCGGCAGATTAGGGGTTAATACTTGAAGTTAGGTGGCGGCGATGTTAGGGAGGGCAGATTAGGGGTTAATAAAATTTATTATAGGGTTTGCGAGGCAGGAGTGAGGCGGTTTAGGGGTTAATACATTTATTATAGTGGCGGCGATGTCCGGTCGGCAGATTAGGGGTTAATAAGTGTAGGTAAGGTAGCGGCGACGATGGGGGGGGCAGATTAGGGGTTAATAAATATTATGTAGGTGTCGGCGGTGTTAGGGGCAGCAGATTAGTGGTACATAGGGATAATGTAGGTGGCGGCGGTGTCCGGTCGGCAGATTAGGGGTTAAAAAATTTTTTATTAGAGTGGCGGCGATGTGGGGGGACCTCGGTTTAGGGGTACATAGGTAGTTTATGGGTGTTAGTGTACTTTAGAGCACAGTAGTTAAGAGCTTTATAACCCAGCGTTAGCCCATAAAGCTCTTAACTCCTGACTTTTTTCTGCGGCTGGAGTCTTGTCGTTAGAGTTCTAACGCTCACTTCAGCCAAGACTCTAAATACCGGCGTTAGGAAGATCCCATTGAAAAGATAGGATACGCAATTGGCGTAAGGGGATCTGCGGTATGGAAACTGAGCGTTAGACCCTTTCCTGGCTGACTCTAAATACCAGCGGGCGGTAAAAAGCAGCGTTAGGAGCCCTTAACGCTGCTTTTGACGGCTAACGCAGAACTCTAAATCTAGACGATATTTTTTTATATTCCACTTACTATTACATTGTCTATTTTTGTGATAGCAATACATGTGGCCCCTCATTTGATGCGGCTTGGTGTGTATTTTCTAGAAATATTTCGTTTATATACCATATGCATCAACAGTGAAGGAATCAGAGTTTAAGTTCATAGAGAACTCATCTGCTTCCTCAGCACTGAGATGCTTCGCCATAATTCTCTTTACAAAATAAATAGATATTTTTAAAGGAATTATGTCTCTAGAAAATATATAATTTTTATTGCAAAAAATAAGATTAATTGCAGTAAAAATAGAGAAGTTTTGAAACATGGAGAGAGCTGCGTAAAGTGAGTTTTACTCATCTTCCCTGCACGCTTAAAGACTGATTATAAAAATATTATTTGGTGTTTTTTTTTTTTAAATAGCATTCCTCTACCATTTATTAATTTGTAACCACATTATCCAAGTGATTATGGGATTACAAATACAATATCGGTCCGTAAAACGGGAATGCAGCTAGGTGGTCACTGCGGTAATGCTGGTTACCACGGTGATCATTTAGCTATAATACTTAAACTGATATTTATTTTTCAAAAATAAAAAACTTTATTTTTAATAAAGTGTATTTTGGGGTTCTCTAGGCAATTTTGATCTTTATTTATGTGCCTTTAGATACCCCCAAATCCTTTTTTTTTTTTAACTTTTTTTAAATTGTATTTTTATTTTTTATTACACACCCCAAATACTTATACCATTGGAAAGGGTAGATGATTACATGCCCCCATCTCCCTATAAATAACAATTGTCAATTTTAAATAAAGTTGCGCAATGACATAATCACATCATTGCGTGTGATGTCACTGTGATGGGAGGAAAGCCCATGGTGATGCCTGTGAGTATCCAGGTCAGATCGCCAGGGTAGGAGTGGATATAGGTCTTCAAGGTGGGGGAGTGCTAGTGATGGCTCTGAGCCATCGTTAGCACCTGAGCTGGAAAATGTGCAACGGCTCAGAGCCGCCATTGGCACTCAAAGGGTTAAGGACATATGTCCGAAAAGTCACATGTTTATGTTGATGGATTCAAATAACTTATTTAATTATCGGTGGTGCAGCTGCTTTCCTTTGTTACAACAAACAAAAGGATATTCCAGAAGAAAGGTCAGAAGACTGGAAATCAACAATACAGCAGATTGCAGCATACAGGTCAGAGGCACAAACACAGGGGTGAACCACAATGTCAGGGAAGAAGTGGTCTGAAAGGCAGCCTTAAAAAGTCCTAGGCTGAATAGGTAAATGCCTGCAGCTGGCAGGCAGGTGGACCGAGAGAGCCAGCCAAAGCTCATAAAATATCAGGCTTGGCCAAAGCCCTTTAGTGGCTCAGAGGTGAAAACCACAAACATCAGAACCAGGAGACCCAGGATCAATACTGGATACAGGCTTGTCAGTAATATCAGAGCATAATAAATATGTATTGTTATATCAGAGCATAAAAATATGTAGTGTTATATCAGAATGTAGTAAACATGTATTGTTACATCAGAGCATAGTAAATATGTAGTGTTATATCAGAGTGTAGCAAATTTGTATTGTTATATCAGAGCATAGTAAATAAGTGTTGTTATATCAGAGCATAATAAATATGTATTGTTATATCAGAGCGTAGTAAATAAGTGTTATATCAGAGCATAGTAAATATGTATTGTTATTTCAGAGCATAATAAATATGTATTGTTATATCAGAGCTTAATAAATATGTATTATTATATCAGAGCATAGTACATATTTATTGATATATTAGAGCATAGTAAATATTTATTGTTATATCAGATCATAGTAAATATGTATTGCTATATCAGATAATAGTAAATATGTATTGCTATATCAGAGCATAGTAAATGTGTGTTGTTATATCAGAGCATAATAAATATGTATTGTTATATCAGAGCATAGTAAATATGTATTGTTATATCAGAGCATAGTAAATATGTATTGTTATATCAGAGCATAGTAAATATGTATTGTTATATCAGAGCATAATAAATATGTATTGTTATATCAGAGCATAATAAATATGTATTGTTATATCAGAGCATAGTAAATATGTATTGTTATATCAGAGCATAATAAATATGTATTGTTATATCAGAGCATAGTAAATATGTATTGTTATATCAGAGCATAGTAAATATATGTTGTTATATCAGAGCATAGTAAATATGTATTGTTATATCATCAGAGTATAGTAAATATGTATTGTTATATCAGATTGTAGTAAATATGTATTGCTATATCAGATCATAGTAAATATGTATTGCTATATCAGAGCATAGTAAATGTGTGTTGTAATATCAGAGCATAATAAATATGTATTGTTATATCAGAGCATAGTAAATATGTATTGTTATATCAGAGCATAGTAAATATATTTTATTATATCAGAGCATAGTAAATATGTATTGCTATATCAGATCATAGTAAATATGTATTGCTATATCAGAGCATAGTAAATATGTATAGTTATATCAGAGCATAATAAATATGTATTGTTATATCAGAGCATAGTAAATATGTATTGTTATATCAGAGCATAGTAAATATATGTTTGTTATATCAGAGCATAGTAAATATGTATTGTTATATCATCAGAGTATAGTAAATATGTATTGTTATATCAGATTGTAGTAAATATGTATTGCTATATCAGATCATAGTAAATATGTATTGCTATATCAGATCATAGTAAATATGTATTGCTATATCAGAGCATAGTAAATGTGTGTTGTAATATCAGAGCATAATAAATATGTATTGTTATATCAGAGCATAGTAAATATGTATTGTTATATCAGAGCATAGTAAATATATTTTGTTATATCAGAGCATAGTAAATATGTATTGCTATATCAGATCATAGTAAATATGTGTTGCTATATCAGAGCATAGTAAATGTGTTTTGTTATAACAGATCATAGTAAATATGTATTATTATATCAGAGCATAGTAAATATGTATTGTTATATCAGAGCATAATAAATATGTATTATTATATCAGAGCATAGTACATATTTATTGATATATTAGAGCATAGTAAATATTTATTGTTATATCAGATCATAGTAAATATGTATTGCTATATCAGATCATGGTAAATATGTATTGCTATATCAGATAATAGTAAATATGTATTGCTATATCAGAGCATAGTAAATGTGTGTTGTTATATCAGAGCATAATAAATATGTATTGTTATATCAGAGCATAGTAAATATGTATTGTTATATCAGAGCATAGTAAATATATGTTGTTATATCAGAGCATAATAAATATATATTGTTATATCAGAGTATAGTAAATATGTATTGTTATATCAGATTGTAGTAAATATGTATTGCTATATCAGATCATAGTAAATATGTATTGCTATATCAGATCATAGTAAATATGTATTGCTATATCAGAGCATAGTAAATGTGTGTTGTAATATCAGAGCATAATAAATATGTATTGTTATATCAGAGCATAGTAAATATGTATTGTTATATCAGAGCATAGTAAATATATTTTGTTATATCAGAGCATAGTAAATATGTATTGCTATATCAGAGCATAGTAAATGTGTGTTGTAATATCAGAGCATAATAAATATGTATTGTTATATCAGAGCATAGTAAATATGTATTGTTATATCAGAGCATAGTAAATATATTTTGTTATATCAGAGCATAGTAAATATGTATTGCTATATCAGATCATAGTAAATATGTGTTGCTATATCAGAGCATAGTAAATGTGTTTTGTAATAACAGATCATAGTAAATATGTATTATTATATCAGAGCATAGTAAATATGTATTGTTATATCAGAGCATAATAAATATGTATTATTATATCAGAGCATAGTACATATTTATTGATATATTAGAGCATAGTAAATATTTATTGTTATATCAGATCATAGTAAATATGTATTGCTATATCAGATCATGGTAAATATGTATTGCTATATCAGATAATAGTAAATATGTATTGCTATATCAGAGCATAGTAAATGTGTGTTGTTATATCAGAACATAGTAAATATGTATTGTTATATCAGAGCATAGTAAATATATGTTGTTATATCAGAGCATAGTAAATATGTATTGTTATATCAGAGTATAGTAAATATGTATTGTTATATCAGATTGTAGTAAATATGTATTGCTATATCAGATCATAGTAAATATGTATTGCTATATCAGAGCATAGTAAATGTGTGTTGTAATATCAGAGCATAATAAATATGTATTGTTATATCAGAGCATAGTAAATATGTATTGTTATATCAGAGCATAGTAAATATATTTTGTTATATCAAAGCATAGTAAATATGTATTGTTATATCAGAGCATAGTAAATATGTATTGCTATATCAGATCATAGTAAGTATGTGTTGCTATATCAGAGCATAGTAAATGTGTTTTGTTATAACAGATCATAGTAAATATGTATTATTATATCAGAGCATAGTAAATATGTATTGTTATATCAAAGCATAGTAAATATGTAGTGTTATATCAGAGTGTAGCAAATTTGTATTGTTATATCAGAGCATAGTAAATAAGTGTTGTTATATCAGAGCATAATAAATATGTATTGTTATATCAGAGCTTAATAAATATGTATTATTATATCAGAGCATAGTACATATTTATTGATATATTAGAGCATAGTAAATATTTATTGTTATATCAGATCATAGTAAATATGTATTGCTATATCAGATAATAGTAAATATGTATTGCTATATCAGAGCATAGTAAATGTGTGTTGTTATATCAGAGCATAATAAATATGTATTGTTATATCAGAGCGTAGTAAATAAGTGTTATATCAGAGCATAGTAAATATGTATTGTTATTTCAGAGCATAATAAATATGTAATGTTATATCAGAGCTTAATAAATATGTATTATTATATCAGAGCATAGTACATATTTATTGATATATTAGAGCATAGTAAATATTTATTGTTATATCAGATCATAGTAAATATGTATTGCTATATCAGATAATAGTAAATATGTATTGCTATATCAGAGCATAGTAAATGTGTGTTGTTATATCAGAGCATAATAAATATGTATTGTTATATCAGAGCATAGTAAATATGTATTGTTATATCAGAGCATAGTAAATATGTATTGTTATATCAGAGCATAGTAAATATGTATTGTTATATCAGAGCATAATAAATATGTATTGTTATATCAGAGCATAATAAATATGTATTGTTATATCAGAGCATAGTAAATATGTATTGTTATATCAGAGCATAATAAATATGTATTGTTATATCAGAGCATAGTAAATATGTATTGTTATATCAGAGCATAGTAAATATATTTTGTTATATCAAAGCATAGTAAATATGTATTGTTATATCAGAGCATAGTAAATATGTATTGCTATATCAGATCATAGTAAGTATGTGTTGCTATATCAGAGCATAGTAAATGTGTTTTGTTATAACAGATCATAGTAAATATGTATTATTATATCAGAGCATAGTAAATATGTATTGTTATATCAAAGCATAGTAAATATGTATTGTTATATCAGAGCATAGTAAATATGTATTGTTATATCAGAGCATAGTAAATATGTATTGTTATATCAGTGCATAGTAAATATGTATTGTTATATCAGAGCATAGTAAATATGTATTGTTACATCAGAGCATAGGAAATATGTATTGTTACATCAGAGCATAGTAAATATGTATTGCTATAGCAGAGCATAGTAAATAAGTATTGTTATATCAGATCATAGTACATATGTATTGTTATATCAGAGCATAGTAAATATGTATTGTTATACCAGAGCATAGTAAATATGTATTGTTATATCAGAGCATAGTACATATGTTTTGTTATATCAGAGCAGAGTACATATGTATTGTTATACCAGAGCATAGTAAATATGTTTTGTTATATCAGAGCATAGTAAATAAGTGTTGTTATATCAGAGCCTAGTAAATATGTATTGTTATATTAGAGCATAGTAAATAAGTGTTGTGATATCAGAGCATAGTAAATAAGTGTTGTTATATCAGGGCATAGTAAATATGTATTGCTATATCAGATCATAGTAAATATGTATTGCTATATCAGATCATAGTAAATATGTATTGTTATATCAGAGCATAGTAAATATGTATTGTTATATCAGAGCATAGTAAATATGTATTGTTATATCAGAGCATTGTAAATATGTATTGTTATATCAGATCATAGTAAATATGTATTGTTATATCAGAGCATAGTCAATATGTGTTGTTATATCAGAGCATAGTAAATAAGTGTTGTTATATCAGAGCATAGTAAATATGTATTGTTATATCAGAGCATAGTAAATATGTATTGTTATATCAGAGCATAGTAAATATGTATTGCTATATCAGAGCATAGTCAATATGTGTTGTTATATCAGAGCATAGTAAATATGTGTTGTTATATTAGAGCATAGTAAATATGTATTGTTATATCAGAGCATAGTAAATAAGTGCTGTTATATCAGAGCATAGTAAATAAGTGTTGTTATATCAGAGCATAGTAAATATGTATTGTTATATCAGAGCATAGTAAATAAGTGTTGTTATATCAGAGCATAGTAAATATGTATTGTTATATCAGAGCATAGTAAATAAGTGTTGTTATATCAGAGCATAGTAAATATGTATTGTTATATCAGAGCATAGTAAATAAGTGTTGTTATATCAGAGCATAGTAAATATGTATTGTTATATCAGAGCATAGTAAATATGTATTGCTGTATCAGAGCTTAGTCAATATGTGTTGTTATATCAGAGCATGGTACATATGTATTGTTATATCAGAGCATAGTAAATAAGTGTTGTTATATCAGAGCATAGTAAATATGTATTGTTATATCAGAGCATAGTAAATATGTATTGTTATATCAGAGCATAGTAAATATGTATTGCTATATCAGAGCATAGTCAATATGTGTTGTTATATCAGAGCATAGTAAATATGTGTTGTTATATTAGAGCATAGTAAATATGTATTGTTATATCAGAGCATAGTAAATAAGTGTTGTTATATCAGAGCATAGTAAATAAGTGTTGTTATATCAGAGCATAGTAAATATGTATTGTTATATCAGAGCATAGTAAATATGTATTGTTATATCAGAGCATAGTAAATATGTATTGTTATATCAGAGCATAGTAAATAAGTGTTGTTATATAAGAGCATAGTAAATAAGTGTTGTTATATCAGAGCATAGTAAATATGAATTGCTATATCAGATCATAGTAAATATGTGTTGCTATATCAGAGCATAGTAAATGTGTTTTGTTATAACAGATCATAGTAAATATGTATTATTATATCAGAGCATAGTAAATATGTATTGTTATATCAGAGCATAGTAAATATGTATTGTTATATCAGAGCATAGTAAATATGTATTGTTATATCAGAGCATAGTAAATATGTATTGTTATATCAGTGCATAGTAAATATGTATTGTTATATCAGAGCATAGTAAATATGTATTGTTACATCAGAGCATAGTAAATATGTATTGTTACATCAGAGCATAGTAAATATGTATTGCTATAGCAGAGCATAGTAAATAAGTATTGTTATATCAGATCATAGTACATATGTATTGTTATATCAGAGCATAGTAAATATGTATTGTTATACCAGAGCATAGTAAATATGTATTGTTATATCAGAGCATAGTACATATGTATTGTTATATCAGAGAATAGTACATATGTATTGTTATACCAGATTATAGTAAATATGTTTTGTTATATCAGAGCATAGTAAATAAGTGTTGTTATATCAGAGCCTAGTAGATATGTATTGTTATATCAGAGCATAGTAAATAAGTGTTGTGATATCAGAGCATAGTAAATAAGTGTTGTTATATCAGGGCATAGTAAATATGTATTGCTATATCAGATCATAGTAAATATGTATTGTTATATCAGAGCATAGTAAATATGTATTGTTATATCAGAGCATAGTCAATATGTGTTGTTATATCAGAGCATAGTAAATAAGTGTTGTTATATCAGAGCATAGTAAATATGTATTGTTATATCAGAGCATAGTAAATATGTATTGTTATATCAGAGCATAGTAAATATGTATTGCTGTATCAGAGCTTAGTCAATATGTGTTGTTATATCAGAGCATAGTACATATGTATTGTTATATCAGAGCATAATAAATAAGTGTTGTTATATCAGAGCATAGTAAATATGTATTGTTATATCAGAGCATAGTCAATATGTGTTGTTATATCAGAGCATAGTAAATATGTGTTGTTATATTAGAGCATAGTAAATATGTATTGTTATATCAGAGCATAGTAAATAAGTGTTGTTATATCAGAGCATAGTAAATAAGTGTTGTTATATCAGAGCATAGTAAATATGTATTGTTATATCAGAGCATAGTAAATATGTATTGTCACATCAGAGCATAGTAAATATGTATTGCTATAGCAGAGCATAGTAAATAAGTATTGTTATATCAGATCATAGTACATATGTATTGTTATATCAGAGCATAGTAAATATGTATTGTTATACCAGAGCATAGTAAATATGTATTGTTATATCAGAGCATAGTACATATGTATTGTTATATCAGAGAATAGTACATATGTATTGTTATACCAGATTATAGTAAATATGTTTTGTTATATCAGAGCATAGTAAATAAGTGTTGTTATATCAGAGCCTAGTAAATATGTATTGTTATATCAGAGCATAGTAAATAAGTGTTGTGATATCAGAGCATAGTAAATAAGTGTTGTTATATCAGGGCATAGTAAATATGTATTGCTATATCAGATCATAGTAAATATGTATTGTTATATCAGAGCATAGTAAATATGTATTGTTATATCAGAGCATTGTAAATATGTATTGTTATATCAGAGCATAGTAAATATGTATTGTTATATCAGAGCATAGTCAATATGTGTTGTTATATCAGAGCATAGTAAATAAGTGTTGTTATATCAGAGCATAGTAAATATGTATTGTTATATCAGAGCATAGTAAATATGTATTGTTATATCAGAGCATAGTAAATATGTATTGCTGTACCAGAGCTTAGTCAATATGTGTTGTTATATCAGAGCATAGTACATATGTATTGTTATATCAGAGCATAATAAATAAGTGTTGTTATATCAGAGCATAGTAAATATGTATTGTTATATCAGAGCATAGTAAATATGTATTGTTATATCAGAGCATATTAAATAAGTATGTTAATATATC
This sequence comes from Bombina bombina, assembly GCF_027579735.1. Classification (NCBI taxonomy): domain Eukaryota; kingdom Metazoa; phylum Chordata; class Amphibia; order Anura; family Bombinatoridae; genus Bombina; species Bombina bombina. Next base: position 22,175,132 of record NC_069501.1, on the reverse strand, counting down.
AGAGCATAGTCAATATGTGTTGTTATATCAGAGCATAGTAAATATGTGTTGTTATATTAGAGCATAGTAAATATGTATTGTTATATCAGAGCATAGTAAATAAGTGTTGTTATATCAGAGCATAGTAAATAAGTGTTGTTATATCAGAGCATAGTAAATATGTATTGTTATATCAGAGCATAGTAAATATGTATTGTTATATCAGAGCATAGTAAATATGTATTGTTATATCAGAGCATAGTAAATAAGTGTTGTTATATAAGAGCATAGTAAATAAGTGTTGTTATATCAGAGCATAGTAAATATGTATTGTTATATCAGAGCATAGTAAATAAGTGTTGTTATATCAGAGCATAGTAAATAAGTGTTGTTATAGCAGAGCATAGTAAATATGTATTGTTATATCAGAGCATAGTAAATATGTATTGTTATATCAGAGCATAGTAAATATGAATTGTTATATCAGTGCATAGTAAATATGTATTGTTATATCAGAGCATAGTAAATATGTATTGTTACATCAGAGCATAGTAAATATGTATTGTTACATCAGAGCATAGTAAATATGTATTGCTATAGCAGAGCATAGTAAATAAGTATTGTTATATCAGATCATAGTACATATGTATTGTTATATCAGAGCATAGTAAATATGTATTGTTATACCAGAGCATAGTAAATATGTATTGTTATATCAGAGCATAGTACATATGTATTGTTATATCAGAGAATAGTACATATGTATTGTTATATCAGAGCATAGTAAATATGTTTTGTTATATCAGAGCATAGTAAATAAGTGTTGTTATATCAGAGCCTAGTAAATATGTATTGTTATATCAGAGCATAGTAAATAAGTGTTGTGATATCAGAGCATAGTAAATAAGTGTTGTTATATCAGGGCATAGTAAATATGTATTGCTATATCAGATCATAGTAAATATGTATTGTTATATCAGAGCATAGTAAATATGTATTGTTATATCAGAGCATTGTAAATATGTATTGTTATATCAGAGCATAGTAAATATGTATTGTTATATCAGAGCATAGTCAATATGTGTTGTTATATCAGAGCATAGTAAATAAGTGTTGTTATATCAGAGCATAGTAAATATGTATTGTTATATCAGAGCATAGTAAATATGTATTGTTATATCAGAGCATAGTAAATATGTATTGCTGTATCAGAGCTTAGTCAATATGTGTTGTTATATCAGAGCATAGTACATATGTATTGTTATACCAGAGCATAATAAATAAGTGTTGTTATATCAGAGCATAGTAAATATGTATTGTTATATCAGAGCATAGTAAATATGTATTGGTATATCAGAGCATATTAAATAAGTATGTTACTATATCAGATCATAGTCAATATGTGTTGTTATATCAGAGCATAGTAAATATGTGTTGTTATATTAGAGCATAGTAAATATGTATTGTTATATCAGACTATAGTAAATAAGTGTTGTTATATCAGAGCATAGTAAATAAGTGTTGTTATATCAGAGCATAGTAAATATGTATTGTTATATCAGAGCATAGTAAATATGTATTGTTATATCAGAGCATAGTCAATATGTGTTGTTATATCAGAGCATAGTAAATAAGTGTTGTTATATCAGAGCATAGTAAATAAGTGTTGTTATAGCAGAGCATAGTCAATAAGTGTTGTTATATCAGAGCATAGTAAATAAGTGTTGTTATATCAGAGCATAGTAAATAAATGTTGTTATATCAGAGCATAGTAAATAAGTGTTGTTATATCAGAGCATAGTCAATAAGTGTTGTTATATCAGAGCATAGTCAATAAGTGTTGTTATATCAGAGCATAGTAAATAAGTGTTGTTATATCAGAGCATAGTAAATAAGTGTTGTTATATCAGAGAGCATAGTCAATAAGTGTTGTTATATCAGAGCATAGTAAATAAGTGTTGTTATATCAGAGAGCATAGTCAATAAGTGTTGTTATATCAGAGCATAGTAAATAAGTGTTGTTATATCAGAGAGCATAGTCAATAAGTGTTGTTATATCAGAGCATAGTCAATATGTGTTGTTATATCAGAGCATAGTCAATATGTGTTGTTATATCAGAGCATAGTAAATAAGTGTTGTTATATCAGAGCATAGTCAATAAGTGTTGTTATTTCAGAGCATAGTCAATAAGTGTTGTTATATCAGAGCATAGTCAATAAGTGTTGTTATATCAGAGCATAGTAAATAAGTGTTGTTATATCAGAGCATAGTCAATAAGTGTTGTTATATCAGAGCATAGTCAATAAGTGTTGTTATATCAGAGCATAGTCAATAAGTGTTGTTATATCAGAGCATAGTAAATATGTATTGTTATACCAGAGCATAGTAAATATATATTGCTATATCAGGACATAATTAATAATTTATGAATATATAGGTGTGATTGGTTTTAAAGCTATACAATCCTCTGACATCTAATTTGTCACCATTTGTCTTTGAGGGTACAGATATTTGTTCTGTTGTCTGTTATGTAGAATGACAAGAGGAATATATCTGCTTTCCACAAGCAGCTGCCCTGTGTATAAAACCACACGTTGCACTGCACCACAAGACGTTGTGTTTCTCAGAATGCTAAGCTTGTTCTGTCACACATGTTTATGTCTTGTAACAAGGCAGGAGAGATTCACACGGCATAACTGGGTCACTGTTTGCTGTAGATCACATCTAGCACTTCAGTCTATTAGTCACCAACTGTCAATCACAACCCTTAAAATAAGATCATCTATTGATTATTATATGTCAGGTTGCGCTTGTAATACAAGTGGAATTGCACACAAGCAAAAACCTGATGCACGTAAAGAGCCATACTTCGAATTTCGTAAATGCGTTAATGTATTCCCCAAAAGACTTCAATGGAGCATGCAAAGTGGGAAAAAAACCTAACACCAATACTCGCATGCGAAACCTGATCGCGTTTAATCAAGTGTACTAACCCGTCATGAAATATGAATATTTTACATTCCATTGTTCTTCACATAGCAGGATATGTTCTATTTATTCATAAATACATAAAATGCGTTCATAAATACATATTTCTATTTAAATATGATTTTTGGTAAAAAATATATATCTATACCTATATCTAGAGGTAGGAGTAGGTGCACTCTCACAAATTTAATTTAATTGCCAGGGTGCTGAATAGTAGTTTAGATATAATCAATTGAAGACAGCACTCTCTGGGCTTAGCAATAGGTACAAGTGCCTTTTATTAAGTGACGTTTTGGGGAATACACCCCTTCATCAGAGTGATATATATATATTGGAATATCTCTTTAAATTTACTTGCAACATATTTCCCTATGTTAAGTATGTACAGTGTAAATATTTACAGTAAATACATAAATACTTTATTAAATATGAATTTTGAATAATTGTATAATTAACATAATTAAATCTCCAAATCTGCCAACACATAACGACTATCATAATTGTACATTACCGTATTGAACTTGTGTACATAATTGCTTAAATGTGTTCGATAAAGGGACATTTTTATATAACTTTGTGTTCCTATTGAGTCCGGCCAGAGCTTGGAAAAATTTATTTCTCTTAACTGGAAAAGTATTTTTACTTTATTTTGTGCTGGGAATTAATATTGTTTTTGCTTTGGCAATATTGTGGCAGCCTATTACCTGGGTAATTATATTTGTTCTAAGATAACAGGTACAATTTCTTTTTGGTACAGTTTCAGTTTTTCTCTTTTGGAGTTCGCTGCTATATCTTTACTGAAGTGTTAAAGGGACACTGAACCCAAATTTTTTCTTTCGTGATTCAGATAGATCATGAAATTTTAAGCAACTTTCTAATTTACTCCAATTATCAAATTTTCTTCATTCTCTTGGTATCTTTATTTGAAATGCAAGAATGTAAGTTTAGATGCCGGCCCATTTTTGGTGAACAACCTGATTGGTGGATAAATTCATCCATCACTAAAAAAGTGCTGTCCAGAGTCTGAACCAAAAAAAAGCTTAGATGCCTTCTTTTTCAAATAAAGATAGCAAGAGAACGAAGAAAAATTGATAATAGGAGTAAATTAGAAAGTTCCTTAAAATTGCATGCTCTATCTGAATCACAAAAGAAAAAAAAAATTGGGTTCGGTGTCCCTTTAAGTTATACTTAACCCATTAAGGACCAGACCATTTTTCAATTGTCTTACTCTTAAAGGGACACTAAACACACATTTTTTCTTTCTTTCATGTAATTAGCAAGAGTCCATGAGCTAGTGACGTATGGGATATACATTCCTACCAGGAGGGGCAAAGTTTCCCAAACCTCAAAATGCCTATAAATACACCCCTCACCACACCCACAATTCAGTTTTACAAACTTTGCCTCCGATGGAGGTGGTGAAGTAAGTTTGTGCTAGATTCTACGTTGATATGCGCTCCGCAGCAAGTTGGAGCCCGGTTTTCCTCTCAGCGTGCAGTGAATGTCAGAGGGATGTGAGGAGAGTATTGCCTATTTGAATGCAGTGATCTCCTTCTACGGGGTCTATTTCATAGGTTCTCTGTTATCGGTCGTAGAGATTCATCTCTTACCTCCCTTTTCAGATCGACGATATACTCTTATATATACCATTACCTCTACTGATTCTCGTTTCAGTACTGGTTTGGCTATCTGCTATATGTAGATGAGTGTCCTGGGGTAAGTAAGTCTTATTTTCTGTGACACTCCAAGCTATGGTTGGGCACTTTGTTTATAAAGTTCTAAATATATGTATTCAAACATTTATTTGCCTTGACTCAGAATGTTCAACTTTCCTTATTTTCAGACAGTCAGTTTCATATTTGGGATAATGCATTTGATTTAATAATTTTTTTCTTACCTTCAAAAAATTTGACTCTTCCCTGTGGGCTGTTAGGCTCGCGGGGGCTGAAATGCTTCATTTTATTGTGTCATTCTTGGCGCGGACTCTTTTGGCGCAAAAATTCTATTTCCGTTTCCGGCGTCATACATGTCGCCGGAAGTTGCGTCATTTTTTTGACGTTATTTTGCGCCAAAAATGTCGGCGTTCCGGATGTGGCGTCATTTTTGGCGCCAAAAGCATTTAGGCGCCAAATAATGTGGGCGTCTTATTTGGCGCGAAAAAATATGGGCGTCACTTTTGTCTCCACATTATTTTAGTCTCATTTTTTATTGCTTCTGGTTGCTAGAAGCTTGTTCTTTGGCATTTTTTCCCATTCCTGAAACTGTCTTTTAAGGAATTTGATCAATTTTGCTTTATATATGTTGTTTTTTCTCTTACATATTGCAAGATGTCCCACGTTGCATCTGAGTCAGAAGATACTACAGGAAAATCGCTGTCAAGTGCTGAATCTACCAAAGCTAAGTGCATCTGCTGTAAACTTTTGGTAGCTATTCCTCCAGCTGTTGTTTGTATTGATTGTCATGACAAACTTGTTAAAGCAGATAATATTTCCTTTAGTAAAGTACCATTGCCTGTTGCAGTTCCTTCAACATCTAAGGTGCAGAATGTTCCTGATAATATAAGAGATTTTGTTTCAGAATCCATTAAGAAGGCTATGTCTGTTATTTCTCCTTCTAGTAAACGTAAAAAATCTTTTAAAACTTCTCTCCCTACAGATGAATTTTTAAATGAAGATCATCATTCTGATTCTGATGATTCCTCTGGTTCAGAGGATTCTGTCTCAGAGGTTGATGCTGATAAATCTTCATATTTATTTAAAATGGAATTTATTCGTTCTTTACTTAAAGAAGTACTAATTGCTTTAGAAATAGAGGATTCTGGTCCTCTTGATGTTAATTCTAAACGTTTGGATAAGGTATTTAAAGCTCCTGTGGTTTTTCCAGAAGTTTTTCCTGTTCCTAATGTTATTTCTGCAGTAATTTCCAAGGAATGGGATAAATTGGGTAATTCATTTACTCCTTCTAAACGTTTTAAGCATTTATATCCTGTGCCGTCTGACAGATTAGAATTTTGGGACAAGATCCCTAAAGTTGATGGGGCTATTTCTACCCTTGCTAAACGTACTACTATTCCTACGTCAGATGGTACTTCGTTTAAAGATCCTCTAGATAGGAAAATTGAATCCTTTCTAAGAAAAGCTTATCTGTGTTCAGGTAATCTTCTTAGACCTGCTATATCTTTGGCTGATGTTGCTGCAGCTTCAACTTTTTGGTTGGAAACTTTAGCGCAACAAGTATCACATCGTGATTCTCATGATATTATTATTCTTCTTCAGCATGCTAATAATTTTATATGTGATGCTATTTTTGATATTATCAGAGTTCATGTCAGGTTTATGTCTCTAGCTATCTTAGCTAGAAGAGCTTTATGGCTTAAAACTTGGAATGCTGATATGGCTTCTAAATCAACTTTGCTTTCCATTTCTTTCCAGGGTAACAAATTATTTGGTTCTCAGTTGGATTCCATTATTTCAACTGTTACTGGTGGGAAAGGAACTTTTTTACCACAGGATAAAAAATCTAAAGATAAAAACAGGGCTAATAATCGTTTTCGTTCCTTTCGTTTCAACAAAGAACAAAAACCTGATCCTTCATCCTCAGGAGCAGTTTCGGTTTGGAAACCATCTCCAGTCTGGAATAAATCCAAGCCAGCTAGAAAGGCAAAGCCTGCTTCTAAGTCCACATGAAGGTGCGGCCCTCGTTCCAGCTCAGCTGGTAGGGGGCAGGTTACGTTTTTTCAAGGAAATTTGGATCAATTCTGTTCACAATCTTTGGATTCAGAGCATTGTTTCAGAAGGGTACAGAATTGGTTTCAAGATGAGACCTCCTGCAAAGAGATTTTTTCTTTCCCGTGTCCCAGTAAATCCAGTAAAAGCTCAAGCATTTCTGAAATGTGTTTCAGATCTAGAGTTGTCTGGAGTAATTATGCCAGTTCCAGTTCCGGAACAGGGGATGGGGTTTTATTCAAATCTCTTCATTGTACCAAAGAAGGAGAATTCCTTCAGACCAGTTCTGGATCTAAAAATATTGAATCGTTATGTAAGGATACCAACGTTCAAGATGGTAACTGTAAGGACTATATTGCCTTTTGTTCAGCAAGGGAATTATATGTCCACAATAGATTTACAGGATGCATATCTGCATATTCCGATTCATCCAGATCATTATCAGTTCCTGAGATTCTCTTTTCTGGACAAGCATTACCAGTTTGTGGCTCTGCCGTTTGGCCTAGCTACAGCTCCAAGAATTTTTACAAAGGTTCTCGGTGCCCTTCTGTCTGTAATCAGAGAACAGGGTATTGTGGTATTTCCTTATTTGGACGATATCTTGGTACTTGCTCAGTCTTTACATTTAGCAGAATCTCATACGAATCGACTTGTGTTGTTTCTTCAAGATCATGGTTGGAGGATCAATTTACCAAAAAGTTCTTTGATTCCTCAGACAAGAGTAACCTTTCTGGGTTTCCAGATGGATTCAGTGTCCATGACTCTGTCTTTAACAGACAAGAGACGTCTAAAATTGATTGCAGCTTGTCGAAACCTTCAGTCACAATCATTCCCTTCGGTAGCCTTATGCATGGAAATTCTAGGTCTTATGACTGCTGCATCGGACGCGATCCCCTTTGCTCGTTTTCACATGCGACCTCTTCAGCTCTGTATGCTGAAGCAATGGTGCAAGGATTACACAAAGATTTCTCAAATAATATCTTTAAAACCGATTGTTCGACACTCTCTAACATGGTGGACAGATCACCATCGTTTAATTCAGGGGGCTTCTTTTGTGCTTCCGACCTGGACTGTAATTTCAACAGATGCAAGTCTCTCAGGTTGGGGAGCTGTGTGGGGATCTCTGACAGCACAAGGAGTTTGGGAATCTCAGGAGGTGAGATTACCGATCAATATTTTGGAACTCCGTGCAATTTTCAGAGCTCTTCAGTTTTGGCCTCTTCTGAAGAGAGAATCGTTCATTTGTTTTCAGACGGACAATGTCACAACTGTGGCATACATCAATCATCAAGGAGGGACTCACAGTCCTCTGGCTATGAAAGAAGTATCTCGAATTTTGGTTTGGGCGGAATCCAGCTCCTGTCTAATCTCTGCGGTTCATATCCCAGGTATAGACAATTGGGAAGCGGATTATCTCAGTCGCCAAACGTTACATCCGGGCGAATGGTCTCTTCACCCAGAGGTATTTCTTCAGATTGTTCAAATGTGGGAACTTCCAGAAATAGATCTGATGGCGTCCCATCTAAACAAGAAACTTCCCAGGTATCTGTCCAGATCCCGGGATCCTCAGGCGGAGGCAGTGGATGCATTATCACTTCCTTGGAAGTATCATCCTGCCTATATCTTTCCGCCTCTAGTTCTTCTTCCAAGAGTGATATCCAAGATTCTGAAGGAATGCTCGTTTGTTCTGCTGGTAGCTCCGGCATGGCCTCACAGATTTTGGTATGCGGATCTTGTCCGGATGGCCTCTTGCCAACCGTGGACTCTTCCGTTAAGACCAGACCTTCTGTCACAAGGTCCTTTTTTCCATCAGGATTTGAAATCCTTAAATTTAAAGGTATGGAGATTGAACGCTTGATTCTTGGTCAAAGAGGTTTCTCTGACTCCGTGATTAATACTATGTTACAGGCTCGTAAGTCTGTATCTCGAGAGATATATTATAGAGTCTGGAAGACTTATATTTCTTGGTGTCTTTCTCATCATTTTTCTTGGCATTCTTTTAGAATACCGAGAATTTTACAGTTTCTTCAGGATGGTTTAGATAAGGGTTTGTCCGCAAGTTCTTTGAAAGGACAAATCTCTGCTCTTTCTGTTCTTTTTCACAGAAAGATTGCTATTCTTCCTGATATTCATTGTTTTGTACAAGCTTTGGTTCGTATAAAACCTGTCATTAAGTCAATCTCTCCTCCTTGGAGTTTGAATCTGGTTCTGGGAGCTCTTCAAGCTCCTCCGTTTGAACCTATGCATTCATTGGACATTAAATTGCTTTCTTGGAAAGTTTTGTTCCTTTTGGCCATCTCTTCTGCTAGAAGAGTTTCTGAATTATCTGCTCTTTCTTGTGAGTCTCCTTTTCTGATTTTTCACCAGGATAAGGCGGTGTTGCGAACTTCTTTTGAATTTTTACCTAAAGTTGTGAATTCCAACAACATTAGTAGAGAAATTGTGGTTCCTTCATTATGTCCTAATCCTAAGAATTCTAAGGAGAAATCGTTGCATTCTTTGGATGTTGTTAGAGCTTTGAAATATTATGTTGAAGCTACGAAATCTTTCCGTAAGACTTCTAGTCTATTTGTTATCTTTTCCGGTTCTAGAAAAGGCCAGAAAGCTTCTGCCATTTCTTTGGCATCTTGGTTGAAATCTTTAATTCATCTTGCTTATGTTGAGTCGGGTAAAACTCCGCCTCAGAGAATTACAGCTCATTCTACTAGGTCAGTTTCTACTTCCTGGGCGTTTAGGAATGAAGCTTCGGTTGACCAGATTTGCAAAGCAGCAACTTGGTCCTCTTTGCATACTTTTACTAAATTCTACCATTTTGATGTATTTTCTTCTTCTGAAGCAGTTTTTGGTAGAAAAGTACTTCAGGCAGCGGTTTCAGTTTGAATCTTCTGCTTATGTTTTTCGTTAAACTTTTATTTTGGGTGTGGATTATTTTCAGCAGGAATTGGCTGTCTTTATTTTATCCCTCCCTCTCTAGTGACTCTTGCGTGGAAAGATCCACATCTTGGGTAGTCATTATCCCATACGTCACTAGCTCATGGACTCTTGCTAATTACATGAAAGAAAACATAATTTATGTAAGAACTTACCTGATAAATTCATTTCTTTCATATTAGCAAGAGTCCATGAGGCCCACCCTTTTTTGTGGTGGTTATGATTTTGTATAAAGCACAATTTATTCCAATTCCTTATTTTATATGCTTTCGCACTTTTTTATCACCCCACTTCTTGGCTATTCGTTAAACTGTATTGTGGGTGTGGTGAGGGGTGTATTTATAGGCATTTTGAGGTTTGGGAAACTTTGCCCCTCCTGGTAGGAATGTATATCCCATACGTCACTAGCTCATGGACTCTTGCTAATATGAAAGAAATTAATTTATCAGGTAAGTTCTTACATAAATTATGTTTTTGTGATTCAGATAGAGCATGACATTTTAAGCAGCATTCTAATTTACTCCTATTATCAAAATTTCTTCATTCTCTTGGTATCTTTATTTTGAAATGCAAGAATGTAAGTTTAGATGCCGGCCCATTTTTGGTGAACAATCTGGGTTGTCCTTGCTGATTGGTGGATAAATTAATCCACCAATAAAAAAGTGCTGTCCAGAGTACTGAACCAACAAAAGCTTAGATGCCTTCTGTTTCAAATAAAGATAGCAAGAGAAAGAAGAAAAATTGATAATAGGAGTAAATTAGAAAGTTGCTTAAAATTGCTGCTATATCTGAATCATAAAAGAAAAAAATTGGGTTCAGTGTCCCTTTAAGGACAATGGCTATTTTTACATTTCTGCGGTGTTTGTGTTTAGATGTAATTTTCCTCTTACTCATTTACTGTACCCACACATATTATATACTGTTTTTCTCGCCACTAAATGGACTTTCTAAAGATACCATTATTTTCATCATATCTTATAATTTACTATAACATTCTTTATAAAATATGATGAAAAAATCGAAAATAAACTTTTTCTTATTTTAACCCACAAAATCTGTTACACATCTACAACCACCAAAAAACACCCATGCTAAATAGTTTCTAAATTTTGTCCTGAGTTTAGAAATACCCAATGTTTACATGTTCTTTGCTTTTTTTGTAAGTTATACGGCAATAAATACAAGTAGCACTTCGCTATTTCAAAACCATTTTTTTTTTTCAAAATTAGCGCTAGTTACATTGGAACACTGATATCTGTCAGGAATCCCTAAGTAATCCCTTGACATGTATATATTTTTTTTTAGTAGACAACCCAAAGTATTGATCTAGGCCCATTTTGTTATATTCCATGCCACCATTTGACCGCCAAATGCGATGAAATAAAAAAATTTGTTCACTTTTTCACAAATTTTAGGTTTCACACTGAAATTATTTACAAACAGCTTGTGCAATTATGGCACAAATGGTTGTAAATGCTTCTCTGGGATTCCCCTTTGTTCAGAAATAGGAGACATATATGGCTTTGGCGTTGATTTTTGGTAATTAGAAGGCCGCTAAATGCCGCTGTGCACCACACTTATATTATGCCCAGAAGTGAAGGGGTTAATTAGGTAGCTTGTAGGAAGCTTGTAGGGTTAATTTTAGCTTTAGTGTAGAGATCAGCCTCATCCCACCCCTGATCCCTTCCAAACAGGTCTCTTCCCTCCCCAACCCCAAAATTGTCCCCACCATCTTAAGTACTGGCAGAAAGTGTAGGGTTTCCACCCTCCCCCGTGCACATCCATGCTTCCGCACCCGTGCGCTCTCCCGGCGCCCCCCCTCTCTCTCCATCGGATGCCTAAAAAATGTTATTGCAGGATGCCTCAATAGTGAGGCATCACTGCAATAACATCAAAAACTTCCACCGCTTGAATCCCCTGATGACGTACAGGGTATGTCGTTGGTCGTTAATGACCGTTTTTTTGTACAATGTACCCTGTCCGTCGTTGGTCCTTAAGAGGTTAATGAAACAACATTTAAATATACAAAAAATATGTTTTTGCCCTCTTTCAATGTAGTTTAGCTCTGAAAATTTGGGATTTTCTAATTCTCAAAATTGGAGATGCACCTTCTGACTTCTTAAAGAGATATGAAACCTATTTTTTTATTCCATGATTCAGATAGAGCAGCAATTTTATGCAACGTTCTAATTTATCCCTATTATCAATTGTTATTTGTTCTCTTTGTATCTTAATTTGAAAAAATAAAACAGCAATGTAAGCTTTGGAGCTTATTGGTATTGCTTGCTGATTGGTGGGTAAATGTAGCCACCAATTAGCAGCTATCTCCCAGAAGTGTATTGCTGGTCCTTATACTACTTAGGTATGATTTGAATGGGCTGATGGATGAGCACAGAATGAGTTTGAATGGGCTGATGAATGAGCACAGAATGAGTTTGAATAGGTTGATATATGAGTACAGAATGAGTTTGAATGGGCTGATGGATGAGCACAGAATGAGTTTGAATGGACTGATGGATGAGCACAGAATGTGTTTGAATGCACTGCTGGATGAGCACAGAATGAGTTTGAATGGGCTGATGGATGAGCACAGAATGTGTTTGAATGGGCTGATGGATGAACACAGAATGAGTTTTAATAGGCTGATGAATGAGCACAGAATGAGTTTGAATGGGCTGATGGATGAGCACAGACTGAGTTTGAATGGGCTGATTGATGAGCACAGAATGCGTTTGGATGGGTTGATATACGAGTACAAAGTTAGTTTGAATGGGCTGATGAATGAGCACAGAATGAATTTGAATGGGCTGATGAATGAGCACAGAAAGAGTTTGAATTGGCTGATGGATGAGCACAGAATGAGTTTAAACGGGCTGATGGATGAGCACAAAATGTATTTGAATGGGCTAATAAATGAGAAAATAGACTGCTTTTAAGAAAGCTTTTAGCACCAGTTGAGTTAGAGTAGACTTATGGATAAGCACTGATTGAGTTTGAGCAGGCTGATGGATGAGCATAGACTGAGTTTTAATGGGCTGAGGAATGAACACACTCACAAAAGTATGATGTACATGGTGCATTTATTTGCAGCAAAAATTAGTGGAGGGAAGTCACATGAAGAAGTGAAGAACGGCAAACAGAGAGACACAAAAAACTCTGATACGCAGTAAGGTTACTCCAAGCTATAGTGGCTCTGAATAATGTGAGTACCTGCAGCCACCTGTTAATAACTTTGAAAATTGTTACAGAGTTACGCTATGTTCCTGTTTTTTTTCTTTTGAGGAACTGCTACACTGAAGAGAATCCAAGAATAAAATCTTTATTCAGCTACAATAATAAGGACTTTTGGTGATTATATCTAGTTTAGAATATTATTGCACTAATTGCTACTGTGAGAAGTGAGAATGCTATCGCTTGCGCTAAATCGTGGTAACTAATCATCCCTGTCATTTCTATAATGAGCACAAAGTTGAATCTGATACTTGTATTACAAATCCATGGTTAACCTTTGTACTGAAGCATCAAAAACATTAACACTGGGAAAAAAAAAGTAAATGTGACGGCTCGTACAGGACTTCATAAACATTGCTTACTTAGATTACCTAGCCTACATAGGTTTATTCTTCAACAAAGGACACAAAGAGTACAAAGTGATTTTGATAATAGAAGTCAATTGGAAAGTTGTTTAAAATTACACACTTATCTGAATCATGAAAGTTTATTTTGTAACTTTACTGTACCTTTTTTTATTATTATTATCGGTTATGTGTAGAGCGCCAACAGATTCCGCAGCGCTATAAACATAGGCGGTATACAAGGTAGCAATTATAGGGATCAAATGGGTAGAGGGCCCTGCCTAGAGTCGCACTTATACCTTTAAATAATTATATAAATGAAGTTGATGGATTTCATTGTTTAAAACTAGCATTTTTCTTTTTTAATATCTTCAAATAATGTAAAAATTATTTTTCAGATGTTTCACCAGCATGTGCTTTAGATGCAATTTAAATTGCAGTGAAAATAAATCATTAGAACATTATTGCAGTTAGGTTTAAATGGTGGTCCCTTTATTGAATATAAATTTAGGGTCAATCTAATTATGTATACAAGAAGGATCACCCCAAACATAGGACTTTTTGTCCATCAGTTAGAATAAGGGTACCTGGGTTAACCCTATTGGTCCTTAACTCGTATGCTGCCTCTGAGGCTGCGGACATCAATCCGCCCAATCTCATATGATCGGGTTGATTGACACCCCCTGCTAGAGGCCAATTGGCCGCGAATCTGCAGGGGGCGGCATTGCACAAGCAGTTCCCCAGAACTGCTTGTGCAATGATAAATGCCGACAGTGTATACTGTAGGCATTTATCGATGTCTGGTGGACATGACTGCTACAGCGGATCATGTCCGCCAGACAAATAATAAATCGGCCCCTATATCTTTCAATTTTTTCTTTATTCTGATTTCCTTGAATTTTAAAGGACATTAAACACACAATTTACTTTTCCTTGCAAAGTTTATTATAAAATCGAATACCAAATTTCTTAACATGGTTATAGGAACTGCACATTGTAGATGTTCTCTGATAGCCAGAATGGATCTTTCTTTACAATAATCAAATCTTTCTCTATAAAGCTCTCCCTAAACTCACTTTAAGGATCCTTTTAAATGCAGTTATTTTTGTTTTTATTCAGCATCTTCTTAAAAATAAATATTTTTATAAAGTACCTATAGTACTATTAAGATCTACAAAACTTCAGCAATTATTCCATTAAGGTCAAATGATTCAGTCAGGAAAGTTTTCACTCTTAAAATTGGCATTGATTTTTTTTTAACTTTCTACTTTGTTTCCAAATATTTTTCAGCAAACATATGTTTTGGATTTCAATTCTATTTATTTTAACATTTTCCTTAAAATCTTTAATATTTTCCTGTCCTAACAATTGACTTTCTGGGTTACTAGTATGTGTTATTAGTGTAGAACATATGTAATTCTAGAAAACAACAAACTGATAGGGGTTGTTCCTAGGGATGGGCAAAATTTAAAACAAATTTTGATACATTCTTTCGTTCAAATCGAATTTTGAATGTTTATATAACATTCTAACATTCTATTTTCAAATTTTTGTTTTCAAATTTTTCAATAACATTCGAAAATATTTGTTTGAATAATAGAATATTTAGCTATGTATTTTATATCACATTCAATTTCAAAATGTAATATTCAAATTTGAATGTGACATTCGAATTTCAATGTAACACTCAAATTCGAAATAGTATTTCTAGTCTACAACTGTGTTTAATAAATGTAATATTCGAATTTGAATGCTGCATTCAAAATCAAAATAATATTTCTTGTCTAATACTGTATTTTATAAATGTAATATTCAAATTTGAATGTGACATTTGAATTAAAATGTCACATTCAAATTCAAAATAGTATTTGTAGTCTACAACTGTGTTGTATAAATGTAATATTTCAATTTGAATGTCATATTCGAATTCAAATGTTACATTCAAATTTGAATGTAGCATTCAAATTCGAAATAGTATTTCTAGTCTAGTGTTTTATAAATGTTATATTCAAATTTGAATGTAATATTCGAATTGGAATGTGACATTCACATTCGAATGTGATATTCAAATTGGAATGTGACATTTGAATTCGAAAATGACATTTGAAAACTGTAAAAAACATTTGATAATAGAATTTTTAGAATATTCGTTCTTATCAAGATTCGATTATGTAAATTGAATTTCTATAATAATATTCATTCTAATATTTGAATTCGAATATAAACACATTTGCACATCCCTAGTTGTTCCATAAAAGTAAATGGATGAATTGTGATAAAAGCCAACACCCAGAAAACCCCCAAAAATCTTTACTAATGCAAAATTCAATTAGTATTAGTATCACTGAACAAAAAATACCTAAAAGTAAATTAATAAAAAAAAGGGCCCTATTTAACAATGGTCTGTCGGACCTGATCAGACAGTGCGGATCAGGTCCGACAGACCTCGCTGAATGCGGAGAGCAATGCACCTCTCCGTATTCAGCATTGCACCAGCAGCTCTTGTGAGCTGCTGGTGCAACGCCGCCCCCCCTGCACATTCACGGCAGTAGGGGGTTGTCAATCAACCCAATCGTACTCAATCGGGTTGATTTGTGGCGATAACTGCCTGCTCAGAGCAGGCGGACAGGGTTATGGAGCAGCAGTCTTTAGACCGCTGCTTCATAACTGGTGTTTCTGGCGAGCCTGCAAGCTCGCCAGAAACACGGCCCTCAAGCTCCATCCGGGGCTTGATAAATGGGCCCTAAAGTCTCAGGCTAAAGATAAAAAAATAAATAAATACACTTAACCATTTTAAAAGAGAAACATTCCAAACACTAACACTAATCAGATAAAGAGTCCAACATATAGAATTCCAAGAGTCTCAAAAGAAAAGATAGAAAATACAAAATACTACCTAAAGCTATATCAACCATATATAGACTCAGTATCGAAGTGTAAATAGCTGTCACCAGAAGACCGGACTCAAACAGCTCCATATAGGTTACTGTAAACTTATATACAGTAAAGGTTACTTGCAACCATCATTCAATAACTATGGAAAATTTAGTTCTAAACTGACATTGAGCTTAGGTGTAAAGAATGTTCTACAGAATATAATATTATTTATTTCTTTTTTTTCCCATCTCTTAACAAGAAAAACCATGAGCTGAAGGCTTAGAAATCTGAAGGTTACAAGACATTGATGGAGAGTGTTAGTCACCAAAAAGTATGTGTTACCAAGAGCAGCTACGGGTGATGCAAACTCAGGAAGGGGCCAGTTGGAGGGTCAGAGAGGGCATAGTCTGTTTTGGGGACTACGGCATGTGTGCACACAGATACAACTAACACCTGGTACACACAATGGCATGTGTGCACACAGATACAACTAACACCTGGTGCACACAACGGCATGTGTGCACACAGATACAACTAACACCTGGTATACACAACGGCATGTGTGCACACAGATACAACTAACACCTGGTGCACACAACGGCATGTGTGCACACAGATACAACTAACACCTGGTGCACACAACGGCATGTGTGCACACAGATACAACTAACACCTGGTACACACAACAGCATGTGTGCACACAGATACAACTAACACCTGGTATACACAACGGCATGTGTGCACACAGATACAACTAACACCTGGTATACACAACGGCATGTGTGCACACAGATACAACTAACACCTGGTACACACAACGGCATGTGTGCACACAGATACAACTAACACCTGGTACACACAACGGCATGTGTGCACACAGATACAACTAACACCTGGTATACACAACAGCATGTGTGCACACAGATACAACTAACACCTGGTATACACAGCGGCATGTGTGCACACAGATACAACTAACACCTGGTATACACAAAGGCAAGTGTGCGCACAGATACAACTAACACCTGGTGCACACAACGGCATGTGTGCACACAGATATAACTAACACCTGGTACACACAACGGCATGTGTGCACACAGATACAACTAACACCTGGTGCACACAACGGCATGTGTGCACACAGATACAACTAACACCTGGTACACACAACAGCATGTGTGCACACAGATACAACTAACACCTGGTATACACAACGGCATGTGTGCACACAGATAGAACTAACACCTGGTACACACAACGGCATGTGTGCACACAGATACAACTAACACCTGGTATACACAACGGCATGTGTGCACACAGATACAACTATCAGCTGATATACACAACGACATGTGTGCACACTGATACAACTAACACCTGGTACACACAACTGCATGTGTGCACACAGATACAACTAACACCTGGTATACACAACGGCATGTGTGCACACAGATACATCTAACACCTGGTATACACAACGGCATGTGTGCACACAGATACAACTAACACCTGGTACACACAACGGCATGTGTGCACACAGATACAACTAACACCTGGTATACACAATGGCATGTGTGCACACAGATACAACTAACACCTGGTATACACAACAGCATGTGTGCACACAGATACAACTAACACCTGGTATACACAACGGCATGTGTGCACACAGATACAACTAACACCTGGTATACACAACGGCATGTGTGCACACAGATACAACTAACACCTGGTGCACACAACGGCATGTGTGCGCACAGATACAGCTAACACCTGGTACACACAACGGCATGTGTGCACACAGATACAACTAACACCTGGTACACACAACGGCATGTGTGCACACAGATACAACTAACACCTGGTATACACAATGGCATGTGTGCACACAGATACAACTAACACCTGGTATACACAACGGCATGTGTGCACACAGATACAACTAACACCTGGTATACACAACGGCATGTGTGCACACAGAAACAACTAACACCTGGTGCACACAACGGCATGTGTGCACACAGATACAACTAACACCTGGTATACACAACGGCATGTGTGCACACAGATACAACTAACACCTGGTATACACAACGGCATGTGCGCACACAGATACAACTAACACCTGGTATACACAACGGCATGTGTGCACACAGATACAACTAACACCTGGTATACACAACGGCATGTGTGCACACAGATACAACTAACACCTGGTATACACAACGGCATGTGTGCACACAGATACAACTAACACCTGGTACACACAACGGCATGTGTGCACACAGATACAACTAACACCTGGTATACACAACGGCATGTGTGCACACAGATACAACTAACACCTGGTATACACAACGGCATGTGTGCACACAGATACAACTAACACCTGGTACACACAACGGCATGTGTGCACACAGATACAACTAACACCTGGTACACACAACGGCATGTGTGCACACAGATACAACTAACACCTGGTATACACAACGGCATGTGTGCACACAGATACAACTAACACCTGGTATACACAACGGCATGTGTGCACACAGATACAACTAACACCTGGTACACACAACGGCATGTGTGCACACAGATACAACTAACACCTGGTACACACAACGGCATGTGTGCACACAGATACAGCTAACACCTGGTACACACAACGGCATGTGTGCACACAGATACAACTAACACCTGGTACACACAACGGCACATACAACTAACACCTGGTATACACAACGGCATGTGTGCACACAGATACAACTAACACCTGGTATACACAACGGCATGTGTGCACACAGATACAACTAATACCTGGTATACACAACGGCATGTGTGCACACAGATACAACTAACACCTGGTATACACAACGGCATGTGTGCACACAGATACAACTAACACCTGGTATACACAACGGCATGTGTGCACACAGATACAACTAACACCTGGTACACACAACAGCATGTGTGCACACAGATACAACTAACACCTGGTACACACAATGGCATGTGTGCACACAGATACAACTAACACCTGGTACACACAACTGCATGTGTGCAGACAGATACAACTAACACCTGGTACACACAACTGCATGTGTGCACACAGATACAACTAACACCTGGTATACACAACGGCATGTGTGCACACAGATACAACTAACACTTGGTATACACTACGGCATGTGTGCACACAGATACAACTAACACCTGGTATACACAACGGCATGTGTGCACACAGATACAACTAACATCTGGTATACACAACGGCATGTGTGCACACAGATACAACTAACACCTGGTATACACAACGGCATGTGTGCACACAGATACAACTAACACCTGGTACACACAACGGCATGTGTGCACACAGATACAACTAACACCTGGTACACACAAGTGCGCTCATGTTTCACTTATTATAGAAGTGTTACCATCTCTATCAATGCATTGGCACCTAGTTTCATGAGTTACCCTGTTTACGCCATCCGAGTTATCAAAGCTATGACTGTGTGTGACTGAGCATGATCTTACGTTTAAGGGCAGCAAGTACACTGTCAGTGAAAATGTGCAAAAAATTTACCTTTAGGGCACAGCTTATCACTAGGGCAGCATCCTCAAATGTACACCTGCTGTACCTTTTAAACATGGAAACAGTTGCAGATGGTACCTTTCAAAGGCAAATATGTACCTTTTGTGACTAAACTGGACCCAGTGCTATGGTACCATAATGTACCCTTAAAAATGGTGCACATTTTGCCTTTTATGGGTACTGCCCCAGTGACAAACCTTTTGTACTTCATGATGGCAAATTAATACGCCATACAGCATATTAAAAATGCCAAAATGCTGTTCTATCACATTTATTAACCCCTTAATGACCACAGCACTTTTTCATTTTCTGTCCGTTTGGGACCAAGGCTATTTTTACATTTTTGCGGTGTTTGTGTTTAGCTGTAATTTTCCTCTTGCTCATTTACTGCACCCACACATATTATATACCGTTTTTCTCGCCATTAAATGGACTTTCCAAAGATACCATTATTTTCATCATATCTTATAAATTATTATAAAAAAAATTATAAAATATGAGAAAAAAATGGAAAAAACACACTTTTTCTAACTTTGACCCCCAAAATCTGTTACACATCTACAACCACCAAAAAACACCCATGCTAAATATTTTCTAAATTTTGTCCTGAGTTTAGAAATACCCAATGTTTACATCTTCTTTGCTTTTTTTGCAAGTTATAGGGCCATAAATACAAGTAGCACTTTGCTATTTCCAAACCATTTTATTCAAGATTAGCGCTAGTTACATTGGGACACTGATATCTTTCAGGAATCCCTGAATATCCCTTGACATGTATATTTTTTTTTTAGAAGACATCCCAAAGTATTGACCTAGGCCAATTTTGGTATATTTCATGCCACCATTTCACCGCCAAATGCGATCAAATACAAAAAATCGTTCACTTTTTCACAAACTTTCAGTTTCTCACTGAAATTATTTACAAACAGCATGTGCAATTATGGCACAAATGGTTGTAAATTTTTCTCTGGGATCCCCTTTGTTCAGAAATAGCAGACATATATGGCTTTGGCATTGCTTTTTGGTAATTAGAAGGCCGCTAAATGCCGCTGCGCACCACACGTGTATTATGCCCAGCAGTGCAGGGGTTAATTAGGGAGCTTGTAGGGAGCTTGTAGGGTTAATTTTAGCTTTAGTCTAGTGTAGCAGACAACCCAAAGTATTGATCTAGGCACATTTTGGTATATTTCATGCCACCATTTCACCGCCAAATGCGATCAAATAAAAAAAAAAGTTCCCTTTTTCACAAACTTTTTGTTTCTCACTGAAATTATTTACAAACAGCTTGTGCAATTATGGCATAAATGGTTGTAAATTTTTCTCTGTGATCCCCTTTGTTCAGAAATAGCAGACATATATGGCTTTGGCGTTGCTTTTTGGTACTTAGGCCGCTAAATGCGCATCACATGTATTATGGCTAGCAGTGAAGGGGTTAATTAGGTAGCTTGTAGGTAGCTTGCAGGGTTAATTTTAGCTTTAGTGTAGAGCTTAGCCTCCCACCTGAAACATCAGACCCCCTGATCCCTCCCAAACAGCTCTCTTCCCTCCCCCACCCCACAATTGTCCCCGCCATCTTAAGTACTGGCAGAAACTGCCAGTACTAAAATAAAAGCTATATTTGGGCTTTTTTTTTTTTAAAGAAAAGGCATATTTACATATGATGCTCTGTAGGACCCCCCTTTAGCCCCCAACCTGACTGATCCCCCACCAAACAGCTCTCTAACTCTCCCCCTCTGTCTTAATGGCCGCCATCTTGGGTACTGGCAGCTGTCTGCCAGTACCCAGTTTAGAATAAAATTGATGATATTTTTTAATGTTTCCCCTTTTCTGTAGTGTAGCTCCCTGCCCCACCAAAGACCAACCCCCCACCCCCTCCTAGATACCTTCGATTTATATTTTTCAAATTAAAATACCCCTTTCTCAAACTTTTATACACTTTTATATTTTCTGTAGTGTAGCGTTCCCACCCGCTCCCGCCCCGTGCACGCGCCCGCCCGCCGCCCCCCGTGCACGCGCGCGCGCCCGTGCGCGCCCTCATCGGCCCTGCCCCCGATCCCGCCCCCCTCTACATTACCCGGCCCATCGATGGCCGCCCACCCGCCTCCCAAGTCGGCTCCCACCCACCAACGATACCGGCCATCGAT
The DNA here is from genome assembly GCF_027579735.1 of Bombina bombina. Lineage (NCBI taxonomy): Eukaryota > Metazoa > Chordata > Amphibia > Anura > Bombinatoridae > Bombina > Bombina bombina. The sequence continues at coordinate 22,153,317 of NC_069501.1, read as the reverse complement.
GTCCGGTGCAGAGAGGGCCACAGAGTGGCTCTTTCTGCATCGGATGGCCATCTAGAGTTATTGCAGGATGCCTCCATATCGAGGCATCACTGCAATAACCGGAAAGCAGCTGGAAGCGAGCAGGATCGCTTCCAGCTGCTTTCCACACCGAGGACGTGCAGGGTACGTCCTCAGGCGTTAACTGCCTTTTTTTTGAGGACGTACCCTGCACGTCCTCGGTCGTTAAGGGGTTAAATAACATTCAAAAATATATTTACCTACATTGTGCTCTTGCACAGAAAGATAGGTATAGAAGCAAGTAAATAACAATAATTTAGCAATAAACTTACAGTAACCACACTGAAGTTTGATCATTTTGGAAAGTGCATCCAGAAAGCAGGTCCTAAGACTCTGCCACTAGAATTCCTGAAAGGACCCAGCAAGACCTGTTTCAAAAGGGGCGGCTCAAAATGCTTTATTTCACTCAGGACTAGACTCTAACAAGACACCATTTAACTTATGGTGACACACTCCACATAAAACATAGAGAAAACATATAGATGACAACACAATAATTATACATAACTCTAACAAAAGGAAAGGGGATAAACCTAGCAACCATATATCTGAGTTGTCACCCTATGCAAAATATATGCAAATTAGTCTTTTTTACCGGTACACATATTGATGATGAACCTTCTACCAATAGATGGCGCTGTGTTACACAATGTCCAGGAACTTTCAACCAATAGATTGCGCTGTTACAATGTCTAGGAACTTTAAACCATTACATGGTGCTGTGTTACACAGTGACTAGGAACTTTAAACCATTACATGGTGCTGTGTTACACAGTGACTAGGAACTTTAAACCAATAGATGGCGCTGTGTTACACAATGTCCAGGAACTTTCAACCAATAGATTGCGCTGTTACAATGTCTAGGAACTTTAAACCATTACATGGTGCTGTGTTACACAGTGACTAGGAACTTTAAACCATTACATGGTGCTGTGTTACACAGTGACTAGGAACTTTAAACCAATAGATGGCGCTGTGTTACACAATGTCCAGGAACTTTCAACCAATAGATTGCGCTGTTACAATGTCTAGGAACTTTAAACCATTACATGGTGCTGTGTTACACAGTGACTAGGAACTTTAAACCAATAGATGGCGCTGTGTTACACAATGTCCAGGAACTTTCAACCAATAGATTGCGCTGTTACAATGTCTAGGAACTTTAAACCATTACATGGTGCTGTGTTACACAGTGACTAGGAACTTTAAACCATTACATGGTGCTGTGTTACACAGTGACTAGGAACTTTAAACCAATAGATGGCGCTGTGTTACACAATGTCCAGGAACTTTCAACCAATAGATTGCGCTGTTACAATGTCTAGGAACTTTAAACCATTACATGGTGATGTGTTACACAGTGACTAGGAACTTTAAACCAATAGATGGCGCTGTGTTACACAGTGTCTAGAAACTTTAAACCAATAGATGGCGTGGTACACAATGTTCATGTATGTGACTGACTAACGGTCACAATTTTAGTTTATTTTTTAAAAATTGGCTCTTAAACAGCTCTTGTTTATTTTATAGAGTTTAAAATGATAGTTTTTCTTTGTAATTTAAGTTAACATATTTGCTTTATGTGTAAGAGTTACCATCTTGATGATCTAAATATAAACATTACAATGTTAATTAAGTGCTTGTGTGCTGTTTAGAACCAGCAGCACAGAGTCAGTAAAGATATGGGTTGTTAAGTATTTTTTGTTGTTATGTCCACTTCTTGAATACAAACAACAACCATTGAGCATTAACTATTTTGCTGTACAACATGTATGTTACATTCATTTTGTGTGTTTGCAAATTACGTGTTCATTAAATAATTGAGATCACTGTGAAAAACTCTATGTAGCCTAAGTATAAAATAACTGTTTACCATCTTGGGAAATAATAACGCTCAGGTGCATAAATTATATGGCTGCTAGCAGGGGGTGTCAATTAACCCGATCGTATTCGATCGGGTTGATTTCTGTCGGCCGCCTCAGAGCAGGCGGACAAGTTATGGAACAGCAGAACAAGGGGCATCAAGCTTTATTCAGAGCTTGATAAATTGACCCCATGGACCTTTTGACAGCTTGAAATATATTTGAACCTTATTTACTCCTAAATGGTAGATATTAATTCCTTAAGGGGTAACTATGATCCATTGAGGGTACAACCACAGCAGTTCTTCCTTACTAAAAGGGTGCAAAATGGCCCATCCTTGTTTCCAATCAAAATGTATATTTTTATATTTATTTGCTCATTTACTAACATCATAACTCTGAGTTTCTGACACTCATGAGCCACAGGAAGCCACTTATCTGTGTAGACAAGTACTAAGCAGATGGTGTCTTTTGGAAAGATGAGAGATGAAGTTGAAGTTGTCATAGGACATGTCTGTAACAAAAAACATTGAGCACAAAGCTTATAAAAACTACTGGGAACCCTGTAGGTGATCAGATGGTTATGGGTTCAGATACAATTTCACATAGGATGTAGAATCTATAAAAATAATTTAGAAAGCTACTCTACACAGTGTAGATGGCAATGGATAGATATGAGATTATTCTGTGCCAGTCAAATCATTTCTAGACTTCTATTAATTTTCACGAAGGAGAAAAGCTTATTGATAACTGCGCTGTATTTATACTAAAAAAAGCAAACATAAGTCATGTGGGTGTCAAACTCTTTAATAAAAAATCATTTGTGGCTTCAGTGTCAAGTGAACTTTAGTGATACAGTCAGTGCTGGCTCAGTGATACTAAAGAATAGACTATGCCAAATAGAGATATAGTGTCCCTTTATGTGCACAACATCTGACCACAGCTATCTTTTTATTTCTTTTCTTTTTTTAATTAAATGAACATGTAAATCAAACTCAAAATTAAACATTCATGGTTCGGACAGACTGAGGAGTGTGCACTTGTCTTTAGTTAGTCAGTGTTTGCAAAAAATGTATACGATTGTTATAAATATTGTTGTAAACCCCCCAGCCATAAAGTGCTCAGGATCATGTTCTTCAGCCAAGTATATCAAGATAAAGTAAATTTGATAATAGAAGTATATTAGAAAGTTCAGTAATTTATGTCTGAATTATTAAAGACTTAAATTTCTGTTTCAGTAAAGACCTGGCAGACAATTGTGCAATCGCTGGTGTCAAGTTTCTATTTTACTTGGTAAGACAAAACTTTATTGGGAGACAACTCCAGGGACAGATCTAGTTCTGGGAAATTGTGGTGCTACCAAAATGTCCGGGATTCCAACCAATCAGAATTCCTACACTATAATATTGTAAAGCAATTTGGGGATATTTTTTTGCTTGTTTCTAGCCCAGTCAGTCTATAAGGAGAGCTGCCTTTAAATAATCGCATTAGCAAAAGATATGCGGCCACATCATGATGTTTGAATGTAGGTTTTTTTACTTATCTATTAATTCATATCCTTGTGCAACTAATAGTTTCATATAATTTAGATTTATTTTATAACTAACCTGTTTATTTCCAAACACTTGATTACAAGCAGAAATGTATTTAGATAACAGAATTAATACAAGGGAGAGACTATGGCATCTACTTATCAAGCCGTCAACTGCAAATACGCTGGAATTCCGCAGCGTATTTGTGGCGAGCCTGATTCCCATTAGTTATCAAACCCTACCGACCGGCAAAAGTAGAATTTTGTGACGTAACATACGATCCGCCGGACTCAGTCCGACACAGATAGATGCTTACGTCACTCCAGATGTTCCGAATGCAAATTCGGTACAATCTGACTACTTTTGCTAGTTACCAAATATCTACCAGGTACGCTCGCCACTATTCCGGCCCAGCGTACCTAGTTTTCAATCCGCCGCCCTGGAGGTGGCGGATACCATAGGAATCAATGGGAGTCTGAAAGCAGCGAAAGCTCATGTTCGCTGCTGCCCGATATCCCATTGTTTCCTATGGTAATGTCTACACCTAACACCCTAACATGTTCCCTGAGTCTAAACACCCCTAATCTGCCAACCCCTACACCGCCGCCACCTACATTATACTTATTAACCCCGAAACCGCCCCTTCCAGAGCCCGCCACAACTAAATAAAGTGTTTAACCCCTAAACCACCGCTCACGGAGCCCACCGCCACCTACATTATATTTATTAACCCCTAATCTGCCCCCCTACACCTACATTATATTTATTAACCCCTAATCTGCCCCCCCTACACCGCCGCCACTATATTAAATTTATTAACCCCTAAACCTAAGTCTAACCCTAACACCCCCTAACTTAAATATAATTTCAATAAATCTAAATAAATATTCCTAGCATTAAATATATTATTCCTATTTAAAACTAAATACTTACCTATAAAATAAACCCTAAACTAGCTACAATATAACTAATAGGATTGAGCTTGCATTCTATTGGCTGATTGGACAGCCAATAGAATGCAAGGTCAATCCTTTTGGCTGATTGGATCAGCCAATAGGATTGAACTTCAATTGCATCAACCAATAGGATTTTTCCTACCTTAATTCTGATTGGCTGATAGAATTCTATCAGCCAATCGGAATTGAAGGGACGCCATCTTGGATGACGTCACTTAAAGGAACCTTCATTCTACAGTCGCTGTCAGAAGAAGGGGAATGCTCCACGTCGGATGTCTTGAAGATGGAGCCGCTCCACACCTGATGGATTAAAATAGAAGATGCCGTCTGGATGAAGACTTCTGCCCATCTGGAGGACCTCTCCTGTCCTGCTTGGATGAAGACTTCTGCCCGTCTGGAGGACCACTTCGCCCGGCTTCGTTGAGGACTTCGGCCTGGTTAGGTGAAGACTTCTTAAGGTAAGGTGATCTTCAAGGGGTTAGTGTTAGTGTTTTTTTAGGGGGTATTGGGTGGGTTTTAGAGTAGGGTTGGTTGTGTGGGTGGTGGGTTTTAATGTTGGGGGGATTTGTACTTTTGTTTACAGGTAAAAGAGCTGATTATTTTGAGGCAATGCCCCGCAAAAGGCCCTTTTAAGGGCTATTTGTAATTTAGTGTAGGGTAGGGCCCTTTTTATTTTGGGGGGGCTTTTTTATTTTGTTAGGGGGATTAGATTAGGTGTAATTAGTTTAAAAATCTTGTAATTTTTTTATTATTTTCTGTAATTTAGTGTTTGTTTTTTGGTACTTTAGATAATTTTATTTAATTTTATTTAATAGTAGTTAATTTAGGGATTTAATTTAATTATAGTGTAGTGTTAGGTGTAATTGTAACTTAAGTTAGGTTTTATTTTATAGGTACATTTGTATTAATTTTAGCTAGGTAGTTATTAAATAGTTAATAACTATTTAATAACTATTGTACCTAGTTAAAATAAATACAAACTTGCCTGTAAAATAAAAATAAACCCTAAGATAGATACAATGTAACTATTAGTTATATTGTAGCTAGCTTAGGATTTATTTTATAGGTAAGTATTTAGTTTTAAATATGAATAATTTATTTAATGCTAGGAATATTTATTTAGATTTATTGATTTATTATATTATATTTAAGTTAGGGGGTGTTAGGGTTAGACTTAGGGGTTAATAAATTTAATATAGTGGCGGCGGTGTAGGGGGGGGCAGATTAGGGGTTAATAAATATAATGTAGGTGGTGCCGGTGTAGGGGGGGCAGATTAGGAGTTAATAAATATAATGTAGGTGGCAGTGGGCTCCGGGAGAGACGGTTTAGGGGTTAAACACTTTATTTAGTTGCGGCGGGGTCCGTGAGCGGCGGTTTAGGGGTTAATACATTTATTAGAGTTGCGGTGGGCTCCGCGAGCAGCGGTTTAGGGCTTAAACACTTTATTTAGTTGCAACGGGGTCCATGAGCAGCGGGATAGGGGTAAAACAGTATAGTATAGTGTGGGTGTTTAGTGACAGTTTACCAATAAAGCTGAGAAAAAGCCGAAGAGCAGCGAGATCGATGACTGTTAGTTAACAACAGTCTGCTGCTCATTGCGCCGTACTTGGTGCGCTGCTTTTTGACAGCTTTTTTGGTAATTTTGGAGAGCGCATTCCGGTCCACGGCAGCAATGTTAGGCGAACTTAGACAAGCGTATTGGTGCCGTTGAATGCAGGTAAGTTGACAGCTTGATAAATAGATGCCTATGGCCCAATCAAGTGGTAATATACACAATAGGGTTTGGTCTTGGGATATAGGTTGCCTGGGAAAGGTTCTAAAGGACTGAAATTAGTGTTTGTATTCAGCCTCGGCAAGAGGTAACTTACTGTACATCTCTGTGGGTGAAGCTTTTCTGATACCGATAATATTTTCAAAGCAGCATAACCACTAACATTGCAGGTGTAATGTAAATCCCTTTACACTGCATTGTATGGTAATATAATTTACATGTGTCACCAAACCCCCTCCCCTGTTAATACAGTACTGTAGTAGAATTGTGATAACACACCTATAGGAGCTGGGGATATGATACAATGTTTTATGTATATACATTTTATTGTATAATGCAAAATATATATTTTATGTCTTGTCATCATTTCACAAAGTGTGTATTTTGCCTTTGACTTGTTTTTTTTTTTTTTTTAATTTAGAAAGAAGATTTAAAAAGACTTAAAATAAATATTATTAGTTTACATAATAAAATACATATGAATAAAATATTGTATAAACATGTGTAATATACCCACACTCACCCACACTCCTATAGGTTTAAAAGTAAGGTGTTTTTTTTTTTGTTCTTTATTAATAAGGAAGATTGCATACACAGGCCTAGATTTAGAGTTCGGCGGTAGCCGTCAAAACCAGCGTTAGAGGCTCCTAACGCTGGTTTTGGCCGCCCGCTGGTATTTGGAGTCAGTGATTAAAGGGTCTAACGCTCACTTTACAGCCGCGACTTTTCCATACCGCAGATCCCCCTACGCCATTTGCGTAGCCTATCTTTTCAATGGGATCTTTCTAACGCCGGTATTTAGAGTCGTTTCTGAAGTGAGCGTTAGAGCTCTAACAACAAAATTCCAGCCGCCTAAAATAGCAGGAGTTAAGAGCTTTCTGGCTAACGCCGGTTTATAAAGCTCTTAACTACTGTACCCTAAAGTACACTAACACCCATAAACTACCTATGTACCTCTAAAGCGAGCTCCCCCCACATCGCCGCCAATCGATTAAAATTTTTAACCCCTAATCTGCCGACCGCCACCTACGTTATACTTATGTACCCCTAATCTGCTACCCCTAACACCGCCGACCCCTATATTATATTTATTAACCCCTAATCTGCCCCCCTCAACGTCGCCGACACCTGCCTACACTTATTAACCCCTAATCTGCCGAGCGGACCTGAGCGCTACTATAATAAAGTTATTAACCCCTAACCCGCCTCACTAACCCTATCATAAATAGTATTAACCCCTAATCTGCCCTCCCTAACATCGCCGACACCTAACTTCAATTATTAACCCCTAAACTTCCGATCGGAGCTCACCGCTATTCTAATAAATGGATTAACCCCTAAAGCTAAGTCTAACCCTAACACTAACACCCCCCTAACTTAAATATAATTTACATCTAACGAAATAAATTAACTCTTATTAAATAAATTAATCCTATTTAAAGCTAAATACTTACCTGTAAAATAAATCCTAATATAGCTACAATATAAATTATAATTATATTGTAGCTATTTTAGGATTAATATTTATTTTACAGGCAACTTTGTATTTATTTTAACCAGGTACAATAGCTATTAAATAGTTAAGAACTATTTAATAGTTACCTAGTTAAAATAATAACAAATTTACCTGTAAAATAAATCCTAATATAGCTACAATATAAATTATAATTATATTGTAGCTATTTTAGGATTAATATTTATTTTACAGGCAACTTTGTATTTATTTTAACCAGGTACAATAGCTATTAAATAGTTAAGAACTATTTAATAGTTACCTAGTTAAAATAATAACAAATTTACCTGTAAAATAAATCCTAACCTAAGATATAATTAAACCTAACACTACCCTATCAATAAAATAATAAAATAAACTACCTACAATTACCTACAATTAACCTAACACTACACTATCAATAAATTAATTAAACACAATTGCTACAAATAAATACAATTAAATAAACTAGCTAAAGTACAAAAAATAAAAAAGAACTAAGTTACAGAAAATAAAAAAATATTTACAAACATAAGAAAAATATTACAACAATTTTAAACTAATTACACCTACTCTAAGCCCCCTAATAAAATAACAAAGCCCCCCAAAATAAAAATTCCCTACCCTATTCTAAATTAAAAAAGTTACAAGCTCTTTTACCTTACCAGCCCTGAACAGGGCCCTTTGCGGGGCATGCCCCAAGAAGTTCAGCTCTTTTGCCTGTAAAAAAAAACATACAATACCCCCCCCCAACATTACAACCCACCACCCACATACCCCTAATCTAACCCAAACCCCCCTTAAATAAACCTAACACTAATCCCCTGAAGATCTTCCTACCTTGTCTTCACCATCCAGGTATCACCGATCCGTCCTGGCTCCAAGATCTTCATCCAACTCAAGCGGGGGTTGGCGATCCATAATCCGGTGCTGAAGAGGTCCAGAAGAGGCTCCAAAGTCTTCCTCCTATCCGGCAAGAAGAGGACATCCGGACCGGCAAACATCTTCTCCAAGCGGCATCTTCGATCTTCTTCCATCCGGAGCGAAGCGGCTGATCTTGAAGACCTCCGGCGCGGATCCATCCTCTTCTTTCGACGTCCAACTGAAGAATGAAGGTTCCTTTAAGGGACGTCATCCAAGATGGCGTCCCTCGAATTCCGATTGGCTGATAGGATTCTATTAGCCAATCGGAATTAAGGTAGGAATTTTCTGATTGGCTGATGGAATCAGCCAATCAGAATCTAGTTCAATCCGATTGGCAGATCCAATCAGCCAATCAGATTGAGCTTGCATTCTATTGGCTGATCGGAACAGCCAATAGAATGCGAGCTCAATCTGATTGGCTGATTGGATCAGCCAATCGGATTGAACTTGATTCTGATTGGCTGATTCCATCAGCCAATCAGAAAATTCCTACCTTAATTCCGATTGGCTAATAGAATCCTATCAGCCAATCGGAATTCGAGGGACGCCATCTTGGATGACGTCCCTTAAAGGAACCTTCATTCTTCAGTTGGACGTCGAAAGAAGAGGATGGATCCGCGCCGGAGGTCTTCAAGATCAGCCGCTTCGCTCCGGATGGAAGAAGATCGAAGATGCCGCTTGGAGAAGATGTTTGCCGGTCTGGATGTCCTCTTCTTGCCGGATAGGAGGAAGACTTTGGAGCCTCTTCTGGACCTCTTCAGCACCGGATTATGGATCGCCAACCCCCGCTTGAGTTGGATGAAGATCTTGGAGCCAGGACGGATCGGTGATACCTGGATGGTGAAGACAAGGTAGGAAGATCTTCAGGGGATTAGTGTTAGGTTTATTTAAGGGGGGTTTGGGTTAGATTAGGGGTATGTGGGTGGTGGGTTGTAATGTTGGGGGGGGGGTATTGTATGTTTTTTTTTACAGGCAAAAGAGCTGAACTTCTTGGGGCATGCCCCGCAAAGGGCCCTGTTCAGGGCTGGTAAGGTAAAAGAGCTTGTAACTTTTTTAATTTAGAATAGGGTAGGGAATTTTTTATTTTGGGGGGCTTTGTTATTTTATTAGGGGGCTTAGAGTAGGTGTAATTAGTTTAAAATTGTTGTAATATTTTTCTTATGTTTGTAAATATTTTTTTATTTTCTGTAACTTAGTTCTTTTTTATTTTTTGTACTTTAGCTAGTTTATTTAATTGTATTTATTTGTAGCAATTGTGTTTAATTAATTTATTGATAGTGTAGTGTTAGGTTAATTGTAGGTAATTGTAGGTAGTTTATTTAATTATTTTATTGATAGGGTAGTGTTAGGTTTATTTGTAACTTAGGTTAGGATTTATTTTACAGGTAAATTTGTTATTATTTTAACTAGGTAGCTATTAAATAGTTCTTAACTATTTAATAGCTATTGTACCTGGTTAAAATAAATACAAAGTTGCCTGTAAAATAAATATTAATCCTAAAATAGCTATAATATAATTATAATTTATATTGTAGCTATATTAGGATTTATTTTACAGGTAAGTATTTAGCTTTAAATAGGAATAATTTATTTAATAAGAGTTAATTTATTTCGTTAGATGTAAATTATATTTAACTTAGGGGGGTGTTAGTGTTAGGGTTAGACTTAGCTTTAGGGGTTAATACATTTATTAGAATAGCGGTGAGCTCCGATCGGAAGATTAGGGGTTAATAATTGAAGGTAGGTGTCGGCGATGTTAGGGAGGGCAGATTAGGGGTTAATACTATTTATGATAGGGTTAGTGAGGCGGATTAGGGGTTAATAACTTTATTATAGTAGCGCTCAGGTCCGCTCGGCAGATTAGGGGTTAATAAGTGTAGGTAGGTGTCGGCGACGTTGTGGGGGGCAGATTAGGGGTTAATAAATATAACATAGGGGTCGGCGATGTTAGGGGTAGCAGATTAGGGGTACATAGGGATAACGTAGGTTGCGGCGGTTTACGGAGCGGCAGATTAGGGGTTAAAAGTGTAATGCAGGGGTCAGCGATAGCGGGGGCGGCAGATTAGGGGTTAATAAGTGTAAGGTTAGGGGTGTTTAGACTCGGGGTACATGTTAGAGTGTTAGGTGCAGACGTAGGAAGTGTTTCCCCATAGGAAACAATGGGGCTGCGTTAGGAGCTGAACGCTGCTTTTTTGCAGGTGTTAGGTTTTTTTTCAGCTCAAACAGCCCCATTGTTTCCTATGGGAGAATCGTGCACGAGCACGTTTTTGAGGCCGGCCGCGTCCGTAAGCAACTCTGGTATCGAGAGTTGCATTTGCGGTAAAAATGCTCTACGCTCCTTTTTTGGAGCCTAACGCAGCATTTGTTTTAACTCTCGATACCAGAGTTAATTTTATGGTGCGGCCAGAAAAAAGCCCGCGGAGCGTTAACAGCCCTTTTACCGCCAAACTCCAAATCTAGGCCATAGAGAATATATAAGTGTTCTGTGGGAGCAAACTGTATTTTAATGACGAGTTTCTAATATTCAAAGCGTCGCCCTCCATGTTAGAAGCACCTTATTAGCATATCAGTCTCTCCAGCGTTTCAGTGGCGAGAATTTCCAGTGTGAGAAATCTATAGCATGTACAGTGTAAGTCTACATATGTATTATTTGTTACTACACAGACACAAGTATTGGTTTTACCGAACGCACAGTCTTTAAATACAGACACCCCCCCCCCCTCACCGAGATCTCAGATAACTGGTGATGTTGTCAGACTTTTGCTGAGACTGCAATCCCTATTATTTCCTATGAGAAACTCATCGTCACTCGTCGGAACAGAGAGGTACGCCCACTTTCTATGAATATAATGCCAGACCCACAGATTGCAAGATTGGCAATGCCAACAAGGCAATTTCTCGTGGGTCTGACAATGTATTGATCATCAGGGCCTGTGAGTTATCGTATGGAGGAATTATGCACTTTTTTTTTACTTTCTCGATCACGGGTGTCAGCATTTTACTTCAAGTGTTAAAACAATGTATCCAATAAACAGCACCAGTTTCAGAAACACACATTTAAAGGGATATTCAACTCAGATTAGTGGCTGTACATATACTGTATACCTCATGTCCTTGGCTGCTCCTGTCACAAAGGATACCAAGAAAATGAAGCTAAATTGCAATGTTGTCTAGAAATGTATTCTGTATCTGAATTATAAAAGAAAAGGTTTGGGTTTCAAGTCCCTTTGATCATGCAAAGAAAAATAATATGATTTGGGTTTTGCAAATATATTCTATGCGCTTTTTAAAGGTAACTTACTACTGAATATTTAGACTTTTTTCCACTGCCCTGGAAAAGCAGAAGTTCCCCCCAGCTGTATTAAAGGTCCCAACCCCACAACATGCTACTCAATGACTGCAAGACCAGGGCAGGAGAACTTATATTGGTTCCTATTTGGCCTCAGCAAAGGAGATAAATGGCCAGATTACTAGTGGAGATCTAACAGTTACACACAAGCGATAAGGGGTTTATCGCGGTTGTTTGTGCGCGTCAGGTTTTTCACTCGTATTATAATTTGAAAATAAATGCGATCGCTTGAGAGCAATTGAAGATAACTCACAACCTCAGAGCTCTAGTTAACTGTTTCCAGAAACAAAAAAGTGTCACAAAACACATCAAAAATATGTTACACAGTATAGTTAAACTCATAAAAGCACTGTCTAATAAAAATGATTTTAAAAAATTGCACTTAAAAGCTGTAAAGGCTCAAAGATACGAGGTCTCAGGTGAGGTCTCATGGCTTTAACATAGAGACAGGGCCGGCTCAATCATGGAACAAAGTGGGTCCAACGGCCCCAGGTGGCACTTGACAAGGGGTGGCATTTCAGTGCCTGAGTTAGTTATCATGAGAACCAGGCAGACCGCTCCAGTCCTGACTTCAATCATTGTAAGGGGTGGATTTATCAAAGACTTTCACCAGCCTTTGAGCCCCTATGGCTGCAGGTTGTCACACGAGAACCTGCACGCCATATTTAACATGCAGCGGTCACCAGAACGCTGCTTTGCTAACCTCTTTGCCACCTCTTGTTTGGCAAAATGTAATCTCCCCGGTCTTTTCCGACCAAGGAGATTGACAGCTCCTGCTCGCGCGTGATTGGCTGTGCGCGGGCAGGGGGCGGGATTGCATGCGAGCACAAAATAGCGCTAGTGTGCAATGCTGAAATCCTCCAAGAGAATTCAGACTGCCACAGGCGAGCTGCAGTGGACAGGGGCACGTATATGCGATCATGCGTATCCTGATTCAGATACAGCAGAAATTAAAATCACCTCTTTACTGTCATGCTATTTTCAGTGTATTTCTTCCTTCTCTTGAATTTCTTTTTCAGTAAGAAATGTCATCTTATATGCCAGCCCATTTTATAACACCTGTGTAGGGGTGGTTTTTAAAACTAGATTGCAATCAGGAGGGGTTACACATGTACAAAGAGAAAACTGGCCCAGCTCTCCAATCAATCGATTGATTGCAAATAAATACATATGATACCCTGATTACATGTTATATTCACAATTATTCCTGCTCAGAATAATAATACATTTACACTATATAAATATAGTGGTATAAATAAACACAGAGATATAAAAGACAACAAAAAAAGGAATTTAGGGACGTGTAAATATGTTTGCAAAAAATTTCTGACATAACACACACATGCACACACAAACAAAATTCATGGATATGATTGCTAGTATTAAATGGGTCACCGTTTAGTGTGGTTATTTAATCTTAACTGGAGCTTTTTGTAAGTATTTTAGATTTGTATAGGTTGAACTCGATGGTCTTTTTTCAACCTTTTCTTCTATGTTATCTACTATGTGTGTGTATATATAAATATAAATATATATATATATATATATATATATATATATATATATATATATATATATACACACACACACAAGTATGTGCAAAAATATATGTACAAATTCTAGCATTAATAATCATTTATAAAAAAAATATGAGATAAAAGCATACCATGACTTCTAGACATACAAATACACATTAATTTATGTGAAAGTATCATAACAGATTTTTTTTTTGTATAACAAATAAATAGAAAAATAACTTTCTATGATATGTTGTTTGTTCAGGTATCTCATTTCTTGGACATTAACAGATGAAAACTAAAAGATTAGCTTTGAAGAAATGTGCTTGTTCATGGACAGTAATGAAATGGTATAAATAAAGTTGGGAAAAACCCGAATAACCATGACATCGATGACTGTTAGTTAACAACAATCCGATGCTCATCGCGCTGTACTTGATGTGCATTTTTGATGGTTTTGTTTATAAATAAGGGGATTGTATGTGGATCCGCGTCAGCGATGTCTGGCGAGCGTATTGATGCCGGCGAATGCACTGAGATTGACGCTTTGATAAATATCCCCCTTTGTGTATGTCTAACATGGGGCTGTGGGCAAAGTCGTGTTATATCACCTGTTTATACTATGTAGTGCAGTCACATTGCCTCTTACAATAGGTTATTATCTGCATTTTGTCCATATTTCTGTGCATATCTGTCTGTTTATTAAAATGTATGTGTATATCAGTGTATATCTGAGTGTTTATGAGTATGTGTGTGTGTATCAGTGTATATATATGTGTGTATGAGTGTGTGTATGAGTATGTGTGTGTGTGTGTGTATTTCAGTGTATATCTGTGTGTGTATAAGTGTGTGTGATATGAGTATGTGTGTGTGTATCAGTGTATATCTGTGTGTGTATGAGTGTGTGTGTGTGTATGAGTATGTGTGTGTATCAGTGTGTGTATCAGTGTATATCTATGTGTGTATGAGTGTGTGTATGAGTATGTGTGTGTGTATTTCAGTGTATATCTGTGTGTGTATAAGTGAGTGTGATATGAGTATGTGTGTGTGTATATCTGTGTGTGTATGAGTGTGTGTGTGTGTGTGTATGAGTATGTGTGTGTATCAGTGTGTGCATCAGTGTGTATCTATGTGTGTATGAGTGTGTGTATGAGTATGTGTGTGTGTGTGTATTTCAGTGTATATCTGTGTGTGTATAAGTGTGTGTGATATGAGTATGTGTGTGTGTATCAGTGTATATCTGTGTGTATGAATGTGTGTGTGTGTGTATGAGTATGTGTGTGTATCAGTGTATATCTGTCTGTGTATGATTGTGTGTGTGTGTGTGTATGAGTATGTGTGTGTATCAGTGTATATCTGTGTTTGTATGATTGAATGTGTGTGTGTGTGTGTGAGTATGTGTGTGTATCAGTGTATATCTGTCTGTTAATGATTTTGTGTGTGTGTGTGTATATGAGTATGTGTGTATCTGTGTATATCTGTGTGTGTATGAGTATGTGTGTGTGTGTATCTGTCAGTGTATATCTTTGTGTGTGTTTGAGTGTGTGTATGAGTATGTGTGTGTATCTGTCAGTGTATATATTTGTGTGTGTATGAGTGTGTGTGTATGAGTATGTGTGTGTATGAGTGTGTGTGTATGAGTATGTGTGTATCTGTCAGTATTTAGCTTTGTGTGTGTATGAGTGTGTGTGTATGAGTATGTGTGTATCTGTCAGTGTATATCTTTGTGTGTGTATGGGTGTGTATGTATGAGTGTGTGTGTATGAGTGTGTGTGTATGAGTATATGTGTGTTTGAGTGTGTGTATGAGTGTGTGTATCTGTCAGTGTATATCTTTGTGTGTGTATGAGTGTGTGTGTATGAGTATGTGTGTATGAGTATGTGTGTATCTGTGTATATCTGTGTGTGTATGAGTATGTGTGTATGAGTATGTGTGTGTGTGTATCTGTCAGTGTATATCTTTGTGTGTGTATGAGTGTGTGTGTATGAGTATGTGTGTATGAGTATGTGTGTGTATCAGTGTATATCTGTCTGTGTATGATTGTGTGTGTGTGTGTGTGTATCTGTGTGTGTATGAGTATGTGTGTGTGTATATGTCAGTGTATATCTGTGTGTGTATAAGTATGTGTGTATGAGTATGTGTGTATCTGTGTATATCTGTGTGTGTATGAGTATGTGTGTATGAGTATGTGTGTGTGTGTATCTGTCAGTGTATATCTTTGTGTGTGTATGAGTGTGTGTGTATGAGTATGTGTGTATGAGTATGTGTGTATGTGTGTATGAGTATGTGTGTATCTGTGTATATCTGTGTGTGTATGAGTATGTGTGTATGAGTATGTGTGTGTGTGTATCTGTCAGTGTATATCTTTGTGTGTGTATGAGTGTGTATATGAGTGTGTGTGTGTATGAGTATGTGTGTGTGTGTATCTGTCAGTGTATATCTTTATGTGTGTTTGAGTGTGTGTATGAGTGTGTGTGTATGTATATATGTATGAATGTTTTTTATAAATATGGGACTAGTGGAAAGTGGAAATTTCCACCATGTCTATAACTTGAAAAAACAAATTGAGTGCCTACTACACCCTAGTCCTAGTCAGCTGGATCAATTGGATGGCATAAAGTGTGCAGTAGCCATGTCTTTTGATTGGGATTTGTTGTGTAGGCACGGCGCATACAACAAGCATGTGTAGGGGGGCCATGGTTTTTGTTTGGAGTCTTTGGGCTAATAAGAAATGCAATTTTAGACTGCCCTTTCTTCTGATTTCATATACATTTTGCTTTCGTTGTGTTATTTTGTTTTTTTGTTTGTTTTTTTAATATTGAATATTTTTTTTGTAAGGGGCATATCTGTACCACTGGGTTACACATGTCCCCTGAGCCAATGGTTGCCAGCACCCCCCCCCCCCCATCACTGTTCCCAGCAGCATAACAGTTTCATGCACAAAGTTATAGGGGCATATTTATCAAGCTCCGTACGAAGCTTGATGCTCCTTCAGGCTCACCAGAAACACAAGTTATGAAGCAGCGGTCTAAAAACCGCTGTTCCATAACCTGTCCGCCTGCTCTGAGGAGGCGGACAGACATCGCCAGAAATCAACACGATCCAATACCCCCTGCTAGCGCCTGATTGGCCGCGAATCTGCATGAGGAGGTATTGCACTAGCAGTTAACAAGAACTGCAGGTGCAATGATAAATGCAGACAGCGTATGCTGTCAGCATTTATCGATGTGCGGCGGACATGATCTGCAATATCGGATCATGTCCACTCGCACAATAGTAAATCGGCCCCATAGAATCAGTCAGGGGGGGGGCATTCAAGGTGGAGCAGGGATATAACTCTAACTTCCTTCCCACTTATTGCACAATTGTGCATAAGCATTGGTTGCATGCAGACTTAGTAAGGCCAAACTAATGCGTTGATATATTAGTCAGTAATTTTACTATTGGGGGCATCATTTCATTCTTGGACCCAGGCAGCACAATGTCTTGAGCCAGCCCTGCATAGAGATGTCTAAAGATGTATATGTATTTGTATATATGTCTAAATTTGTGTACATATGTATTTATATGTGTGTATATGTGTTTTTATGTGTGTATATGTATTTATATGTGTGTATATGTATTTATATGTGTATATATGCATTTATATGTGTGTATATATGTATTTATATGTGTCTATATATGTATTTATATATGTATATATGTATTTATATGTTTGTATACATGTATTTATATGTGTGTATATGTATTTATATGTGTGTAAATGTATTATGTGTGTATATGTATTTATATGTGTGTATATGTGTTTATATGCGTGTATATGTATTTATATGTGTATATGTATTTATATGTGTATATATGTATTTATATGTGTGTACAGGTAGCCCTCAGTTTACGCCGGGGTTAGGTTCCAGAAGGAATGGTTGTAAATCGAAACCGTTGTAAATTGAAACCCAGTTTATAATGTAAGTCAATGGGAAGTGAGGGAGATAGGTTCCAGGCCCCTCTCAAAATTGTCATAAGTAACATCTAATACATTATTTTAAAAGCTTTGGAATGAAGACTTTAAATGATATACAGCATTATAAACTTAATAAAATAATCACACAACATAGAATATATCATTAAACTAAGCTAAATGAACAAAAACATTTGCTAAACAGCATTATAAACCTAATAAAATAATCACACAACACAGACTTCACTTGCATTTTTCTTTCTATGCATTCCAATCTGGACTGAGTTATAGACAGGAAGATCTTGTCCCTTTAAAATCTGCTTGATAGCTCAGGTCTGGTTAAACTGATTAATTTCAGCTTGCTTGGCTTTGCTGCAACACAAGCGGACAGCTCCACCTACTAGCTATTTTAATAAATGCACTGCTTCTCAATGCTTTTCAATAGCAGTCACATGACTGGAAAAAAAGGTTGTTATTCTGAAACGGTGTAAATTGAACCGTTGTAAAACGAGGGCCACCTGTATATGTGTTTATATCTGTGTATATGTATTTATATGTGTGTATATGTATTTATATGTGTGTATATGTGTTTTTATGTGTATATATGTGTTTTTATATGTGTCTATATATGTATTTATATGTGTATATATGTATTTATATGTGTGTATATGTATTTATATGTGTGTATATGTATTTATATGTGTATATATGTATTTATATGTGTATATGTATTTATATGTGTGTATATATGTATTTATATGTGTGTATATGTATTTATATGTGTGTATATGTGTTTTTATGTGTATATTTGTATTTACAGACATATAAACACATAAATACATATGTACACATATATTGTCATATATAGAAGTACATTCCCTTTGTGGTTAAGTAGATGAAAACATGTAAAAACATATTATGCAATCATTATATTTTATCAAGTTTTTAACTATGTATTTACTGTAAATATTTCACATTCCAATGTTATTCACATAAGGGAATAAGTATTTAAATATATGTTCCCATATATACCTATTTATATATCATACCTATATATAATGATATGGTAAACATATATATTTGTGCAAAAAAAATCAGATATATGTATAAATATGTATTTATGAATAAATATAACATATTCTGCTATGTGAAGAACATTGGAACATTGGAATGTGAGAGATTCATGTTTTTATGTCATGTTAATGCATTTAGACACCAATAAGCAAGCGTAACCCAGGTTCTGAACCAAAAGTGGGCCAGCTCCTAAGCTTTACATTCCTGCTTTTTAAATAAAGATTGCAAAAAGAAAGAAGAAAAATGGATAATCGGAGTAAATTAGAAAGTTGCTTAAAATTGCTGCTCTATCTGAATCATGAAATAAATAAATTGGGTTTAGTGTCCCTTTAATATAACCGTGCTGGGGAATGGGCAATAAAGGGATTATCTATCTTTTTAAACAATAACAATTATTGAGTAGACTGTCCCTTTAACACATATATGGGTTGATCACAAGAGTTAACAGTCGCTAATAAGACACATTGTCTTTGTTTATAGGCAGCACTTTGTTTTATCACATTTTAGTGAATAGGGCCCTATACGTAATATGTGCCAGTCCCGTTTTTTTATCACATTTTAGTGAATAGGGCCCTATACGTAACACGTGCCAGTCCTGTTTTTTTATCACATTTTAGATCTCGATACTTAACAACACGTTTACTCGGACAATTTGCACTTTTCAAACACAACAAACTTTTTAACATATTGTCAACCTCCCTCATTTATTTCCCATATAACATTATTTTTGTGTATAGACAGACACAGATGCCACCTGCTCCAACAGTTAAATTAATATAATAATAACATTCACTTATACACTAATAAAATCAGTGAAACAATAAACCCATTGTAGCGATAATGCCCCTGATCCAATCACTTGAGACATACACACGTATCTATATAGTTCTGGAGCACAAGGGATAATCTATTAGCATCACTGTGCAATATAAAAAGGGATCAATACACAGACCCCTCACCTGTGACGTAATCACCAAACCCCTATAATTACTATTTTATTTGTCGCTAGTTCTGTGCATTTGTCTCTCGATGCAGATAACTATGTTGTGTTGTTTTTGGTAATGATTTGGAGTTTTGGAAGCATTTTGACATTATGATAACAGAAAAAACACACTAACAATACCGGCCGCAGTTCAAAAATGGTTATTTGCCCAAAAACAAGTGGTCAATGGTGACCCACCCTTGTTTTGTACACAGATCAATTGCAATGGCTTCCATAATCACTCATACATACCATGTGTATATAACATTGTCTTTAAGGTCCCTTTAAAGGTTTTAATGGGTCTAAAAGAGGACATTTAAAATGTATCTTTATATGGGCACTCTTTTGTTCTTATGTGTCCAGCTGTTAAATTTAGTATAACAAAGATATTTAACTTAATTTGTTAATACAAAATATTGTAACTGCTGATATAATATGTATATGATAAAGTTATATTGTCCCCTTAAACACAAACTAGTACAGTATATGGACCCTCCTTACCTTTAAGTAGAAGAAGCCAGAGTCCCACAAATACTGTCGTGTGCATGGTCCCCTGAGACTGCATCCTCTTGTGAGAACAGTGACTGTGTGACCTGCTTAGCACAGAGCAGGGATGAGAGTCACACGGCTGGGGATGTCACTAAACCACACGGTATAGCTGCTGGTGGAACAGAGAAACTGAAAGTCCAAAACCAACTGCAGAGAGAAGTTATGTGCTGGAAAATGTATTCTTTATAAAGGTCTCACTAATATAAATTAGCCAAAAAATAACAAATATTTTGTAAAAGTCAAAGATTGTCCCACTGAAACACCATGAAATTAACAGATGCTTGCTCAAATATACAGGAAATGGTAACCTTTATGGCTTCTGACATTTGTTATAATACTATATGACATCATCAATGACATCACTAATCACATGACCTGACATACGTTGGCCTAGATTTAGAGTTCGGCGGTAGCCGTCAAAAACAGCGTTAGAGGCTCCTAACGCTGGTTTTGGCCGCCCGCTGGTATTTGGAGTCAGTGATTAAAGGGTCTAACGCTCACTTTTCAGCCGCGACTTTTCCATACCGCAGATCCCCCTACGCCATTTGCGTAGCCTATCTTTTCAATGGGATCTTTCTAACGCCGGTATTTAGAGTCGTTTCTGAAGTGAGCGTTAGAGCTCTAACGACAAAATTCCAGCCGCCTGAAAATAGCAGGAGTTAAGAGCTTTCTGGCTAACGCCGGTTCATAAAGCTCTTAACTACTGTACCCTAAAGTACACTAACACCCATAAACTACCTATGTACCCCTAAACCGAGCTCCCCCCACATCGCCGCCACTCGATTAAAATTTTTAACCCCTAATCTGCCGACCGCCACCTACGTTATACTTATGTACCCCTAATCTGCTGCCCCTAACCCCGCCGACCCCTGTATTACATTTATTAACCCCTAATCTTCCCCCCACAACGTCGCCGCCAGCTACTTAAAATAATTAACCCCTAATCTTCCGACCGCAAATCGCCGCCACCTACGTTATCCCTATGTACCCCTAATCTGCTGCCCTAACATCGCCGACCCCTATATTATATTTATTAACCCCTAATCTGCCCCCCTCAACGTCGCCGACACCTGCCTACACTTATTAACCCCTAATCTGCCGAGCGGACCTGAGCGCTACTATAATAAAGTTATTAACCCCTAATCCGCCTCACTAACCCTATCATAAATAGTATTAACCCCTAATCTGCTATCCCTAACATCGCCGACACCTACCTTCAATTATTAACCCCTAAACTTCCGATCGGAGCTCACCGCTATTCTAATAAATGTATTAACCCGTAAAGCTAAGTCTAACCCTAACACTAACACCCCCCTAACTTAAATATAATTTACATCTAACGAAATAAATTATTAAAATATTAAATAAATTAATCCTATTTAAAGCTAAATACTTACCTGTAAAATAAATCCTAATATAGCTACAATATAAATTATAATTATATTATAGCTATTTTAGGATTAATATTTATTTTACAGGCAACTTTGTAATTATTTTAACCAGGTACAATAGCTATTAAATAGTTAAGAACTATTTAATAGTTACCTAGTTAAAAAAATAACAAATTTACCTGTAAAATAAATCCTAACCTAAGATATAATTAAACCTAACACTACCCTATCAATAAAATAATTAAATAAACTACCTACAATTACCTACAATTAACCTAACACTACACTATCAATAAATTAATTAAACACAATTGCTACAAATAAATACAATTAAATAAACTAGCTAAAGTACAAAAAATAAAAAAGAACTAAGTTACAGAAAATAAAAAAATATTTACAAACATAAGAAAAATATTACAACAATTTTAAACTAATTACACCTACTCTAAGCCCCCTAATAAAATAACAAAGCCCCCCAAAATAAAAAATTCCCTACCCTATTCTAAATTAAAAAAGTTACAAGCTCTTTTACCTTACCAGCCCTGAACAGGGCCCTTTGCGGGGCATGCCCCAAGAAGTTCAGCTCTTTTGCCTGTAAAAGAATAAATACAATACCCCCCCCCCAACATTACAACCCACCACCCACATACCCCTAATCTAACCCAAACCCCCCTTAAATAAACCTAACACTAAGCCCCTGAAGATCTTCCTACCTTGTCTTCACCATCCAGGTATCACCGATCCGTCCTGGCTCCAACATCTTCATCCAACCCAAGCGGGGGTTGGCGATCCATAATCCGGTGCTGAAGAGGTCCAGAAGAGGCTCCAAAGTCTTCCTCCTATCCGGCAAGAAGAGGACATCCGGACCGGCAAACATCTTCTCCAAGCGGCATCTTCGATCTTCATCCGATGAGGACCGGCTCCATCCTGAAGACCTCCAACGCGGACCCATCTTCATCCGGCGACGTCCAACTGAAGAATGAAGGTTCCTTTAAGGGACGTCATCCAAGATGGCGTCCCTCGAATTCCGATTGGCTGATAGGATTCTATCAGCCAATCGGAATTAAGGTAGGAATTTTCTGATTGGCTGATGGAATCAGCCAATCAGAATCTAGTTCAATCCGATTGGCCGATCCAATCAGCCAATCAGATTGAGCTCGCATTCTATTGGCTGATCGGAACAGCCAATAGAATGCGAGCTCAATCTGATTGGCTGATTGGATCAGCCAATCGGATTGAACTAGATTCTGATTGGCTGATTCCATCAGCCAATCAGAAAATTCCTACCTTAATTCCGATTGGCTGATAGAATCCTATCAGCCAATCGGAATTCGAGGGACGCCATCTTGGATGACGTCCCTTAAAGGAACCTTCATTCTTCAGTTGGACGTCGAAAGAAGAGGATGGATCCGCGCCGGAGGTCTTCAAGATCAGCCGCTTCGCTCCGGATGGAAGAAGATCGAAGATGCCGCTTGGAGAAGATGTTTGCCGGTCCGGATGTCCTCTTCTTGCCGGATAGGAGGAAGACTTTGGAGCCTCTTCTGGACCTCTTCAGCACCGGATTATGGATCGCCAACCCCCGCTTGGGTTGGATAAAGATCTTGGAGCCAGGACGGATCGGTGATACCTGGATGGTGAAGACAAGGTAGGAAGATCTTCAGGGGATTAGTGTTAGGTTTATTTAAGGGGGGTTTGGGTTAGATTAGGGGTATGTGGGTGGTGGGTTGTAATGTTGGGGGGGGGGGTATTGTATTTTTTTTTTACAGGCAAAAGAGCTGAACTTCTTGGGGCATGCCCCGCAAAGGGCCCTGTTCAGGGCTGGTAAGGTAAAAGAGCTTGTAACTTTTTTAATTTAGAATAGGGTAGGGAATTTTTTATTTTGGGGGGCTTTGTTATTTTATTAGGGGGCTTAGAGTAGGTGTAATTAGTTTAAAATTGTTGTAATATTTTTCTTATGTTTGTAAATATTTTTTTATTTTCTGTAACTTAGTTCTTTTTTATTTTTTGTACTTTAGTTAGTTTATTTAATTGTATTTATTTGTAGCAATTGTGTTTAATTAATTTATTGATAGTGTAGTGTTAGGTTAATTGTAGGTAATTGTAGGTAGTTTATTTTATTATTTTATTGATAGGGTAGTGTTAGGTTTAATTATATCTTAGGTTAGGATTTATTTTACAGGTAAATTTGTTATTATTTTAACTAGGTAACTATTAAATAGTTCTTAACTATTTAATAGCTATTGTACCTGGTTAAAATAAATACAAAGTTGCCTGTAAAATAAATATTAATCCTAAAATAGCTATAATATAATTATAATTTATATTGTAGCTATATTAGGATTTATTTTACAGGTAAGTATTTAGCTTTAAATAGGAATAATTTATTTAATAAGAGATAATTTATTTCGTTAGATAAAAATTATATTTAACTTAGGGGGGTGTTAGTGTTAGGGTTAGACTTAGCTTTAGGGGTTAATACATTTATTAGAATAGCGGTGAGGTCCGCTCGGCAGATTAGGGGTTAATAATTGAAGGTAGGTGTCGGCGATGTTAGGGAGGGCAGATTAGGGGTTAATACTATTTATGATAGGGTTAGTGAGGCGGATTAGGGGTTAATAACTTTATTATAGTAGCGCTCAGGTCCGCTCGGCAGATTAGGGGTTAATAAGTGTAGGCAGGTGTCGGCGACATTGGGGGCGGCAGATTAGGGGTTAATAAATATAATATAGGGGTCGGCGATGTTAGGGCAGCAGATTAGGGGTACATAGGGATAACGTAGGTTGCGGCGGTTTACGGAGCGGCAGATTAGGGGTTTAAAAAAATATGCAGGTGTCAGCGATAGCGGGGCCGGCAGATTAGGGGTTAATAAGTGTAAGGTTAGGGGTGTTTAGACTCGGGGTACATGTTAGAGTGTTAGGTGCAGACGTAGGAAGTGTTTCCCCATAGGAAACAATGGGGCTGCGTTAGGAGCTGAACGCTGCTTTTTTGCAGGTGTTAGGTTTTTTTTCAGCTCAAACAGCCCCATTGTTTCCTATGGGAGAATCGTGCACGAGCACGTTTTTGAGGCTGGCCGCGTCCGTAAGCAACTCTGGTATCGAGAGTTGCATTTGCGGTAAAAATGCTCTACGCTCCTTTTTTGGAGCCTAACGCAGCATTTGTTTTAACTCTCGATACCAGAGTTAAATTTATGGTGCGGCCAGAAAAAAGCCCGCGGAGCGTTAACAGCCCTTTTACCGCCGAACTCCAAATCTAGGCCGTTGCATGGAAAAGATCCTAGATATTGTGTAGCAAATATAAAATATTCATGTAAAAAAAAAAACAGCAATGGTCATTTCCAGACTCCACATCTGTTCTTTAACCCCTTCAGTGCCAAGGGTCTGATGGCTGTTTTTACTTGAGTGTTTTTTTTGTTTTTTAGCTTAAAATTAAATCAGGAAAAATTAGGATTTTTTTTTTTTTAATTAAAGACAAATCCATTTTTTTAAATAGACGCTCTAATTCCTCTTAATCTTTTAGAATACTTATATATAAATATTCACACCTGTAGAGCCAAAATTAATACACAATTCTTAATCACAGAGAAGGATTTAACTTTTTAATAGTGCCAGGGATAAAAAATATACTAATTCAAAATAAATCTTCATATACAGAAATAATTGTCCTTGAACTTGTTTTAGAAAAATAGGCCGTTCATTTTGTTACAAAACTAATTTTTCATGTCCACCCTTGATATATTATTATTGACATATTATTGAGAGCATAGGAGCAAGGTCACCGAATGGTCAACAAAACCTGCATAAATATACTGCTTATGACAAAACTCAAAAACAACATATTTTGGTTATCAAGGCCCCTAAATTAATATAAAAACAATATATTTACTAAAGGTACACCCCTAAGGACACAGCGGGCTTTTCTCCATAGATTTGCCTGCTCAGGAATTGGCTTCAAAGTTCAGTGTATTTTTGTTTTGTTTTTAAATTTCATATTAACTCCACATTTCTGAGTGGGTTGTGGTTGCAGAGATTAAAGTAAAAGCATTTCTCATACTTCCTGCACAAACACAAACATACATATATATATACAGTATATATAATTATAATAATATATATATATATATCATGTTTATGTTTTCTTAAAGGACCCTTATAGTCAAACAAATAAGATTCTTGAATCCATTAGATTGTGTAACTTTAAGGCTATCGACCTTAGACTAATGTGCTTTTCACCCTAGAACACTACTGGAAAACGCTGATCCAATCTGAAGCACTAGTTCTACATCTGAGTTATACAATTAATTGGATCAGTGTTTTCTGCTCTGGACCAGCAGTGCTCTATAGGGGGTTAAACACTTTGGGGCCTATTTATCATGGGGCATATTTACACAAGTTATGAAGCAGTGATCTAAAGACCACTGCTCCATAACCTGTCCTCCTGCTCTGAGGCGGCGGACAGACATAGCTGAAAATCAACCCGATCCAATACGATAGGGTTGATTGACACCCCCTGCTAACAAGTTATTAGGTGTCATGTTTTTATTTGCCAGGGCTGTCTGTAGTTGTATCAGCTTGTACAAGGTATGTTATTAACCTCTTAAGTGCCAGTAAAATACACAGCAAACTCCTACAGCAATCCCTGCACATTACTTTACAAACTAAACCCATTGCTAAGGCTGCTAATAATACAGGTTGCACTTATATTTATCCATAGCTTATTAAAGGCTAGATTACAAGTGGAGCACAAAATATTGCTTTCACGAAAGTGATATTTGTGCTCCACTTAGTAATACCAGCGCACACAAATTATGCTCACAAGAGCGCACTTCTATAAGCTCTAATGGGACCCTCTTTCTCATGCACTGAGACACGACATGTGAACCTAGCGCAGCAAATGTTAAATATATATTTATATGATTATATACATATATATTTATGTGTTAATATGTGTATATACTAGGGATGGGCGAATGTTTTGCAACATTCAAAAAATTAAATGAATTTTAGCACATTCGTTAATTTGTTTTGAATTTCGAATGCTTGTACAACACTCTAACATTCATTTAACAGAATAATATTTCTAAGGCTTTCTTTAAAGGGACACTGAACCCAAATTTTTTCTTTCATGATTCAGATAGAGCATGCAATTTTAAGCAACTTTTTAATTTACTCCTATTATCAAATTTTCCTAATTCTTTTGGAATCTTTATTTGAAAAGCAAGAATGTAAGTTTAGATGCCGGCCCATTTTTGGTGAACAACCAACAAATGGCTGGCTCCTTAGCTTACATACCTTCTTTTTCAAATAAAGATAGCAAGAGAACAAAGAAAAATTGATAATTGGAGTAAGTTAGAAAGTTGCTTAAAATTGCATGCTCTATCTGAATCACGAAAGAAAAAAATTGGGTTCAGTGTCCCTTTAAAGGTAATATTTGAATTATGCAATATTCAAAATATAAACATTCAAATTGATATATTTATATCTATTAAGTATCAATTTACTACATTTCCCACCACATGAACTATTGAACTTCTGAATAGTATTTGTTAAATCAAATGTTATATTTGAAATTTCCAATTTGGATATTCAATCTTATTAGGAACATTCAAAACGTGACATTCAAAAACTGGAAATAACATTCGATTACTGAATTTTAATGGATTTTTATTCTTATTAAAATGTTATTGTCTGAAATGAATTTCCACAAGACTATACATTCTGCCAAACAAATTACACTTTCAGCACATTTGCCCATCACTAGTATATACACATATTAACACATAAATACATATATATTTACAGGAAACACACAGTTCCCCATAGACCACAATATAAAGGCACTTTTCAGTGACATTTATTTTCTAACACCCCAAACCCGCCACTTTAAACCCCTAAAAACAGCTTTGTACAGTTGTTTTACTTTTTTAAAAAAAAATGCTTCTTTAAACAAAAACACAACGGCCCCTATTTGTCAAGGTCTGGCGGACCTGATCGCTCGCCATATTCAGCATTGCACCAGCAGCTCACAAGAGCTGCTGGTGCAACGCCGCCCCCTGCTGACTCGCGGGCAAATCGTACTCGATCGGGTGGGTTGATTTCCGGCGATGTCTGTCCGCCTGCTCAGAGCAGGCAGACAGGTTATGGAGCAGCGGTCTTTGTGACCGCTGCTTCATAACTGCTGTTTCTGGCGAGCGTGCAGGCTCGCCAGAAACACGGGGCATCAAGCTCCAATCGGAGCTTGATAAATATGCCCCAAAGGCTGAGAAACTTGCGATAGACTAGTTGCTAGGGGGTATGATTTGGAGTCACTGAAGTAAACACTTAAATAAGTCAAAGGCAAACCATTACAAACAATCAGGAGCCCAGGCTGTCACTCTAGAAATAATTGTGGTTTCAACAATGATACAGTAGTATTTTCAGCAGAATTTTCACTACAGTATAGGGGTATCTGCACAATTGTAAGCAGGAACCTGTCACTTTTAAAAGGGGATGAAGTATTATCCCCCATAATTGATTAGGTTAGATTTGTATCTAAGAAAGCACCAACATTAGCGAACATTCTATCCCCTAGTATGATTAATAGCAATTCCGGAATTAAACAAAGGAATTGGCTATACAAAAAAGGAACTTTCAGATGTCTCTTCAGGAATTGTAGAACATGTGAAGTAATTTAACAGGGAGCTAGCTTCAAGAGTACGGCCACTAACATAAGCTTTAAAATAGAACACTATGCTAATTGCAGCACTAATTTTGTGGTATATCTTTTGGAGTGTAAAATTTGCCAGGATCAGTATGTAGGTCAAACATCTCATTGTCTGAAGTCTAGGATAGGTGAGCACAAAGGGGATGTAAAAAATTATAACAAAGATTCCAGTGTAGCGAGACACTTTAATGATATCCACTTTACCAATGAGTCCAAATTTATGGTTAAGGTCATAGATATCGCAAGACCCCCAATAAGGGGTGGAAATAGATATAACATTTTGACCAAGAAGGAACTATATTGGATATGGATACTAAGGACCAGGGTACCATTAGGACTTAATAAGGAATGGGATATTAGTTACTTTGTAGATTAGGACTTTTAATGTGTGCATTTGAACATCCAGTATGTATTAATGTGATGTTTGTGAATTTATATTTGTGCTTGTCTACTATGGCCCACCATTATTGAGAAGATGTTTTCTAAGCAGAAGGAATTAATTTATATACTTATTTCTTTATTATTCCTCTTTTTATTTTATTTCATTCATTTTTTTCAGATATTTATTGTTGCTATTAATTCTTGTAGTTATGAACTATTTCTGATTTACGTATGAACTATTATTGTTGTTTTCAGGAATTGGGTTTGCTAAGATTTTTCTCTAACTATGTACATATTGAGTATTTTGTCTTAATTTTTTTCGGCATTCATATAATCTCTATATTATAGTTATTATTAATATTATTATTATCGGTTATTTGTAGAGCGCCAACAGATTCCGCAGCGCTATAAACAAATGCGGAGTACAACAAAACAATTATAGGGATCAAATGGGTTGAGGACCCTGCCAAGAGTCACACTGGTGTAGTCAGCTCTTAAGAAGGTGATCTACAAACAGCTGGACTCTTAGGCTTACATGCTAAGGGGGTTCAGGGGATAGCAATGGAGGCAAGGAACTGGTATAAAGAAAGCTTGGTGTAGGCTCTATGCATCCCTGAATAGTAGAGTCTTTAGGGAGAGCTTGAAGCTTTTAAAACTAGGGGAGAGTCTTGTGGAGCGACGCAGAGAGTTCCACAAGATGAAAGCCAGTCTGGAGAAGTCCTGTAAATGGGAGTGTGATGAGGTAACAAGAGAGGAGGAGAGTAGGAGGTCTTGAGCAGAGCGAAGGGGATGGGAAGAAGAGTATCTGGAGACAAGGTCTGAGATATAGGGGGTAGCAGTGCAGTTGAGGGCATTGTATGTCAGAGTGATAATTTTGTGTTTAATCCTAGAGGCAAGAGAAAGCCAATGAAGGGATTGGCAGAGAGGTGCAGCAGATGAAGAGCAATGTGTAAGGAAGATGAGCTTGGCAGAGGCATTCATTATGGATTGTAAAGGAGCTAGGCGTCAGCTGGGGAGACCAGAGAGGACAGAGTTGCAGTAATCGAGGCAGGAACGGATGAGAGAGTGGATTAAAATATTAGTTGTGTCTTGTGTAAGGAAATGTTTAATTTTAGAGATGTTTTTAATGTGGAAGCGGCAGGCTTTAGCCAAAGACTGAATGTGAGAAGTGAAAGAAAGATCAAGTGAAAGAGTCAAATGTGGCCCCAAGACATCGGGCATGTGGGGTAGGAGTAATGATGGAGTTGTTGAGAGTTATAGAGAGATTGGGGTAGAAATTTTGGAAGAAGGGGGGAAAATAAGGAGCTCAGTTTTGGAGAGATTTAGCATGAGATAGTGAGAGGACATCCACGAAGAGATGTGAGAAAGACAGTTAGTGACACGGGTTAGCAAGGAAAGAGATAGGTCTGGTGCAGAGAAGTAGATTTGAATGTCGTCGGCATACAAATGATATTGGAAACCATGGGACTTAATTAGGGAACCTAATGATGACATGTAGATTGAGAAGAGAAGGGGACCAAGGACAGAGCCTTGCAGTACCCTGACAGAAAGTGGTGATGGGGCAGAGGAGGCCCCAGAGAAGGCTACACTTAAGGTATGTTTTGACAGGTAGGAAGAGAACCATGAGAGGGCTGTGTCACAAATGCCAAAGGACTGGAGGGTTTGGAGCAAAAGAGGGTGGTCAACAGTATCAAAGGCTGCAGACAGATCAAGGAGGATAAGCAGATTTTGCTGTAAATAGGTCGTTGTTAAACTTAACAATTGCTGTCCCTGTGGAGTGATGGGGACAAAATACAGATTGCAGTGGTTCAAAGAGGGAGTTTAATGTAAGTAAATGGGATAGGTGTGCATAAGCTAGCTTTTCGAGAAACTTTGAGGCAAGATGGAGGAGGGAAATAGGGCAATAGTTGGATGGGGAGGTAGGATCAAGGGAAGGTTTTTCGAGGATAGGTGTGACCAGTGCATATTTCAGAGATGAGGGAAATATACCGGTGCTGAGGAAGAGGTTGAAAATGGGTGTTAGTATAGGGGTAAGGGTAGCAGAGAGGGAGGGGAGTAGCTGTGAGGGGATAGGGTCAAGGGGACAGGTAGTGAGGTGAGAGCGCATTATAAGTGCAGAAACTTCTTCCTCAGTAACAGGGGAGAAAAAGCTAAGTTTATGGCTATGTGGGTTGTGGTTGATTGCGAGCGTTTGAGGGGGTGAGAGAATGGAAGTATGTTGAGAGATGATTTTGTTTCTGATGGAGTTAATTTTATTATTGAAGTGGCTGGCAAAGTCTTGAGCTGACAGAGAAGTTGTATTAGCAGGTGAGGGTGGGTGGAGAAGAGTACTGAAAGTGGAGAACAGACATTTTGGGTTTGAGGAAAGAGTAGAGATAAGAGTAGAGAAGTAATGTTGCTTTTAGAGATTAAGGGCAGAATAGTAGGAGTTCAAGATAAATTTGTAAAGAAAAGAAAATCAGCTGAACTGAAAGATTTTCTCCAGTGCCGCTCAGAAGTACGTGAACATCTGCGTAGGTACTGTGTCAGAGGAGTATGCCAGGGCTGAGGATGAGGCCAGATTGTCAAGAACGGATGTAAGGGTGGAATTATAGTGGCAGAAAGATTGGTCATTGGAGGAAAAGTGAGGAGAAGGTTGAGAGGAGAGGTTCAAGGGAATTAGCAAGCTGTTGCTGATCTGTTGCTGATCTATTGTCTTAATGCTTCTGTGAAGTTTGGTGTGAGGAGTAGAAGGAGGGAGAGTTGTAGGGAGGGATAATATGTTACAAAAATAGAAAAGGCAGCACCAGCATTAAATTCGAAAAAAACTCACTTTATTCACTTACAGGCAAAACAGGTGTGACATAGAATGAACGTCTGACGCGTTTCACGCCCCCTAGTGGCGTTTCATCAGAGACGATAATATGTTGCAAGTGAGGAGATGGTGGCCAGAACTAGGAAAAGGGGAGTTTGTGAAGTTTGAAATAGTGCATTGATAGCTAAAGATCAGGTCAAGGGAGTGATCGTCTTTGTGAGTGAGAGAAGTCCATTGTGACAAACCAAAAGAGGAAGTGAGTTGCAGGAGTTGTTTTGCAGAGTAGACAGTGGGATTATCAAGAGGGATGTTGAAGTCGCCAAGAATGAGAGCAGGGGTGTCTGAGGAAAGGAAATAAGGTAACCATGCAGTCAAATGATCTAGAAATAGAATTGAGGAGCCAGGGGGTCAGTATATGACTGCAACACGTGTAGAGAGGGTAGAGCGAATCATGTGGGTTTTGAATGAGGAAAATGTGAGGGAAGAGATGGGTTGTATTTGTTGAAAGGTGAGGAAAGTAAAATACCTACACCACCTCCTTGTCTATTACCAGACCTAGGAGTGTGGCTGAAGTGGAAACCCCCATGTGACAGAGCAGCAGTGGATGCTGGGTCTAGAGGAGAGAGCCAGGTTTCTGTTAGGGCCAGAAGGTTGAGGGAGCGGGAGATAAAGAGGTCATGTATAGAAGTGAGCTTGTTGCAAACAGAGTGAGAGTTCCAGGGAGCACAAGTGAAAGGGGTAGTGGCTTTAGATGCAAGAGGAATGTGGTTAAGGTTGGCTGAGTTTTTTTTTCTGAGTCTATAGACTAGGAAGTTGTTGGGGACCAGGATTAGGGGAGATGTCACCATCAGTTAGTAAAAGCAAGATGGAAAGTGACATGAGATGAGATACAGATTTGCAGTAATGAGATTGCTTTTGAGACAAGGTGCAAGGGGGAGAGAGAGTGTTTAGGAATAGGTAAAGTTCATGAGTACAAAAGTAAGGTGAGTATAAGAGAGATGGGCTAATGAACAGTGCAGGTGGAGAGGGAGAAGGAGTAATTGAATAATGTAGTTTGTTATAGAGACTAGAGGTAGCAAAAACCAACCAATTAAACACATAAGACACAGTATTACAGCAGCAATTGCATAAGGAAACAATGACATACATAAAACATAATATTACAAAAGTACTTACCTTGTGTCTTGCCCCTTACTTAATCCTTGTTCAATTCTTGTATAATTCTTTTCTTAATGCCTCACTTATAAAATGTTCACTTAATTCTTGTATAATTCTATTGTTAATGCCTCATGTATAAAATGCTCACTTAATTCTTGTATAATTCTATTGTTAATGCCTCATGTATAAAATGCTCACTTAATTCTTGTATAATTCTATTGTTGTTAATGCCTCATTTATAAAATGTTCACTTAATTCTTGTATAATTCTATTGTTAATGCCTCACTTATAAAATGTTCACTTCAAAAATGTGAACATACGTTGTTGTAACAATGCACACTGCCCAGGCAATGCACAGTCCAAGCTGATGTTAAATATATAGGCAGGGAAGTCAGCTGTGTCCACTAAATTATTTGATTGATAAATCACAGACAAATGTAAGGCCAATTGGAAAGTTAGATTCTGGTCTTGTCAGGGTGAGATAAGTTTAGTAAACAGACAGTAAAATTTGGAGGAGGTTAAAACTATGGCATAAGACAGCTATACATTTAAGAATAATAGCAAGTATTGATAAGGATTGAACATCACATCACATTATAATTATGAATCCCACCCGTAACTTAATTGTCAAACCATTTTTGAGAGCCTTATACACAATGAATTTGTAATTAATTGTTATTTTTGTGGCTTTACGTGCTTTATGATACTATTTGCAGCTAATCACTATCATGTCATGTGGCCATTTCCATGGTTACCACTGTGTGACCGGTGATTGCTCATGCTCACCATAAAAGGCAGAGCCAGTGTATGTGGGGTCATTCTATGACTAAGTGCCGCATGGAATAAAAAGCATAAGGACTCCTCCCCTCCATCCATGTCTTGTGATTGAGTGTGGTTTTTAATTGTTTCGAATAAATTGTAAGTTTTACTTGGATTCTTCAAGTGCCGCCTTTTTCTTTTCTTTATTGCCGATATAATGCGCACTGCTGGGATGCTTATTGATTTGTGTAATGGTATGCTATGGGAAGACACATGTAATCGCAAACCTGTTATTTTGGATTTTGAACACCTAGCCCTGATTCCACCAATTCATGTGATAAAAGATGCCCCTTTACAATTCCCTGTTACAGATAATGAAACAGTTAAGGCTTTAGTAGAAAAATTCCCATATGTGTGGGCCCAAGATAAAAATGGTTGTGGTGTGCTTAAAGGAAGTGAAATTTTGGTTCAGGGACCTGACCCTCTACCACAGAGACAATACAGGATTCCTAGTCAAGCTATTCAGCCAGTAATGGAAATATTACAATTACAGGAGCAAGGAATTATGCAATTCTACAAACAACAGTCCCATATGGCGGTAAAGAAAAAAATGGTACATATAGACTGACTATTGATCACCGTATGTTGAATAAATATACTCCACCCATCAATAACATTGTGGCTAATATAATTTCCAAATTTAACCCTGAAGCATCAGTTTACAGTGTTTTGGACATAAGTAATGGATTCTTCAGTGTTAAATTACACCCTGATTGCCAATATACATTCTCATTCTCATATGAAGGATAACTTTCATTATTTTAACTCAAGGTTTTCACTCCTCTCTCACATATTTTCACCAATGTCTGGCAGAGGTATTAAAATCATTTTCATGCCCAAACAATCTCATACATTATATTGATGACTTATTGCTTCTCATGTACAATTGTTAGCTGAACTATTGTCACTCATCCAAAATTCAGGCCTAAAGCTTAATACTAGTAAAGTTTAGCATGTGCAACATGAAGTTGTATTTTTGTGAATACGTATCTCAGAAGGTCAAAGGGCAATTGAAAAGAATAGAGTTAATGGGATCCTCAATACACCCCAGCCCACCAATAAATTTGGAATACGCACATTTTTGGGTTAAGCTAATTTCTCTAGGGACTTCATTGAGGAATTTGCAGGCAGGGCCGCCATCAGGGGGTGACAGGGGTGACTCCTGTCAGGGGCTCAATGGGCCAGGGGGGCCCCATGAGGCAAGAACTTTAAAAAAATAATAATTGGGCAGCCACCAGTGGGTACTACAGCAGAGTGCTAATTGAGAATGGGAAATGTTATTACAAGGAGTAAAGTATTAGCATTTAAGAGGATTTCTGAGTGTGCACTAAACCACTGTGCACAGTGGGAAACAGGCTTGGCACTTTGTTTGTACAGTGTGTTCCTGAGTCAGACTGCAGATCACTTTCATTTGCAGAGGAGGTAGGAGTTACTTAGTAAATGTTTTTTATTTCTTTGTGCAATTTCGGATTGTAACTTCAGTGTGGTAGTAGTTGCATGGTGGGGCCAGAGGTCCATAAAAACACATCTTTTTAGCAGCAGTGTATTTATGATTATTTGACAATGCTGTAGACATTCTATATTTAAAACCATGCAGAAATGTATCCTCCTCAATACACAAATGGCAGGTGCCCTTTTGGTAGATATGCATTTTTTTATTTATATATATTGTCATGAGATGCAGGACATATGCAGGACACAGCAATGATGGTACAACTCTATTTTATTACAGAGCATAGCAATACACATCCAGACAGGTTGATTGTACTAAACTAACTGCGACACAGACACCGGACCTAAGCCCCGCCCACATGCTAGTGACATCACATCCTGCTATCATCACATCTTCCCCTTTTTCAAAGACAAAGCATACATTCGCATATATTAAATAACAAAGTACACCAACAGGGTATACAACAACATTTTGTTTTAGAACATTATAAAAACATATAGATTAGAAAACATGAACAAATAAATTACATCCTGACTTGGACATCGGGGTAGACTACCCTAGTCCACAGTGACCATGGGATTATTCTGCCCATACTTCCGGTCACTGTTCTAGCTAAAGTCAGTCCCTGTATCGGGCCGGAAGCCTCACCACTCTTCCGCTTGATGTAACTTTGCATGAACTGTCCTCTGATACAGAAGATGGTGAACAAGAGTCTGCTGGAGGCAAAGATATATCCCCGCTATGATCTTGCTGAGGGGAAGGCACCTCTCTTAGAACAGGGGATCCCACCGGCGGTGGTACTGAGGTATCCGGTTCCAGACTCTCAGGTACAGGCTGAAGATGTCTTCGGTTACGGCGTGTAACCGTCCCTCCCTCTGTAAGGACTGTGTAAGACCTTGGTTCTGGAGAGCGGCCCACTACCGTAGCAGGCGTCTTCCATTTCTTCTCATCATCCAGTTTAATTCTGACACTTTGGCCCGCTTTCAGTTCCTGTAAAGGCCTGACAGAATGTCTCCTGTCGTAGAAGAAACGATAACCCTTTTTGGCCTCTTCATCCCTCCTAAGGACTTCGTCCCGAGGAACAGGGCCAGGCGGCTTGAAGACACCCACTGAGGGTAAAGTGGTGCGAATCTGGCGTCCTAGCATCAGCTGTGCCGGGCTAAACCCGGTGGCTTGAATGGGCGTCGCCCTGTATGACAAGAGGGCTAGGTACGGTTCAGATTGCTTTAGAATGAATTTTGTTGTTTGAACTGCCCTTTCAGCCATTCCGTTGGCCTGCGGATAATGTGGACTTGACGTGGAATGTACAAAATCATATTCCCTGCTGAAAGCACTGAACTCTGTAGAAGCGAACTGCATGCCATTATCACTCACCAGCTCCATTGGAATGCCCCAGCGGGCGAACAAGCTCTTCAGGCGAATGATAACGGCCTGACTTGTGATATCATTCAGGGGTGCTATTTCCAAATACCTGGAATAGTAGTCGATAACAACAAGAAACTTTTTCCCGTGCAGTTCGCACAAATCAGCAGCTATTTTCTGCCACGGCCCCGCAGGCAGCGGAGTAGACATTAAGGGCTCCCTTCTCTGAGTAGGCCGGCGTTCCCGGCAAAAGGCACATTTAGACACATGATTTGCAATGTCGGAGCTGATCCCAGGCCACCACACAGCTGTAGCTGCTCTTTCTCTGCACTTTGTGATGCCTAAGTGCCCATCGTGTATCCTGTTCAACATCTCCTTCCTCATGCTGACAGGAATTACAATACGGTCTTGGAACAGCACCAACCCCTCCAGCTCCGTGAGCTGCGACCTCTCTGGCTGGTAAGCATTTAAAGACATCCAGGCTGCCCGGCTCTCGGGCCAGCCATCTCTTATGTACCTTATAACTTCTTGCAGATCTGTGTCCAAATATGTCTCTTTCTTTATCTCTTCCAGTTTCCTTGAAGAAATGGACTTAGAGGCCAGAACTGAATCAACATACACTTTTACATCCGACTCTGTGGAGGATTCTTCAGCAGCAGCCAGCGGGAGCCTGGACAGTGTATCTGCCACAACCAGCTGCTTCCCCGGCACATGCACTGCCTGAACATTGAACCTGAGCAGTCTCATTAAAAGTCTCTGGCATCTCAAGGGTGTTTTGTCGATGTCATAAGAATTGATAAGAGGGACTAGCGGTTTGTGGTCAGTTTCCAGACTAAATTTCTCCAAACCCACTAGATAACGCTGAAAGCGCTCACAGGCCCAAACTGCAGCCAGGCACTCTTTCTCAATTTGAGCGTATTTTGACTCCGCAGCCGTCAGTGTGCGGGAACAGTAGGCGATGGGCTGTAGTTTGTTGTCATTCAGCTGCAGGAGTGCAGCCCCCAACCCATAACTGCTTGCATCAGCACTAACCACAGTCTTTTTTGAAGGGTCGTAGAACCCCAGCACTGGGGCAGACCCCAGCAGGGACTTAGCATGCAGGAACGCTTTTTCTTGTGAGGGTCCCCAGACCCAGGCAACATCTTTCTTAAGCAACTCTGTGATAGGGTGCAAAACTGTAGATAAATCTGGAAGAAACTTGCCCACGTAATTTACAAGGCCCAATATCTGTCTCAGCTCATGTACATCAGAAGGGCTTTTCATTTGTTCGATAGCCTGAATTTTCTCGGGGTCCGGCTTGATGCCATCCCCGTTGATGACATGCCCAAAGTAGCATAATTCAGTTTTCCTAAAATGACATTTTTCTTTATTCAGCTTCAGCCCAGACTCTTTGATAGCCTGCAGCACACAACTCAAACGCTGATCATGCTCCTCCACTGTAGACCCATACACTAGAATGTCGTCCATGACGACTGCTGTGCCCACGTGGCAACTCAGGAGAGAACTCATTTCCCTTTGAAAGATCTCAGGAGCGGAGGATATCCCAAAGGGAAGTCTGCAGAAGCAGAACCGACCTACCGGAGTGATAAAGGTAGTCAGTTTGCGGCACTTTGGATCCAGGGGGATCTGCCAAAAGCCGCTAGAAGCGTCTAATGTGGAAAAGAACTTCGCCCCAGCCAACTTCGGGGCTATATCTTCCAGTGTCGGCAGCACAAATCTCTCCCTCTTCACTGCCTCATTCAACCTTTTCAGGTCCACACAGATGCGCACCTTTCCGTTTTTCTTTGCAACTGGAACAATGGGGGCACACCAATCAGTTGCTTCAACAACCTCTTCAATAACCCCCATAGACTTCATGCGCATGAGCTCTTTCTCCACTTGAGGCATGAGCGGGAACGGAATTCTACGAGGAGTAGAAATACTGTACGGGACTGCGTCACTTTTAAGTGCTATACGGACAGGTTTGCAGCTCAGTAGGCCCAACTCGCCAAACATATCTTCAGAGATCTCATTCACTCTGGCCACGAGGCCCAAGTCACAGGCTGCTTTTCTGCTCAATAAACTGTTAACACACTGACCTCGGATCACATGCACCCACATGGTGAACTTCCTTTGTTTGTACTCACAGCTGGCAAGAAATTTCCCCACACAATCAATGCGGCCACCAGGACTATGAACATTTGTAGTAACCTTCGCCAGCTGGGGCTGTCGAGGCAGTTTCATAAATTCAGCAAAAGACATTACAGTGATATCAGCTCCTGTGTCAATCTTAAAATCAACATTGGCTCCCATTACAGTAAAGGTAACTTTCCAATCTTCCTCTGAGCTTGTCCGTTCCACAACAGACCCCACAAAAGACACTTCCTGACCCTCCTGGTCACTGTCCACCTGCATCTCCTTAATGTATTCAGTTTTACACACCACTTCAAAATGGCCTATTCTGTTACATTTTCTGCATCTTTTATCTCTGGCCGGGCATATAGCACTCTGATCATGAGCCCGGTAGCACCGTGTGCATCGGCCATGTTGCGCCCATCCACTTCTAGGCCTTTCCAGTACTTTAGATCTACCGCTCACACTGTGCCTTTCACTAGTAATTTCCCTAGACTGTTGCACTTCATCCACAATACTCTCAGACCTCAGATCGGCACTTTGCTTTTTCACCAGTTCACTCTGGCGGGCCATCCTAATAGCCCCGTCTAACGTTAAATCAGGCTCTAACTGCAGCTTCAGGGAGACTTCAGCATCTGCAATTCCAATAACTATTCTGTCTCTGATTTGCTCTTCTTTAGCAACACCAAACTCACAGAATTCAGCTAATTCATACAGGCTGCGCACAAATGACTCCACAGATTCTCCCACACGCTGATTACGTTTGTGAAAACAAGCTCTCTCATGAATCACATTTCTTTTGGGCACAAAGTGGGCACTGAGTTTATCCATAACTATATCAAAGTTAACTTCGTCCCCTTCTTGGAAAGTAAAAGCATTGAACACTGGCTCTACATCTTTCCCCATAGAATATAAAAGAGAATTAACTTGTACTTCACCACTCTCCTTGTTCAGTTTGGATGCAATCCTGAAGCGCTGAAACCGCTGACGCCATGTGGGCCAAGCTGCAGGCTGAGAAAAGTCAAAAGGCTCAGGTGGGGTAAACTTTGACATCGTCATCATCAGAAACAGAAGCGTAGTCCAGAACTTCTGACACCATGTCATGAGATGCAGGACATATGCAGGACACAGCAATGATGGTACAACTCTATTTTATTACAGAGCATAGCAATACACATCCAGACAGGTTGATTGTACTAAACTAACTGCGACACAGACACCGGACCTAAGCCCCGCCCACATGCTAGTGACATCACATCCTGCTATCATCACATATATATATATATATATTACATTCCAGTTTACTGCCCCTTTATGCAAGGACTTTCCAGATGCAAGGAGGCATTTTATCTAAGATTTTTAAATCTGCATAAAATGTTATACTCTCAGACTAAGATTGCTCAGTGCTTGAAATGAGACAGGTTAACTTAAAACTGTTCAGTTTACACTACAGCTGACTTAATTTTGAAATACATACCAACAAGCCTAAATCCTACATTTAACCAGATCTAATGGTATGAGTACCACAGCTTATGGTTCCACCAAGACCATATAGAGTACAGCATTTTCAAAATCCATAAGTACAGGTGACAGATGGGAACATTTGTACACTATATTTGAAGTGGTGCTCTTGGTTGGGGAAAATGTGAAAAAACAAAGAAACATATGTCAACCTTTTAAAAGTACTTTTCTTCATCTAGCCATCTACCCAGATCACTAATGCACAATTTTGAATTCACAGAATAATTTTTGTTTGCACATTTACAAATATGATTCTTTAAAAAGTGATCTCTTAATTTCTGCAATTTTTTATCATGCATGTCAAACACTGTTGATTTAGGGGATGCCAGGTACATAAATGTTTCCTCCTGTGAGTGTCTGTGTTTATGTCTTTGTGCTTTGGTTTGTGTCTCTATGAGTGTGTATGTATTTTTTTCTGTGGGTCTCTCTGTGAGGGTGGGTGTGTATGTATTTGTGCATTTTCTGTGGATGTTTGTGAGGGTGTGTGCACATGTCTTTGAGCTTTTTCTATGGGTGTCTCTGTGAGGGTGTGTGTATGTTTGTCTTTGGGTATTTTCTCTGGATGCCTCTGTGAGGGTGGGTGTGTATGTCTGTGTTTTCTGTGGATGTCTCTGTGAGGGTGTGTGTTTTCTGTGGGTGTCTCTGTGAGGGTGTGTGTTTTCTGTGGGTGTCTCTGTGAGGGTGTGTGTATGTCTTTGTGTGTTTTCTGTGGATGTCTCAGTGAGGGTGTGTGTATCTATGTATTTCTGTGTTTTATGTGGTTGTCTCTCTGTGTGTGTATGTCTTTGTGTGTTTTCTGTGGGTGTCTCTGTGTGTGTGTGTATGTATTTGTGTGTTTTCTGAGGCTGTCTCTGTCTGTGTTTCCTTGGGTGTATGTGCAAGTTGGAGTTTGTGTGTGTGTGTCCACTGTCTGTTTCTTTTTAGGACATTTTGACCTTACTAATGATTATTCACATCTTTCTACAGACTTTGAGACTAACGAGACCTTTCCGGAAGTCACCAATCCACCATTTAACCTTTAAATTATTGTTTAGGCAGTTTAGGACCCTTCCTTTCAGCCACTGCATGCTTTTGTCATCATTTAGTTGGCATCTTCCTTTACAAAAAGATAATCAGAACTCCATATTTTGTTTTCTAAATCTCCTTTTTTAACAAAACTGTAGTTTAGCTCATTACTTGTCAGGTCAATGTAAACAAGTGCTGAGTGTCTGTTTGGGTGTCTGTGTCTGAGTGTGTTTCTTTGCGTGTCTGCTAGAGTGTCTATATGTGAATCCTTATGTGTGAGTGTGTGTGTGTGTTTCAGGGTATGAGTGTGTCTGTGTGTGTATGTTACTACCTTTACAACATTTTCAAGTTTAAATAGACACTTAAGAATAAAGTGCATACACGTTTTAGTCACTTGGTCAAAAATTGCACATGTCAAAGGGGGGGGGGGCTTGATCAATGATTAAGTCAGGGGCCCCAAACTTTCTAGTGGCGGCCCTGTTTGCAAGTATTGCAAAGCCTCTGTATGACCTACTTAAAGGAACAGAACCAGAGGGTAATCCAACCAATGTGAACACAGAGGCACAACAGACCTTAATTTCTTCAAAGCAAGCTTTAGCAAATGTCCCTGCCCTGTTAAATCCTAACCTATCTAAAACGTTCTACCTTTACAACATTTTCAAGTTTAAATAGACACTTAAGAATAAAGTGCATACACATTTTAGTCACTTGGTCAAAAATTGCACATGTCAAAGGGGGGGGGGGCCCTGATCAATGATTAAGTCAGGGGCCCCACAATTTCTAGTGGTGGCCCTGTTTGCAAGTATTGCAAAGCCTCTGTATGACCTACTTAAAGGAACAGAACCAAAGGGTAATCCAATCAATGTGAACACAGAGGCACAACAGGCCTTAATTTCTTTAAAGCAAGCTTTAGCAAGTGTCCATGCCCTGTTAAATCCTAACCTATCTAAAACGTTCTACATTAAAGTCTCTGCATAAAACACACAGGCCTGTGGCCTATATTTCAAGACTATTAAGTCCTGTTGAGAAAGGATGTCATGCCTGTACAAAGCATTTGCTTGCACTCTACTTGGTTATCACTACATCCAACCATCTGGTTTTTCCCCAGTAGTGATTCAAACACCACACACACCACTAAAATTGCTATTAGAAAAACCACTGGTAGGGTAGGGATATCGGGGCATATCTATCAAGCTCCGTATGAAGCTTGAAGCCCTGTGGTTCTGGCGAGTCTTCAGGCTCGCCAGAAACACCAGTTATCAAGCAGTGGTCTAAAGCAGTGGTCATTGCCTCATTTTAACCCGGTCGAATACGATCAGGTTGATTGACAACCCCCTGATAGTGGCCGATTGGCCGCAAATCTGCAGGGGGCGGCGTTTCACCAGCAGTTCACAAGAGCTGCTGGTGCAATGCTGAATGCAGCGAGCGTATTGCTCTCCGCATTCAGCGAGGTCTGTCGGACAGAACTGAGCTTCAGAAACTGGTTTCCTTATAAATCCCAGTTTGACACTCAACCTATGTTTTACAAACTAAAATATGACACTCTTATCTTTAGGAATGGAGATTGGACACAGATGGATCTTTCTCTCTGTGGCCAACACCCCATTACTAAAACCTATGCTGGCTATTCCGCCGCCCTCCCGCATCGTAAACACTATTTAAAACTTATTAACCTCTATTCCGCCGCTCCCCAACATCGCCACCACTAATATAAAGTTATTAACCCCTATTCCACAGCACCCCAACATCCGCGACACTATAATAAAGCTATCAACCCCTATTCCGATGCTCAACATCGCCGCCACTAAATAAAGTTATTAACCCCTAAACATCTGGCCTCCCACATCACCGCCACTAAATAAACCTATTAACCCCTAAACCACCAGCCCCCCACATCACAAAAAAAATAAATTAAACTATTAACCCCTAAACCTAACACCCCTAACTTTATATAAAAATTACAATATCCCTACCATAAAATAAATAAAAACTTACCTGTGAAATTAAAAAATCTAAGTTTAAACTAACAATTAACCTAACATAACTATTATACTAAAATTAAAATAACTAACAATTAAAAAAACTAAAAATTACATATTAAAAAAAACTACTACTAAAAATATGTGTCTAAAATAAAAAAAAAAAATATTACAATAAATAACAAACACTATATTACGAAAAATTA
Organism: Bombina bombina; assembly: GCF_027579735.1. NCBI lineage: Eukaryota > Metazoa > Chordata > Amphibia > Anura > Bombinatoridae > Bombina > Bombina bombina. The sequence goes on along the minus strand of NC_069501.1, from coordinate 22,110,413 downwards.
CAAACAAAATCATCCAAAATAAAAACAATTACACCTAATCTAATAGCCCTATAAAAATAAAAAAAGCCCCCTAAAAAATAAAAAAAAAACCCAGTCTAGAATAATCTAACAATAGCCCTTAAAAGGGCCTTTTTGTAGGGCATTGCCCTAAAGAAATCAGCTCTTTTACCTGTAAAAAAAATACAAAGACTCCCCATCAGTTAAACCCCCCACCAAACCAACCCCCCAAAATGAAAAAACCTAACTCTAACAAAAACCTAAGCTACCCATTGCCCTGAAAAGGGCATTGTATGGGCATTGCCCTTAAAAGGGCTTTCAGCTCTTTTACATTGCCCTTAAAAGGGCATTCAGCTCTTTTACATAAAGCCCAAACCGTAATCTAAAAAAAAAAACCTACCCAAAAATATTTTAAAAAAACCTAACACTAACCCCCGAAGATCCACTCACAGTTTCTGAAGTACGGACATCCAGGCGGCGAGAAGTCTTTATCCAGGAGGCAAGGTCTTCATCCATCCAGGCGGCGTCTTCTATCTTCATCCAATCGGCACAGATCGGGTCCATCCTTGAAGACATCCGGCGCGGAGCGTCCTCTTCATACGGTCACTGCTGTAAACTGAATCTTCAATGCAAGTGAGCCTTTTCAAAATGGCATCCCTTGCATTCCTTTTGGCTGATTTGATTTTTTGAAATTCATATCAGCCAATAGGATGAGAGCTACTGAAATTCAATTGGCTGATTTGAATAACCAATAGAATTTCATTAGGTCTCATCCTATTGGCTGATTTGAACAGCCAATAGAATTTCATTAGGTCTCATCCTATTAGCTGATTTGAACAGCCAATAGAATTTCAGTAGTTCTCATCCTGATTTGAATTAAAAAAAAAGGCTCCAGTAAGAGGTACTTACTGTGTTTTCTTAACAATTGCTGCCCTAGTTTAGATAGCCAGAGTTGGCTACTCTTGTCAGGGTTTTTCCCTGCTTTGTTTGCCATGTGCTGCTCGCAGCCATTTTGCTTACCTGTTCTTGCTGAATCTGGTGCAGAGTGTGTGATGCTGCTCATTTCCTGCACGACCTCTTATGGCCAGGCTGTTGTACAACATCTGTGTGAGACAGGTTGCAGTCTCAGAATTGTGATGTCATCACTTATTATTTAAAGGGCCTCTGTTCAGTATGCTATGCCCTTGCATTGTCTCAGACCTGTTTGTGAGTTCCTGAGTAATACCTGGCTGTCTGACGTCCCTCCTGGTTCCTTACCTGACTTGTCTGACTACTCGCTTTGGCTCCTGACTCAGCTCGTCTGACTACCAGCTCTGGCTTTGACTCCTGGTTTGTTATTTGACTTGTGGACTTTTTTTTTTGTATAATTTTTTTATTGATGGTTTTTTGCAATAACAATCGAAAAATATGGCACAAGAATAGTATATTACATTTACAAAGAATAACTGTACTGCAAACCGATTCAAAACAGTTTCATATCTTTTAGCCATTAATATTTTACTGAAAAACCAACTTTTTATATATTTTTAATAGCAACATAATAATTGTAACTGTTATTCCAGTCTCTCGTGTCGTGACACCTTCTAAGAGAACCTTGTAGTTACATAATGACCTAAATATATAATAGACTGTATTAGTACAGACAGATCAAGATTAGTTTAATCTTTCTCTATTGACTAGTTTTCTAATACTTTGCTTAGGGAGGGTATTCATGTGTGGGAGAGGATAGGAATTCTAGTGTACGGAGAGGTAGAGGGGGGGGGGAGGAGAAGAGAGAAAAAAAAAAAAAAAAAAAGGGGGGGGGTAAGGTTTCTCATCGATTTCCTGTTTCTTTAGTGGGGGATGTGGGAGGCAGGAAGATATATGACAGTTACCTCTTAGGTCTAGCTTCTTCTAGCTCTATCCACCGACTCCAGATCATGAAGTAAGTGTCTAGTTTATTCATAGAGCTATAAACATATTTCTCCATGTTTTTAATGTATTCAACAATATCTTTTACTTTCTTCAATGATGGGGGGGAAGGCTGTTTCCATTCCCGAGCTATAGCTAATTTTGTAGCTACTAGGACATATATAATCAAAGCTCTATCATGTTCCGATCACTCTAGATTGCCCTGATGCAGGAGACCCATGGGCGGGTGTAGAGGAATGTACAATCTCATATCATTAAGTAGCTGCAAAACATTTCTCCATAACCCAGTGATTCTAGGGCACTTCCACCAGATGTGGATATGTGTACCCAAATTACCGCAATTTCTCCAGCAGAGGGGCGAAGAAGACCTATAGTATTTATTTAGAGATACCGGGACAAGGTGCCATCTAGTGACAATTTTATAGTACAGCTCCCACACGGCTAGATTTAGAGTTTGGCGTTAGCCGTGAAAACCAGCGTTAGAGGCTCCTAACGCTGGTTTTAGGCTACCGCCGGTATTTGGAGTCGTGTAGGTAAGGGTCTAACGCTCACTTTTCAGCCGCGACTTTTCCATACCGCAGATCCCCTTACGTCAATTGCGAATCCTATCTTTTCAATGGGATCTTCCTAACGCCGGTATTTAGAGTCTTTTCTGAAGTGAGCGTTAGAGCTCTAACGACAAAACTCCAGCCGCAGAAAAATAGCAGGAGTTAAGAGCTTTCTGGGCTAACGCCGGTTCATAAAGCTCTTAACTACTGTACTCTAAAGTACACTAACACCCATAAACTACCTATGTACCCCTAAACCGAGGTCCCCCCACATCGCCGCCACTCGATTAAAATTTTTTAACCCCTAATCTGCCGACCGGACCTCACCGCTATTCTAATAAATGGATTAACCCCTAAAGCTAAGTCTAACCCTAACACTAACACCCCCCTAACTTAAATATAATTTACATCTAACGAAATTAATTAACTCTTATTAAATAACTTATTCCTATTTAAAGCTAAATACTTACCTGTAAAATAAATCCTAATATAGCTACAATATAAATTATAAATATATTATAGCTATTTTAGGATTAATATTTATTTTACAGGCAACTTTGTAATTATTTTAACCAGGTACAATAGCTATTAAATAGTTAAGAACTATTTAATAGCTACCTAGTTAAAATAATAACAAATTTACCTGTAAAATAAATCCTAACCTAAGTTATAATTAAACCTAACACTACCCTATCAATAAATTAATTAAATAAAATACCTACAATTACCTACAATAAAACCTAACACTACACTATCAATAAATAAATTAAATACAATAGCTACAAATAACTACAATTACATAAACTAACTAAAGTACAAAAAATAAAAAAGAACTAAGTTACAAAAAATAAAAAAATATTTACAAACATCAGAAAAATATTACAACAATTTTAAACTAATTACACCTACTCTAAGCCCCCTAATAAAATAACAAAGACCCCCAAAATAAAAAAATTCCCTACCCTATTCTAAATTAATAGAGTTAAAAGCTCTTTTACCTTACCAGCCCTGAACAGGGCCCTTTGCGGGGCATGCCCCAATAAAATCAGCTCTTTTGCCTGTAAAAAAAAACATACAATACCCCCCCCCCCCCCAACATTACAACCCACCACCCACATACCCCTAATCTAACCCAAACCCCCCTTAAATAAACCTAACACTAGCCCTTGAAGATCTTCCTACCTTGTCTTCACCATCCAGGTTCACCGATCCGTCCTGGCATCCGGTGCTGAAAAGGTCCAGAAGAGGCTCCAAAGTCTTCCTCCTATCCGGCAAGAAGAGGACATCCGGACCGGCAAACATCTTCTTCCAAGCGGCATCTTCAATCTTCTTCCATCCGGTGCGGAGCGGGTCCATCTTGAAGCAGCCGACGCGGATCCATCCTCTTCTTCCGGTGTCTCCCGACGAATGACGGTTCCTTTAAGGGACGTCATCCAAGATGGCGAATTAAGGTAGGAATATTCTGATTGGCTGATGGAATCAGCCAATCAGAATCAAGTTCAATCCGATTGGCCGATCCAATCAGCCAATCAGATTGAGCTTGCATTCTATTGGCTGATCGGAACAGCCAATAGAATGCGAGCTCAATCTGATTGGCTGATTGGATCAGCCAATCGGATTGAACTTGATTCTGATTGGCTGATTCCATCAGCCAATCAGAATATTCCTACCTTAATTCCGATTGGCTGATAGAATCCTATCAGCCAATCGGAATTCGAGGGACGCCATCTTGGATGACGTCCCTTAAAGGAACCGTCATTCGCCGGGAGACACCGGAAGAAGAGGATGGATCCGCGTCGGCTGCTTCAAGATGGACCCGCTCCGCACCGGATGGAAGAAGATTGAAGATGCCGCTTGGAAGAAGATGTTTGCCGGTCCGGATGTCCTCTTCTTGCCGGATAGGAGGAAGACTTTGGAGCCTCTTCTGGACCTCTTCAGCACCGGATGCCAGGACGGATCGGTGAACCTGGATGGTGAAGACAAGGTAGGAAGATCTTCAGGGGCTAGTGTTAGGTTTATTTAAGGGGGGTTTGGGTTAGATTAGGGGTATGTGGGTGGTGGGTTGTAATGTTGGGGGGGGTATTGTATGTTTTTTTTTACAGGCAAAAGAGCTGATTTTATTGGGGCATGCCCCGCAAAGGGCCCTGTTCAGGGCTGGTAAGGTAAAAGAGCTTTTAACTCTATTAATTTAGAATAGGGTAGGGAATTTTTTTATTTTGGGGGTCTTTGTTATTTTATTAGGGGGCTTAGAGTAGGTGTAATTAGTTTAAAATTGTTGTAATATTTTTCTGATGTTTGTAAATATTTTTTTATTTTTTGTAACTTAGTTCTTTTTTATTTTTTGTACTTTAGTTAGTTTATGTAATTGTAGTTATTTGTAGCTATTGTATTTAATTTATTTATTGATAGTGTAGTGTTAGGTTTTATTGTAGGTAATTGTAGGTATTTTATTTAATTAATTTATTGATAGGGTAGTGTTAGGTTTAATTATAACTTAGGTTAGGATTTATTTTACAGGTAATTTTGTTATTATTTTAACTAGGTAACTATTAAATAGTTCTTAACTATTTAATAGCTATTGTACCTGGTTAAAATAATTACAAAGTTGCCTGTAAAATAAATATTAATCCTAAAATAGCTACAATGTAATTATAATTTATATTGTAGCTATATTAGGATTTATTTTACAGGTAAGTATTTATCTTTAAATAGGAATAATTTATTTAATAAGAGATAATTAATTTCGTTAGATGTAAATTATATTTAAGTTAGGGGGGTGTTAGTGTTAGGGTTAGACTTAGCTTTAGGGGTTAATCCATTTATTAGAATAGCGGTGAGCTCCGGTCGTCATATTAGGGGTTAATAATTGAAGTTAGGTGTCGGCGATGTTAGGGAGGGCAGATTAGGGGTTAATACTATTTATGATAGGGTTAGTGAGGCGGATTAGGGGTTAATAACTTTATTATAGTAGCGCTCAGGTCCGCTCGGCAGATTAGGGGTTAATTATTGTAAGTAGCTGGCGGCGACGTTGTGGGGGGCAGGTTAGGGGTTAATAAATATAATATAGGGGTCGGCGGTGTTAGGGGCAGCAGATTAGGGGTACATAGGGATAATTGCGGCGGTTTACAGAGCGGAAGATTAGGGGTTAATAATATAATGCAGGGGTCAGCGATAGCGGGGGCGGCAGATTAGGGGTTAATTAGTGTAAGGTTAGGGGTGTTTAGACTCGGGGTACATGTTAGAGTGTTAGGTGCAGACGTAGGAAGTGTTTCCCCATAGGAAACAATGGGGCTGCGTTAGGAGCTGAACGCGGCTTTTTTGCAGGTGTTAGGTTTTTTTTCAGCTCAAACAGCCCCATTGTTTACTATGGGAGAATCGTGCACGAGCACGTTTTTGAGGCTGGCCGCGTCCGTAAGCAACTCTGGTATCGAGAGTTGCATTTGCGGTAAAAATGCTCTACGCTCCTTTTTTGGAGCCTAACGCAGCATTTTTTTGAACTCTCGATACCAGAGTTAATTTTATGGTGCGGCCAGAAAAAAACCCGCGGAGCGTTAACAGCCCATCTACCGCCAAACTCCAAATCTAGCCGACAGTGTTGCACAGTGCAGATATCTTTTGGATCTACCTATCTCTCTCAACCAGATGTCTATCTCTATATCTACCCCAAACTCTCTTTCCCATGCTCTAAACTGGTTTAGCTTGATTGGTTCTGTCGGGGATAATAGAAGGTTATAGTTAAATGAGAGAGTTTTCTTAGATGTTTTATGAGCATGCCACTTATATTCCCATTTAGTCATTTCCCTCACCATCTGTCCGGTGAGGCCCCATGATCTCAAGAAACTAACTAGTCTGGGGAATTCAAAGTGTAGGGAATTAGGAAGAAAAAACTTCTGTTTAGCTTCCTCAAAAGAGATTGGAGAACCTCTATTCAGCAGGGCCTCAATTGGTAGTTCTGCTGTCTCACCCCAGGCCCTAATATGGGTCTGGGAAAGAGTGATCAGGACACTTCGGATACTATGGGCTGGCGAAGGGTGTGGGGAAATGGATATTACGTTCTTTTTTTGATCCCAAAGTTTTAAAGCATCAATCAATAGTGGGTGATATATTTTCAATGTTTGTCTCATATGTGTTGGGATCCAAGGTAGGTCCGACAAAGAAATTCCTTTGGGAAGTAAGGATTGTTCGATCTCTTGCCATCTGTAAAAATTATCTTTGATGCTCCAGCCTAGAATGTGAGCGAGCCTCGCCGCATTGTGATAAGAAAAGGACACTTGGGGATGCTAGCCCGCCCCTTAGGATAGGTCGTTGAATGATTGAGGATGCTATTCTAGGCCTTTTACCCATCCAGATATAGGTATTAATGATGCTTTGATACTTATTCAGAAGGGGCCTAGGAACAGACAAAGGAATGCATCTAAACAGGTATGTCAATTTAGGGAGCAGGGACATTTTAATAGCAGCTATCCTACCTGTCCACGAGAATTCCCTAAATTCCCAACTCTCCAGTAGTTTCTTAAATTCCGACAGGCGATCAGAAAAATTCCTGGAAATCACGTCTTCTAGACAAGGGCTTAGATAAATACCTAAATGTTTGATAAATGTGGGAGACCAATTAAAGGCATATTTCTTTTTTAGACTGCATAGTTGTGGGGTAGGGATACCAATAGACAAAGCCTCAGTTTTGGTCAGATTTAATTTGTAAAAGCTGCATTCTGAGAATCTTTCAATTGTTTTGAATAGTGATGGTACAGAAATAGTGGGTGAGGTGAGTAGTAGCGTAATATCATCAGCAAAAAGAGCTATTTTATGATAGGACTGTCCCATCTGTATTCCACTAATATCTTTGTTTATTCTTATAGCCTGAGCTAAGGGCTCAATGGAGAGGGCAAATAAGAGAGGAGACAGGGGGCACCCCTGTCTGGTCCCATTTAGAATATGGAATAGTTCCGATTTAAAACCCGGTCCACTAACTATGGCCTGCGGATGGGAATATAGGACACGGGTTGCTTTTATAAAAGTAGGTGGAAGTCCGAAGATCCGAAGTACTTCCCAGAGGTAATCCCACCTGACCCTGTCAAACGCCTTTTCGGCATCCAGAGACAGGGCCAGGAAAGGGATCTCCCGAGCTTTGGCTTCAAATAAGGCAGATAAAATACGACGTGTATTATCTGGGCCTTCTCGGTGTGGTATAAAACCTACTTGATCCGTGTGAACAATCGCACCTATTATTCTAGAAAGTCTGTGGAAGAATTTTAGAATATAGCTTAGTATCTATATCAATCAATGAGATGGGTCTGTAGCTTTGGCACAATTGGGGATCTTTATCGGGCTTTAAAATGGTTATAATTTCAGCCAATAAAAATTCCTCAAGGCATGAGCCTGTGGCCATAAATTCATTAAAGGTCCTAGTTAGGATAGGATAAAGAAGGACGCCAAATGTTTTAAATTTTTTTCCCGTGAAGCCATCCGGTCCTGGGGCCTTGTCATTTTTTAATTGTCCTACTACTTGTATCACTTCCTCAACCATAATAGTTGCGCCTAGAATATCTGAGGCTTTATCATCTATTCTTGGTAATCCTAGCTCAGATAGAAATTCCCGGATCTCTGGGATAGATAGGGTGCAAGGAACCGACTCTTCCTGTATATTATATAGGCTAGTATAGTATAATTTAAATATCTCTCCGATATCTTTTGGAGCTATTGCTAGTCTGTTTTTGTATGTGATCGAGGGAATAATTCTCTGGGCCTGTCTGCCTCTAAGTTTTGCAGCAAGTAGGGTATTGGCTTTATTGCTATGGTAATAGAATTTTTGTTTAAATTGACTGAGGGTTTTTTGTACTTTACTTAATTCTAAGGCAAGTAGTTCCCTTTTGATGGTTTCTAATGATTTAGCTCCTGACTGAGTGTGGTTTCGTTTCTTTTCTGCTAGTTGGAGTCTATATAAACAAGTAAGTTCTGCCAATGATCTACCTGTGTCCTTTTTATGGTAAGCAGCTTTTTTGATCAAGAAGCCTCTAGCGTAGGTTTTTATGGAGGCCCAGATTATTTGGGCTTTACTCTGTCCGTTATCATTTATCTGAAGAAACTCCCTTAGCTCATTCTCCATTTCTACTCTTATCTTGGGGATCGCAACTAACCAATTTGGGTATTTCCATTTTCTTCTAGGGGCTCTCACCGGGTTTGAAAAGGAGGCTACTACTGGGTCATGATCAGACCAAGCAATCGCGCCTATCTTGATGCTAGTGATTTCATCCAGAGAGGTAGCTTCTACAAAAATGTAGTCAATTCTCGAAAACATAGTGTGCGGTTTAGAGTAATAAGTAAAGTCCTGGTCTATTGTGTGGTAGGAGCGCCATGCGTCATAAAGATTATATTGAGTCATTAATGACATAAACGCCATTGCTGAAGAAGATACCGACCTGTCAGACCTGAGTTGTTTTGAACTCTTTCTATCAATCATCGGGTCCCAAATTAGATTAAAGTCCCCACCCAGAATTAATGTGCCTTGTTTAATCCTAAAAAGGAGTTTTAAGAATTTTTTCAAAAAAGGGATCTGTTTGGAGTTTGGAGCATAGAGACAGGCTAAAGTATACACATGGTCGTTCAATTTACATATGAGAATCGTATATCTAGCATCTGGATCAGATTCCTTATATAAGACTTCTACTCTTATATCTGCTTTAATTAGTATTGCCACTCCCCTAGTTTTGGAGGAGTGCGAGGCCTCTGCCCATATTGGGAAATTTTTAATCGAGAATGGTATTTTGCGTGAACTGGTCTAATGGGACTCCTGCAAGAAGGCCACATCTACTCTAGTCTCTCTCAGGTGTTTACCAAGAAGACTCCGTTTTGTAGGAGAGTTGAGACCCTGTACGTTATGTGTGAGCACTTGGAGATGCATGTTTGCTTGAGGAGAAAAAAAAAAAAAAAGAGTGAGGGGGGGGGGGGGGGGAGGGGGAGGGGGAGAAGGGACTGAGGGGGGGGGGGACTGACTAGCTGGAGATGTGATTTAACAGTTTAATTATTAGCTTTCTCTTTCTTCTCCTTTCCTCTCCTTTATCTTTGTTTTATCCTTCCTACTCCTTTCTCTCCCTTCTCTCTTTCTTTCTTACTTTTTTGGTTTTAATAACAGTAGGTCTTGGTACAAAGAACTCAAAATATAGCAAAAAAGGGGGGGAATTAGGGGTATGTCAGCAGATAAGCACCGCTTTAAAGATATATAATAGATCTATGTAGCTATAATGATGAAATACTAAGAGTGTATGAGTGTGCAGTAAAAATAGTAGTATTAACAGTTATGGTCTATTAAATACTGCCAGTGGGGGGGCGGAAGACCATAAAAAAAGATGATAATTGACACTGTCGATTAATTGGCTTGCAACTAACTACGGAGTGTATTACTTAAGTTTTATATTGGGATGGTACAGAAAAGAGGATAGAAGAAGGGGGAGGGTGTGGGACCCCAACTCTAAAGGGTTGAGAATTAGACAACTATTTGAGATAGACTTATTCCCTCTGGTACGTGTACTGCTGAACTTACTATATCACCCAGGTAGGGAGACTGAAATATATTGCATAGTAAGAAGAATAACCTGTATGTGCTAAAAGGTTTCACCTATCTATCTGATATGGAGTCTTAGGCAAGCTCCAGTATTCTCAAGAGAGGAATAGTCGAGTAATGTCTACGCACCTGAGTTTTCTAGATAGGCATCTAGCCTATATATACCTTACACATGTTACAAACAGTTACTTTTCCAAATATCAGCTGTTAGTGTTAGGCTAGATGAGAAAATAAAGATATCTAATGTTTCACCTGACATAAATCAACTTCTTAACTCTTTCCATAAACTTTCATTAAGTACACATTTATAATTAGTATGTCTACCTCTAGGGTGATACTAAGAGGGAGGGGTTACATACCAAACATTTAAATAACCCTCCTTGGTCTTTACCTGGACATACCTTAATAAATTAGATAAACATTAAACAAATTTTAACATGGTAATACTTCAATACTGTAAACCTTTGGGATGAAACGATAATAGTATAGCTTAATCAACGTGACTAAGACTACTTGTCAACCTTCCATTTTCTATATAAGTTACTGAAAATCAAATGTACACATTACAACCCGGTGATGCTAAATCACTATTACTAACGAATAGTATCTTGAAGAGCATCAAACGGAGAGAAACAGTATTATTAACATTCTCAACTATATGAAGGACAGACTAAGGTTGGGCCCGTCCACCACTTCAAGAGGGTTCCTGGTCAGATAGAGTTCTCCTTTTAGAAGGGGGAGGTGAATGTCTGGGTTTTGGAGCCCACTCCAGGGCCGAGGCCCTAAGCAGAGGAGGATGAGCTTGAGAAGAGGAACCTTGTGCAGGATCTTTTCTTGGACCCATCTGTGGGTCAAGGTTAGAAGACATAGCCGAGGGGGATTTCTGAAGGAGGTCTAGTTTCCCCATTACCTCCATCCCTTGTTTGAGGGAAAAAATAGTATATGTGTTGCCATCAAATTGGAAAAAGAGTTTTACTGGAAAACCCACCTGTATTTTATGGAGTGTTTGCGTAAACACTGAGTGACTGGAAAAAAAGATCTTCTTTTAGCAAGCGTATGTGTGGAAAGGTCCGGAAAAAACAGGATCTCTTTGTATGGTTCAGGCAGTTCTTTGTTAAGGAAGGCCGCTTTCAGGATTTTTTCTTTAAAGTTGTAATAGTGTAGCCGGACAATAACATCTCTCGGTTGTGCCTGGTTAGCATTACGTGCTCTCAAGGCTCTGTGAGCCCTATCAATCCTGTAGTCGGTGTCTTGAGGATTATTTAGCAGAGCAACAAACATAGTCATCAGATATTGTGGAAGTTCAGTCGCTGTAATACTCTCAGGTATTCCTCTGATGCGAACATTGTTGCGCCGGGATCTATCCTCAAGATCCGCTAATTTACCTTCCAGTTCAGATATTAGCTCTGCTAGAGTTTGAGAGTATGATAGAAGATTTGAATGATCTGTAGCAAGATCTTCATGTTTACGCTCTAAGATATCTGATCTTTCACCGAGTGTGGCTATGTCCCTTTTAAGTTCAGCTACTGATGACTTGAGTTCCAGTTTCATAGAAGTATGATGGGTATCCATTTTGGCTGATATGGAATTGATAAGTTCCCTAAGAGAGGATGTTTCATTGTCATCCGAGGTTCTAGGTCCAGAGGGATGTGTCATACTTTCTTCTTCTTGCCTCGAGGGAGAATCCCTTGAGTCATCATCTGATAAGTCCCTCTCGGCAGTAAATTTACTATGAAAGTAGTCTGCTACCGTTCTCTTGGGAGCATCTGCTTGCCTGTGTTTTTTCCTGTTGGAGTGAGACATTATGGTGGGTGAAAACAGATGTATTAATATTTATGTAAGCTGCTAGACCAGAAGCCCTCCTGAGTCGCGTTTAAATTGGGGTCCCAAACCACCTTCTAATTAATGATTTAGCACATTTTCACTGTACCAAGCCTAGGAAGGGAACAAATGTACCTGAAATAAAAATAGTGAGGTAGGACCTGTATCTATTTAACTTAACAGTAGCAATATATTCAGATATACACAATATAAACGGTAAATACCAATCCAATATTATATATAGGTTGTCTGGTTTCAGTTATTAAAGCCCTAATGTGGTCCTCTCCCAGGGGAGTTGTCGCTCTACGACGATCTGGGGCAGGGAGAGAGGATATGACCCGCCCACTCAGGGCTGGCGGGAAAGGGAAGGAGAGAACACACTAGCAAAAAAGATAAAAATGCAGATTCCCTGAAAATAGAATATGTTCACAATAGTGTACTATTACCAATCAACTGCAAAACAATTCTCTGGAGCCCTGGGGAAGCAATGACAGGTTAAGGCAAAAAATTACACTCCACCTCAGCTCGTGATTCTGAGGAAAATAAGACTGACGCAGCAGCCTGTGGTTACTGGATATGTGATAGTGAGGTCAGATGTTGCCAAGTCTTACATATAAGTCTATATTGAAATTGCCAGTTCTAAGCACTGAATGGGTTTACAGATTCCTCTAAAGGTGTATATATCTTGCATAGTCAGTGCTGTAGTTGTGATAGGTCCTTATGTAAGGAGATGACCTCCTATTATTATGTACTCTGAGGTATTCTCCTGGAGTGAGTTTATGCACTGTAGAAGAAATAGAGTTATTCCATAAAACCAAGAGCCTTTTATACCTCCTGAAGACAAATGCCAAATTCCAGAAACAAAAAGCAAAAGGATGCTGGAGCACAAAACAAAGGCTGTATCAATAGACTAGGAGGCAGTTCAATTGTTGTATTCCAACTGAATCTTGTAAATTTTATTTCCTCTACTGAGTAGGGATTACATCAATGAAAAGATGCAATAATATTGCCACCCATGCAATGTGAGTGCCAGAGAATATGTAGATGCTTCTTATGGCTTAGGTACTATTCAATATAGATGGGAAACTTGCTAGCTGTTACTTGTTGATTTGTAATTTATTGCTGCAGTATTGGCAAAGTGACTATATTCTATGCAATCTTCCACGTGGTCAGTGAAGCAGCAGTAGCTCTGTTTATTGACACAGGGACGTATATGTAAATGACACACTGACCCTTATGCAATAGTCTAATTAATCCAAGAGGGGTAAGCTACTCTCACTGATTCTCTAGTTGTGTTAAATTATATAGTAGGAGGTACTGTTCTTAAGGCAAGCCTGCGCTTTCCACAACAGCATTCAAAAATGAAGGTAGTCAAAATGGTGGCTTCGCGCCACAACTTGGAGAGTGTGTGGCAGGAAGCCAAGATAACAATATGTGTATTGGAAGTCACTTTCAGATGAATTCAGGCAGAGTTATATAATATAAAATCAGCATTGACAAAATAGAATTGCTATCTTGCAGCTATAATGGATCTGCAGCTACTTACTGAGAGCTGTTCAGCTGCGTGTGTCCGATGAGGCCTCCTTATCTCTTTCACCTGAGATGCGCTGTGCTGTGTGCCGACCTCCTAAGTGATGAAGCCAGCAAGGCTCCGGAGCGGATCCCCGACCCTCCGGAGCAGAAATAACACCTAGGTGCAGTAGTGTAAGGCTCAGTGACAAGAGCGCAGTCCCGTGTCGGCGTCAAATCTTCTGACCGGCCGGTCACTTGCAGAACTCACAGACAGTGCGGTCCTGGTCTCAGTCTCTGTCTATGTCCTGTCACAGTCAGGCTTACTCCTTCACTCGGCCACCAGAGATGAGACATAAAAAGGTGCTCAGAGCCGGATGTCTTATATTCTGTAGGCGCTCTCGCACCCAAAATCTCCTTCTTCTCTAGCACCAAACTCCGCTATTATGGCGGACAGTTGCCCCTTCTAATAAGGTTACCAGCAGCTTAGCCAGGTGTAAATGTTATGAAATAGGTGTTTTGGGCACCTTCACCCCCTTGAATTTAATCTACTTATGGAACTCCGCGTAGAGCTCTAGTTGAATGCTGCCAGCTATGTCGGCGGTTGGCTCCGCCCCCCTCTTGTGGACTTTTTATTATTTTTTGTTATTAATAGGTGTGATGCCATGAATTCTGATGATGCTAATTAATCCACCTTTACCTACCATAATTTCCAGGATGGATGAACAGGATCACCGCTTGGATCAATTTGCACTAACCCTGCAAACCCTGCTGACTCGCACTGCACATTACGACCAGAGTGTCCCACAAGTTATGGCTGCTCCTGTTTCTGCTGCTGCACCTAGTCCTACCAGGAGCATGTCCAGTTCTGCACCTCTACCTCAGTGATATGGAGGTGATCCTATTCAGTGCAGAGGGTTTTTTAACCAGGTTGGCATTTACTTTGAGATGTTACCTCAGGCGTTTTCCTCTGACAGAGCTAAGGTGGGATTTCTCATCTCATTACTCTCTGAAACCGCTCATGCCTAATAAACCTGTGATTTCAAATTACCCTGAATTTGTGGTCTCCTTTCGAAGGGTATTTGATATTCCGGCTCCCTCCTCCTCTGCTGCTAAACGACTCATGCCCATTTAGCAAGGTACAAGATCTGTTGCTCAGTATGCCATTGAGTTCCGTATGCTTGCCGCAGAGGTAGGTTGAAACAATGAAGCCCTTGTTGCCGCCTTCTTTCATGGGCTCTCTGATGCGATTAAAGACAAAGTTGCTGCCAGAGATTTACCAGAGGATCTCGAGGCATTGGTGTCTTTTTTTATTGTAATTGACATCAGACTCAGAGAGAGGCCCTCTTTCAAGGAGAAGCCTCCTGTTCCATTGTCTCCTACATGATCGTTCCCACCCATGCCTCCCTCTCCTCCCATGCCTCCTGGTCCTGTGTCACCAGGTACTGCTGAGCCGATGCAGTTGGGATTCACGAGTCTCTCCGCGGTGGAGAGGGCCTTTAGGAGGAGGGAGAGGCACTGCCTCTATTGTGGGTTACAGGGCCACCTTTTAAAGTCTTTTCCTACACGACCTGAAAATGCTCGCACCTAAGGTCCTGTTGGGGGCAGACCTTTGGTGGTTTATCCTCATCCCTGGAACCGCTAAAAGAGAAACCTTTGGTCATGGTTGTCCTTTCCTGGGTGGACTCCCCCATAGTCACCCAGGCTCTTGTTGACTCCAGTGCTGCGTGCTATTTAATTGACTGCGCTTTTGTATAAAAGCACTCCATTCCTGCATTGCCTCGGTCCGTTCTGCTTGCTATTGAGGCCATTGATGGTAGGCCCCTTCAGCCCTAACTCGTTACTCACTAAACTGCTTCGTTATCCATGGCTATTGGGGCTCTCCATTTTGAAACCTTCCAGTACCAGATGATTAACTCTCTGCATTTTCCCGGTTGTTCTGGGTTATCCCTGGCTCCAAAAGCACAATCCCAGTCTCGACTGGCGCAGGTCCAAAATTTTGTCATGGTCCCCGCAATGTATTTCCACTTGTCTTCAGAAACGAGTCAAAGGCTTGTGCACTTCTTTGGTATCTCAATTGCCAGAGGAGTACCGAGAGTTCCTAGACATTTTTGACAAGGTTCGTGCTGGTACGTTGCCTCCTCACATGTCTTACGATTGTGCCATAGACCTGCAACCTGGAGCCATTCCTCCTCGGGGCCGGGTTTACCCTCTGTCTGTTGTGGAGAATTGTGCTATGGAGTAGTATGTTGCCGATGCTCTGTCACGGGGAATCATCCGCAAATCCTGCTCTCCTGCAGGGGCTGGCTTCTTCTTTGTGAAGAAAAAGGGTGACGAAATAAGACCATGCATCGATTATAGGGGTCTTAATCGTCTTACCCTTAAGAATGCTTACCCTATTCCGCTCATTATAGAACTCTTTGACCGCCTCAAGGGAGCTATGGTCTTTTCTAAACTTGATTTGAGAGGAGTGTACAATCTAGTTAGGATTAAGGAGGGCCATGAATGGAAAACAAAATTTAACACCAGGAGCGGGCATTATGAATAACTTGTAATGTCCTACGAGATATGTTGCAACAGTGTGTTGTGGTGTACTTAGATGACATCCTCATACACTCACCCACACTTGAATTTTCACCTCTGTCCAAGGTGGGGTCTGTACCTACTCCAGTTATACCTCCTGATCATATTTTGGCTGCCATAGTCAATGTAGTCAATGCAGGGTCTGAGCCCACCATCCTTCTTACTGACAAAAAAGAAGCCAGCTCCAGCAGGAGAGGAAGAAGGGTGAATGAAACCTTTAGCTAGGTTCTCTTGGATGTACTCCTCCATGGATTTGGTTTCAGCCTTGGATAGTGGATACGTCCTGCCTTTAGGAAGTGGGACTCTGGGAAGAAGGTCAATCTTGCAGTCAAAGAGACGGTGGGGTGGCAGCACGTCGGCTGCTTTTTTCTCAAACACATCTGCAAAGTCTGCATAAACCAAAGAAAGGATGGAAGAAGTTTGGATGCTGACTATGGGAGTGTGGAGCAGAGGAGTGACTTTAGCAAGGCAGGAGTGGAAACAGGAGGCACCCCAAGAAGCCAGTTGTCCTTCAGCCCAGTCGAACTGTGGATTATGTAAGCGAAGCCAAGGAAGACCAAGGATGACAGGCTGAGCTGGGGAATGAATGACCTCGAACTGGAGCTGTTCGGTATAAAGAACACCGACGGTCAGGGTCAGGGGTGCTGACTCAAAATGGATCAAGCCTGAACCAAGGGGGGTGCCATCAAGAGTAGTTATCTTGAGACAATGTATTTTCTGTAGAAGAGGTAGACCAGTTTTAATCATAAAACGGTGATCCAGGAAGTTTCCAGCTGCCCCTGAATCAATGAAGGCCTGAGTGTGGACAGTATTCTGAAGGAAGGTAAGGGTAGTAGGTACCAGGATCCGAGAGGAGTGAGGGGATTTGGTAGAAATCATGCTAAGAGGTACCCCTGTGTTATCCTCTAAGCATTGGCTTTTCCAGGCCGAATGTCACAGTTAGAGCCACAATAAAAGCATAGTCTCAGTCTCCTTCTTCTGCTGAAGGGGTAGAGGATGCTGCCGGAACCGGACGAACAGGGGGACGGGAAGGGAGGACCATCCTTGTTCTGTTTCTCTCGGCTTGTCTCTCCTGAAAGCGAGAGTCCAGGCTAATACAAAGTGCTATAAAGTCATCCAAAGAAGAAGGAATATCACGATAGCTGAGTTAATCTTTGATGCATTCATGCAGACCCCTCCTAAAGGCGGAAGAGCACTGCCATCCCAAGTGGTTTCAAGTGCCAAGGTGCGAAACTCAATGGAAAACTGTGCCACAGTTCTGTTGCCCTAGCGGAGATCCATGAGAAAATATTCTGTAGCAGTGGTACGGCCAGAAGTCCCAAACACAGACGATAAAGCAGAAATGAAATCATCAGCATCATGCAGGAGTGGAGCATTCTGTTCCAAAAGAGGAGAGACCCAGGCTAGGGCCTTGTCTTTCAGCAAGGAAATGATAAAGGTAACCCATGACTGGTGAGACTGAAAGGTGTGGGGATCATTACAGAAGTGCAGCCTGCATTGGTTAAGAAATCCCTGCAATCCATAGTACCTTCATACTTGTCAGAAAAGGTATCCGGGGTATGCTTCCAGAAGCAGAGGGAGAAACCACAGTATTAGGAGTAGGGACTGGCGGTGAAACAACAGGAGCAGTACTCCTCGAAGTGACTACTAAGGAGAGTTGAGCAGTAATAGCCTCCAGCTTGGAATCAATATTCTGCAATTGTGTAGTATGGGTTCCCAACATCTGTCCTTGGAGATAAACAGCTCAGGCCACCTCATCTGGCTCCATGGCCCAAGTATAATTTAATGCTCATGGGATACTCCTCTATCAGACCGAACTTGGCCAGTAGTCTTGTTATCCCAGTGTCGAGACGGAAAGTTTGGGAATATCCCAGAGCAGAGAATATTAGACAAATGTGGAGAGCTGCACTCACCACAGGCAGGACAGCAGAAGGCAAATTACAAGAATGGTTGGACAGGCAGGATTCGGCAACAGTAAAACAGTCCAAGGACAAACCACTCGAATGGTCAGTGGTCAGGCAGGCAGGGTTTGGCAACAATAAATCAGTCCAGCAATTCAGGGGTTAAACAGGTAGCGTAGTGAGACAGGCAAGTATCAGCAACAGTAAATCAGTCCAGAAATGCAGGGGTTAACCAGGTAGCGTAGTGAGACAGGCAGGGTTCAGCAACAATATAGTATTTAATGACATAAGGACTAGTGATGTCAGTATTTAATAACTTAAGGACTGGTGATGTCAGTATTTAATAACATAAGGACTAGTGATGTCAGTATTTAATAACATAAGGACTGGTGATGTCAGTATTTAATAACATAAGGACTGGTGATGTCAGTATTTAATAACTTAAGGACTGGTGGTGATGTCAGTATTTAATAACATAAGAACAGGTGATGTCATTTTTTCATAACATAAGGACTAGTGATGTCAGTATTTAATAACATAAAGACTAGTGATGTCAGTATTAAATAACATAAGGACTGGTGATGTCAGTATTTAATAACAAGGACTGGTGATGTCAGTATTTAATAATATAAGGACTGGTGATGTCAGTATTTAATAATATAAGGACTAGTGATGTCAGTATTTAATAGCATAAGGACTGGTGATGTCAGTATTTAATAACATAAGGACTGGTGATGTCAGTATTTAATAATATAAGGACTGGTGATGTCAGTATTTGTTAACATAAGGACTGGTGATGTCAGTATTTAATAACATAAGGACTGGTGATGTCAGTATTTAATAACAAGGACTGGTGATGTCAGTATTTAATAATAATATAAGGACTGGTGATGTCAGTATTTAATAATATAAGGACTGGTGATGTCAGTATTTAATAGCATAAGGACTGGTGATGTCAGTATTAAATAACATAAGGACTGGTGATATCAGTATTTAATAACAAGGACTGGTGATGTCAGTATTTAATAATATAAGGACTGGTGATATCAGTATTTAATAACATAAGGACTGGTGATGTCAGTATTTAATAATATAAGGACTGGTGATGTCAGTATTTAATAATATAAGGACTGGTGATATCAATATTTAATAGCATAAGGACTGGTGATGTCAGTATTTAATAATATAAGGACTAGTGATGTCAGTATTTAATAACATAAGGACTGGTTATGTCAGTATTAAATAACATAAGGGCTGCTGATATTAGTATTTAATAATATAAGGACTAGTGATGTCAGTATTTAATAACATAAGGACTGGTGATGTCAGTATTTAATAACATAAGGACTGGTTATGTCAGTATTAAATAACATAAGAACTGGTGATGTCAGTATTTAATAATATAAGGACTGGTGATGTCAGTATTTAATAATATAAGGACTGGTGATATCAATATTTAATAGCATAAGGACTGGTGATGTCAGTATTTAATAATATAAGGACTAGTGATGTCAGTATTTAATAACATAAGGACTGGTGATGTCAGTATTTAATAACATAAGGACTGATGATGTCCGTATTTAATAACATAAGGACTGGTGATGTCATTATTAAATAACATAAGGGCTGGTGATGTTAGTATTTAATAACAGAAGGACTAGTGATGTCAGTATTTAATAACATAAGGAATAGTGATGTCAGTATTTAATAACTTAAGGACTGGTGATGTCAGTATTTAATAACATAAGGACTAGTGATGTCAGTATTTAATAACATAAGGACTGGTGATGTCAGTATTTAATAACATAAGGACTGGTGATGTCAGTATTTAATAACTTAAGGACTGGTGGTGATGTCAGTATTTAATAACATAAGAACAGGTGATGTCATTTTTTCATAACATAAGGACTAGTGATGTCAGTATTTAATAACATAAAGACTAGTGATGTCAGTATTAAATAACATAAGGACTGGTGATGTCAGTATTTAATAACATAAGGACTGGTTATGTCAGTATTAAATAACATAAGGGCTGCTGATATTAGTATTTAATAATATAAGGACTAGTGATATCAGTATTTAATAACATAAGGACTGGTGATGTAAGTATTTAATAACATAAGGACTGGTGATGTCAGTATTTAATAACATAAGGACTGATGATGTCCGTATTTAATAACATAAGGACTGGTGATGTCAGTATTAAATAACATAAGGGCTGGTGATGTTAGTATTTAATAACATAAGGACTGATGAGGTCAGTATATAATAACATAAGGGCTGGTGATGTCAGTATTTAATAACATAAGGACTGATGAGGTCAGTATATAATAACATAAGGACTGGTTATGTCAGGGGATGATGATGTCAGTATTTAATAACATAAGGACTGGTGATGTTAGTATTTAATAACATAAGGACTGATGAGGTCAGTATATAATAACATAAGGACTGGTGATGTCAGTATTTAATAACATAAGGGCTGGTGATGTTAGTATTTAATAACATAAGGACTGATGAGGTCAGTATATAATAACATAAAGACTAGTGATGTCAGTATTTAATAACATAAAGACTATTGATGTCAGTATTAAATAACATAAGGACTGGTGATGTCAGTATTTAATAACAAGGACTGGTGATGTCAGTATTTAATAATATAAGGACTGGTGATGTCAGTATTTAATAGCATAAGGACTGGTGATGTCAGTATTTAATAACATAAGCACTGGTGATGTCAGTATTTAATAATATAAGGACTGGTGATGTCAGTATTTAATAGCATAAGGACTGGTGATGTCAGTATTTAATAACATAAGGACTGGTGATGTCAGTATTAAATAACATAAGGGCTGGTGATGTTAGTATTTAATAACATATGGACTGGTGATGTCAGTATTTAATAATATAAGTACTGGTGATGTCAGTATTTAATAATATAAGGACTGGTGATGTCAGTATTTAATAACATAAGGACTGGTGATGTCAGTATTTAATAGCATAAGGACTAGTGCTGTCAGTATTAAATAACATAAGGGCTGGTGATGTTAGTATTTAATAACATAAGGACTGATGAGGTCAGTATTTAATAATATAAGGACTGGTGATGTCAGTATTTATTAGCATAAGGACTAGTGATGTCAGTAGTTAATAATATAAGTACTGGTGATGTCAGTATTTAATAATATAAGGACTAGTGATGTCAGTATTTATTAACATAAGGACTAGTGATGTTAGTATTTATTAACATAAGGACTAGTGATGTCAGTATTTAATAACATAAGGACTAGTGATGTCAGTATTTAATAACATAAGGACTGGTGATGTCAGTATTAAATAACATAAGGGCTGGTGATGTTAGTATTTAATAACATAAGGACTGGTGATGTCAGTATTTAATAATATAAGGACTAGTGATGTCAGTATTTATTAACATAAGGACTAGTGATGTTAGTATTTATTAACATAAGGACTAGTGATGTCAGTATATAATAACATAAGGGCTGGTGATGTCAGTATTTAATAACATAAGGACTGATGAGGTCAGTATTTAATAACATAAGGACTGGTGATGTCAGTATTTATTAACATAAGGACTAGTGATGTCAGTATTTAATAACATAAGGACTGATGAGGTCAGTATGTAATAACATAAGGACTGGTGATGTCAGTATTTAATAACATAAGGACTGATGATGTCAGTATTTAATAACATAAGGACTGGTGTAGCTAGAGAAGCTGAAGACACTCTAGGGAGCCTAAAAAATATTGATGTCATACTTGCACTACAGTTAGTGCATCGCTCATAATCTAGGCGATAGCATACAATTAGGGTGACATGCCCACAGTGCCACTGGGTACAAACGTTGCTTACATATATATATAAATGTATGTATGTTTTTTGTATTTGTGATGTGAATTTCCTCCTGCGGTTTTCACAAGCTGCAAAATCTCCAAGGCACAACAGGTTCATATAAAAACTATTGTTACAGTATGGTTAACTCCCCCACACGACAACCACAAAACCTGCAGATCTGTAACTTTATGTTTGATTTGGCAGAGTGCTGTAATTGTGCTAATGTGTAGAATATCCCCTGTTACTGGCTGTCTAAGTACCATGTTACTGGTCTGTATCATGCATAGCAGGGTGAGGGTATCTGAGAGAGTACTGTACCTGCAGTAATGTGCAGAATATCCCCCAGTTACTGACTGCCTGAGTACCATGTTACTGGTCTGTATCATGTATAGCAGGGTGAGGGTATCTGACAGAGTACTGTACCTGCAGTAATGTGCAGAATATCCCCCAGTTACTGACTGCCTGAGTACCATGTGACTGGTCTGTATCATGTATAGCTGGGTGAGGGTATCTAATAGAGTACTGTACCTGCAGTAATGTGCAGAATATCCCCCAGTTACTGACTGCCTGAGTACCATGTTACTGGTCTGTATCATGCATAGCACAGTGAGGGTATCTGAGAGAGTACTGTACCTGCAGTAATGTGCAGAATATCCCCCAGTTACTGACTGCCTGAGTACCATGTGACTGGTCTGTATCATGTATAGCTGGGTGAGGGTATCTAATAGAGTACTGTACCTGTTGTAAAGTGCAGAATATCCCCTAGTTACTGACTACCTGAGTATCATGTTACTGGTCTGTATCATGTATAGCAGGGTGAGGGTATCTGACAGAGTACAGTACCTGCTGTAATGTGCAGAATATCCCCCAGTTACTGGCTGCCTGAGTATCATGTTACTGGTCTGTATCATGTATAGCAGGGTGAGGGTATCTAATAGAGTACTGTACCTGTTGTAAAGTGCAGAATATCCCCTAGTTACTGACTACCTGAGTATCATGTTACTGGTCTGTATCATGTATAGCAGGGTGAGGGTATCTAATAGAGTACTGTACCTGTTGTAAAGTGCAGAATATCCCCTAGTTACTGACTACCTGAGTATCATGTTACTGGTCTGTATCATGTATAGCAGGGTGAGGGTATCTGACAGAGTACAGTACCTGCTGTAATGTGCAGAATATCCCCCAGTTACTGGCTGCCTGAATACCATGTTACTGGTCTGTATCATGTATAGCAGGGTGAGGGTATCTGACATAGTACTGTACCTGCTGTAAAGTGCAGAATATTTAATAACATAAGGACTGGTGGTGTAAGCATTTCATAACATAAGGACTGGTGATGTCAGTATTTAATAACATAAGGACTGTTGATGTTAGTATTTAATAACATAAGGACTGATGAGGTCAGCATAAAATAACATAAGGACTAGTGATGTCAGTATTTAATAACATAAGGACTGGTGATGTCAGTATTTAATAACATAAGGACTGTTGATGTTAGTATTTAAAAACATAAGGACTGATGAGGTCAGTATATAATAACATAAGGACTAGTGATGTAAGTATTTCATAATATAAGGACTGATGAGGTCAGTATTTAATAACATAAGGAATAGTGATGTCAGTATTTATTAACATAAGGACTGGTGATGTCAGTTTCTTAATAACATAAGGACTGGTGATGTCAGTATTTAATAATATAAGGACTAGTGAAATCAGTATTTAATAACATAAGGACTGGTGATGTAAGTATTTTATAACATAAGGACTGGTGATGTCAGTATTTAATAACATAAGGACTGGTGATGCCAGTATTTAATAACATAAGGACTGGTGATGTCAGTATTTAATAACATAAGGACTGGTGATGTCAGTATTTAGTGATGTCCCAAATAGTTTCCGGCGAACATAGCTTGTTCGCGTTTGCAGCGGCGGGCGAACATATGCGATGTTTGGTCCGCCCCCTATTCGTCATCATTGAGTAAACTTTGACCCTGTACCTCACAGTCAGCAGACACATTCCAGCCAATCAGCAGCAGACC
Organism: Bombina bombina; assembly: GCF_027579735.1. Taxonomy (NCBI): domain Eukaryota; kingdom Metazoa; phylum Chordata; class Amphibia; order Anura; family Bombinatoridae; genus Bombina; species Bombina bombina. The sequence goes on along the minus strand of NC_069501.1, from coordinate 22,086,687 downwards.
CTCCCTCCCAAACCTTCCCACCTCCTGGACAGCATCCATTTTAGATTCATTTGGAAGCTGCATTCTTAGTGAGAGGAGGGACAGTGTAGCTGCTGCTGATTTAATAGGGAAATCGATAGCTAGGCTAGTGTATTCAGTGTCCACTACAGTCCTGAAGGACTCATCTGATCTCTGCTGTAAGGACAGCACCCCAAAAAGCCATTTTTAGGGCTAGAACATCAGACTGCTTTTTTTTTTTTTTTTTTCCTGTGTAATCTAATTGCAGTTGCCTGCCTGCCAGGCTGTGTGTCAGGCTCACAGCGTATACTGTGCCCACTTGCCCAGTGCCACCACTCATATCTGGTGTAACAGTAGTGTACATTTAAAAAAAACAACACTTTTTTGACTGTGAAATAATAGCAGTCAGTTTACTTCACACGTGTGCATTTCAGGGCCTGCCAGGGCACAGTGTCACACCAGTGCAAATTTTATACAAAGGATGGAGGTGGCGCCAAAGGCTATCTGGTTACCAATAAATATCTAAATATATAGTCTATGTAATTAATTGTGGGTTGAAGTTTTATTTCCAATACAGAAATATACAAAAATAGAAATAGAATAAATGTGCAAATTGCTGCAGGGATATAATCTCAATAAAATGTGTTTATTAATGCATGTATCTACAACAGAAAAAACATATATTTATATACGAGTTAAAACAATTAATCCTATAAAAATAAGTACAAGTTAAGACAATTTCTCCTATAAAATAATACTAAGACACCGGTGTCAATATAACTGAATAATTCTTAAAAACTTAAGTGCTCAAATATCTCTATGACAATAATTTGATAAGCATACAGACTCATGAAACAATTCCTATGGCAGTTGTATTTGTATTAAGAATCTGGCACAATTAATCTCACTTGCTCATGTGCATATATTAAAATGACTAGGCTGTTGACACACACTGTATTGTCCCTGTCGTGATAGATTGATTATAAGACGTGCTATCAATCCACAAGGGGTTACAGTCTTTAGGTTTGGCGGACTTTCAATACAATTTGTTCAAAGTAACTTGCACATTCAGGGGTGCATTCAAGGAGGTTCGTAACAGGTGATAAGCAGTGTATCCTTAGTTCTAGCTGTTTGCTGTTTAATACGTGTTTGAAATATTTCAATTTGACAATGCAAAGTCTGTTTCCAGGTTGCACTTACAGGTGCAAAGTTTGTTTCCTGGTTGCACTTACCCGGGGTTCCGGTAATTGGGGCGGTCTCTTGTCAATCCGCTTACCTGGATTCCACCGGGTGCAGGTTATGTTGCTTCGTAATAGTCTTGAAGAAAAACTCCTTTGATTCTTTTAAGTGTGCACACTCTTAATCTTCTGTTGGTGCTCCTACCGTCTCCCAGAATTTCAATGGATTCACTTTAGTCTGGTGTGGCGGACCTGGGAGCAGAGGTGTCTGTGTCTTTCAAACAAGCCAGATCAGGTCTGGTCTACGCGTCTGACTGCTATTAATTCACAGTCAAATTTCTAGTTTTTTTTTTAATGTACACTACTGTTACACCAGATATGAGTTGCACTGGTGTGACACTGTGCCCTGGCAGGCCCTGAAACGCACACATGTGAAGGAAACTGACTGCTATTATTTCACAGTCAAATTTCTAGTTTTTTTTTTAATGTACACTACTGTTACACCAGATATGAGTTGCACTGGTGTGACACTGTGCCCTGGCAGGCCCCGAAACGCACACGTGTGAAGGAAACTGACTGCTATTATTTCACAGTCAAATTTCTAGTTGTTTTTTTTTAATGTACACTACTATTAGACCAGATATGAGTTGCACTGGTGTGACACTGTGCCCTGGCAGGCCCTGAAACGCACACGCGTGAAGGAAACTGACTGCTATTATTTCCCAGTCAAATTTCTAGTTTTTTTTTTAATGTACACTACTGTTACACCAGATATGAGTTGCACTGGTGTGACACTGTGCCCTGGCAGGCCCTGAAACGCACACGTGTGAAGGAAACTGACTGCTATTATTTCACAGTCAAATATCTAGTTTTTTCTTTTATGTACACTACTGTTACACCAGATATGAGTTGCAATGGTGTGACACTGTGCCCTGGCAGGCCCTGAAACGCACACGTGTGAAGGAAACTGACTGCTATTATTTCACAGTCAAATTTCTAGTTTTTTTTTTAATGTACACTACTGTTACACCAGATATGAGTTGCACTGGTGTGACACTGTGCCCTGGCAGGCCCTGAAACGCACACGTGTGAAGGAAACTGACTGCTATTATTTCACAGTCAAATTTCTAGGTTTTTTTTTAATGTACACTACTGTTACACTAGATATGAGTTGCACTGGTGTGACACTGTGCCCTGGCAGGCCCTGAAATGCACACGTGTGAAGGAAACTGACTGCTATTATTTCACAGTTAAATTTCTAGTTTTTTTTTTTTTATGTACACTACTGTTACACCAGATATGAGTTGCACTGGTGTGACACTGTGCCCTGGCAGGCCGTGAAACGCACATGCGTGAAGGAAACTGACTGCTATTATTTCACAGTCATATTTCTAGTTGTTTTTTTTAATGTACACTACTGTTACACCAGATATGAGTTGCACTGGTGTGACACTGTGCCCTGGCAGGCCCTGAAACGCACACGTGTGAAGGAAACTGACTGCTATTATTTCACAGTCAAAAAAGTGTTGTTTTTTTAAATGTACACTACTGTTACACCAATTATGAGTTGCACTGGTGTGACACTGTGCCCTGGCAGGCCCTGAAACGCACACGTGTGAAGGAAACTGACTGCTATTATTTCACAGTCAAATTTCTAGTTTTTTTTTTAATGCACGCTACTGTTACACCAGATATGAGTTGCACTGGTGTGACACTGTGCCCTTGCAGGCCCTGAAACGCACACGTGTGAAGGAAACTGACTGCTATTATTTCACAGTCAAATTTCTAGTTTTTTTTTTTAATGTACACTACTGTTACACCAGATATGAGTTGCACTGGTGTGACACTGTGCCCTGGCAGGCCCTGAAACGCACACGCGTGAAGGAAACTGACTGCTATTATATCCCAGTCAAATTTCTAGTTTTTTTTTTAATGTACACTACTGTTACACCAGATATGAGTTGCACTGGTGTGACACTGTGCCCTGGCAGGCCCTGAAACGCACACGTGTGAAGGAAACTGACTGCTATTATTTCACAGTAAAATATCTAGTTTTTTCTTTTATGTACACTACTGTTACACCAGATATGAGTTGCACTGGTGTAACACTGTGCCCTGGCAGGCCCTGAAACGCACACGTGTGAAGGAAACTGACTGCTATTATTTCACAGTCAAATTTCTAGTTTTTTTTTTTAATGTACACTACTGTTACACCAGATATGAGTTGCAATGGTGTGACACTGTGCCCTGGCAGGCCCTGAAACGCACACGTGTGAAGGAAACTGACTGCTATTATTTCACAGTCAAATTTCTAGTTTTTTTTTTTTAATGTACACTACTGTTACACCAGATATGAGTTGCACTGGTGTGACACTGTGCCCTGGCAGGCCCTGAAACGCACATGCGTGAAGGAAACTGACTGCTATTATATCCCAGTCAAATTTCTAGTTTTTTTTTTAATGTACACTACTGTTACACCAGATATGAGTTGCACTGGTGTGACACTGTGCCCTGGCAGGCCCTGAAACGCACACGTGTGAAGGAAACTGACTGCTATTATTTCACAGTAAAATATCTAGTTTTTTCTTTTATGTACACTACTGTTACACCAGATATGAGTTGCACTGGTGTAACACTGTGCCCTGGCAGGCCCTGAAACGCACACGTGTGAAGGAAACTGACTGCTATTATTTCACAGTCAAATTTCTAGTTTTTTTTTTAATGTACACTACTGTTACACCAGATATGAGTTGCAATGGTGTGACACTGTGCCCTGGCAGGCCCTGAAACGCACACGTGTGAAGGAAACTGACTGCTATTATTTCACAGTCAAATTTCTAGTTTTTTTTTAATGTACACTACTGTTACACCAGATATGAGTTGCACTGGTGTGACACTGTGCCCTGGCAGGCCCTGAAACGCACATGTGTGAAGGAAACTGACTGCTATTATTTCACAGTCAAATTTCTAGTTTTTTTTTAATGTACACTACTGTTACACTAGATATGAGTTGCACTGGTGTGACACTGTGCCCTGGCAGGCCCTGAAACGCACACGTGTGAAGGAAACTGTTACGGTACCAACAGGGTACCAAGGATTAATACCAGATGAACAATGTCCTGCATAGGGAATCAGCAATTCACAAACCAGCCAGTTTTCAGGTTTAAAACAGAATGACTTTATTAAGGCTCATATGCCCAGTATTTATGCAGGTCTGACCCCCCAGATGGGGGGTTGAAAGAATGTTGTACATTACATGGAGGGACAACGCCCTTTGACAGGCCACAATAGAATCACATTACTTTACTTAGGCAGATAACAACTTAAACACAAGACACTCTCTTGGCTTTTCTTATCACTGAGGCGTCTGCTCTCTAGATGTGATTAAACAATGGAATGTTTATTACTTAAACGTAATTATAGCACACAATAGCTGAGGCCAGCAAACCTGTCTTTTAGAAAACAGCTTCTCAAAGCTACACAAGGTCAATTCTTTTAGTTCTGACCACAGGGTCTGTCACATAGCTCCCCCCTTGTGGAACACTCCGGCAGACCCGGCTTGACCCTTTGGCGGGTCAACCTGGGGATGACCGGACTAGGAGGTGGTAGGCATGTCAGTTTGCCAGGACAATCCATCTGTATTCCCGTTATGAGAGAGAATTCCTGTCCATACAAACAAGGGTTCAACTTCCTCAGTGCCCAGACTAGGGCTAAACAGTCCTTCAAAATCCCATCAGCTTCTTTACGATTTTTCTGTACCTGCTCTTTATAGGTATCCACAATCCCTTCATACTGACATAGGGTGCCCTTGAATTGCTGCACCTCACTATGAGCCAGCGTCTTCTTCTCCTCAAGTGTCGCTAAGTTTGTCTTTAAGGTTTCATGTTCCACTCTCAAGCTGGTGTTTTCTGCAGTCTGTCGGTGCAGCTTGTCTAGCAGAGATTCACGTTCTAAACGTGCTTTTTCCTCTGCGCTCCTCTTCTCCTTCATCAGCGCATTGTAACGGGACTTCCACGTATCAATAGCGGATAGAGATTTACTGAGCTCAGCGTCCTGGGGCTTAGCAGCAGGGGGGTCAGTCTCTGCTGCACGGATCTGAGCACGGGTAGTCACAGGGTTAACATCAGCGGGACCCATGGGAGCATAGGCAGAAACAAGGGGGGCCAAGTTATTTCCAAGGAGAATATCAGCAGGTAAGTCCTTCTTGACCCCCACATTCACAGGTCTAGCGCCCACTCCCCAATCCAAATGTACCCTGGCAACAGGTAGGCGGAACACAGTGCCCCCTGCTACCCTCACAGCCACAGTGTCTCCAGTGTGCTGTTTCTCAGACACCAAGTTCTTTCAAAGCAAGGTCATGGTAGCACCAGTATCCCGCAGACCACTGACCTCCTTCCCATTCACTTTAACCAGTTGCCGGTTATTCCGGTGGGCAGCTTGCACGGGGTCTGCTTCATGTAGGCTGCCCCAGCATTCTTGCGCCTCTACGTAGCGGGCCGCAGGCTGAGGATTACGCGGGATTCCGCCGGCGGGTCTTCTCCAGGACTGTGCTTGGTTCGCAGCGTTTAGGGGACACTCTGGTCTTTTGTGCCCTACTTGCTTACATCCAAAGCACCGAATAGGTTGTGAGTAGCCCCGCGAATTGAACCGGGCTCTCTGAGGGTAGTTCGTGGCCGGAGGCCGTGTGGTATAGCGGTGCGCCGGGGGTTGGTAACTGGCAGCTGCTGTGGTGACTGGGGGTCTGTACTCCACTCTAGCAGGGGGCTTAGTGGTAGCAGTGTCCAGTTTGCGGGCATCCGTATACTCATCTGCCAAGCGAGCCGCTTCATGCAGGGTGGAGGGTTTACGGTCCCGAACCCACTCTCGAACTCCTGCGGGTAACTTGTCGAAGCAATGTTCCAACAGGAATAGCTGCAGCACCTCTTCCCCAGATACGGCTTGGCACCCCGCTATCCAGTGAGCTGCTGTGCGGTGCACCTTACATGCCCACTCAAGGTAGGAATCTCCAGCTACTTTAACAGTGTCTCTGAACCGCCTCCGGTATGCCTCCGGTGTAACCGCATACCTGGAGAGCAGAGCCTCTTTTACAGTATTATAATCCCCGACTTCCTCATCTGGAATGGCCCGAAAAGCCTCACTGGCCGGGCCGGATAATTTTCCGGATAATATCGTGACCCAGTCCTCTGCGGGTACCTTGTGTAGTGCACATTGCCTCTCAAAATCCGCAAGGTACCCATCAATCTCTCCTTCTGTTTCCAGGAAGTTTTTAAAAGCTGCAAAATTTACTTTTCCCTTTTCCACTGGGGTTGCTGTGACTTGGGCTGCTGCAGCGCCGCTTTGGCGAAGTAGGTTGGCCTCCACAGCTGCTATGACTCGGTCGATAATTTCGGCAGATGGGTTGGGGCCATAATATGCCAGTCTTATTTTAACCGCCCGATCAAAGCTTGCTTCTTCAGGGGTTCTGTCTGATATGCTGGGCCCATTGGTTCCTTCTGTCCCTGGTACTCTTTCCATCTTAGTCAGTATTGTAGTAATCCCCCTCTTCCTGAGGTTACTGGCTTGTGTAGTTGTTCTTCTGGGCGATAAGGTTCATTCCGTCACTTGCCACCAATTGTTACGGTACCAACAGGGTACCAAGGGTTAATACCAGATGAACAATGTCCTGCATAGGGAATCAGCAATTCACAACCCAGCCAGTTTTCAGGTTTAAAACAGAATGACTTTATTAAGGCTCATATTCCCAGTATTTATGCAGGTCTGACCCCCCAGATGGGGGGTTGAAAGAATGTTGTACATTACTTGGAGGGACAACGCCCTTTGACAGGCCACAATAGAATCACATTACTTTACTTAGGCAGATAACAACTTAAACACAAGACACACTCTTGGCTTTTCTTATCACTGAGGCGTCTGCTCTCTAGATGTGATTAAACAATGGAATGTTTATTACTTAAACGTAATTATAGCACACAATAGCTGAGGCCAGCAAACCTGTCTTTTAGAAAACAGCTTCTCAAAGCTACACAAGGTCAATTCTTTTAGTTCTGACCACAGGGTCTGTCACAGAAACTGACTGCTATTATTTCACAGTCAAATTTCTAGTTGTTTTTTTTAATGTACACTACTGTTACACCAGATATGAGTTGCACTGGTGTGACACTGTGCCCTGGCAGGCCCTGAAACGCACACGTGTGAAGGAAACTGACTGCTATTATTTCACAGTCAAAAAAGTGTTTTTTTTTTTAAATGTACACTACTGTTACACCAGATATGAGTTGCACTGGTGTGACACTGTGCCCTGGCAGGCACTGAAACGCACACGTGTGAAGGAAACTGACTGCTATTATTTCACAGTCAAATTTCTAGTTTTTTTTTTAATGTACACTACTGTTAGACCAGATATGAGTTGCACTGGTGTGACACTGTGCCCTGGCAGGCCCTGAAATGCACACGTGTGAAGGAAACTGACTGCTATTATTTCACAGTCAAATTTCTAGTTTTTTTTTTAATGTACACTACTGTTACACCAGATATGAGTTGCACTGGTGTGACACAGCACTAAGTAAAACGGTATGTGTAAACTGTGAATAGGCTGAACCAAAAATGCCGATACTCCTAATTGCACTTCTCACAACTAGTGCAATTAAATACGGGAGTCAAATTTTATACAAAGGATGGAGGTGGCACCAAAGGCTTTCTGGTTACCAACAAATATGTAAATATATAGTCTATGTAATTAAATGTGGGTTGAAGCTTTATTTCCAATACAGAAATATACAAAAATAGAAATAGAATAAATGTGCAAATTGCTGCAGGGATATAATCTCAATAAAATGTGTTTATTAATGCATGTATCTACAACAGAAAAAACATATATTTATATATGAGTTAAAACAATTAATCCTATAAAAATAAGTACAAGTTAAGACAATTTCTCCTATAAAATAATACTAAGACACCGGTGTCAATATATCTGAATAATTCTTAAAAACTTAAGTGCTCAAATATCTCTATGACAATAATTTGATAAGCATACAGACTCATGAAACAATTCCTATGGCAGTTGTATTTGTATTAAGAATCTGGCACAATTAATCTCACTTGCTCATGTGCATATATTAAAATGACTAGGCTGTTGACACACACTGTATTGTCCCTGTTGTGATAGATTGATTATAAGACGTGCTATCAATCCACAAGGGGTTACAGTCTTTAGGTTTGGCGGACTTTCAATACAATTTGTTCAAAGTAACTTGCACATTCAGGGGTGCATTCAAGGAGGTTCGTAACAGGAGATAAGCAGTGTATCCTTAGTTCTAGCTGTTTGCTGTTTAATACGTGTTTGAAATATTTCAATTTGACAATGCAAAGTCTGTTTCCAGGTTGCACTTACAGGTGCAAAGTTTGTTTCCTGGTTGCACTTACCCGGGGTTCCGGTAATTGGGGCGGTCTCTTGCCAATCCGCTTACCTGGATTCCACCGGGTGCAGGTTATGTTGCTTCGTAATAGTCTTGAAGAAAAACTCCTTTGATTCTTTTAAGTGTGCACCCTCTTAATCTTCTGTTGGTGATCCTACCGTCTCCCAGAATTTCAATGGATTCACTTTAGTCTGTTATGGCAGTCCTGGGAGCAGAGGTGTCTGTGTCTTTCAAACAAGCCGGGTCAGGTCTGGTCTACGCGTTTCAGCCCTCCAGGGAGCCTTTGTCAAGATGCCTTCTTCCAGCTGGGATCACTTATTTATGGGATTTTTTTTTTATTATTAACCCATTCGTCATCTTGTGGTCTATTTAATTTTCCTCCTTCTCTTTATCTTTTTTCCTAGTGTGAATTTAATTGTTCCTGTTCATTTGCTGCCATATAGTATATCCTTAATAATCAATCCGTTGCACATTGCCTTTATGAACAAATAAAATTATTACAACCTCTCTACATTCAATAATTAACCTTGCTTAGCGTTATTACTAAATCTTGTATATCCCCACAGAAATGTGCATAAATAAATTCAAGCGTAACAATAAAGATTAGGGGTAATGGTTACTGATAAGGGCTCTTAATACAAGAACTTTTCTTTAACTTGGAACACATAATAACAATAATAAAATAATATTAAAAAACGATAAACATTAATTCATAACTATAAGAAAAAATTTCTAAGATTAGATTTGATCTTGTGGCCTCTTGTATTGTAAACCTAGCTCCTTAACCAATGTACTACAAAGGTCTTCAGGTTTCCTAAGTGGAATTCACTTAATTTGTTCATGATTAAATCCTTTCCTCCATTAAAATTTCAACTAGTGCTGGAATCAAACTCACAGCCTTAAGTTTTATAGACCTGGCTCTTAGCCCATTGCGCTACACTCCTCTCCAAGTTTCTGTGATCGAATTTACTTTATTTTATTCAGTTTTTGACTCAATGCTTTATATAGAGAGAAAAATCATTATTTTTATTATTATGCAACTCATAATCTATCTTGGAATCAAACCCTGGGACTATTGATTGTTAGACCATTCACTTAACCACTACGCTAGCTCCCAATTAGTATAACCTTGTATAATTTCGTTTCTATATGATTTAAATTTGAAACACTAAGCTACTTATAAACTATTCAGGGCTTATTGTTATAGGTTTCTTTAAATGGGTTCAAGAATTAAAAACTTAAAAATCCTTTTGGAAGAACACGATACATTGATTATCAGTGCTCTAATCCCTTTCCTTAGATAGACCTTTATAGAAAGTGGTTAGTGAATCAGGTTAAAGCACAAAATTTTATACAAATATTGGCCTTGACTGCTGAACTCACAGACATTCCAATAGTGTTAATTCATAAAAGATACCAAAAATTATATAAATATATATATACTCATATTGACCACTTATAGTTTATTAATCAGTGGAGTTAGATCTAGTGAGGAATAAATTTCTAATGATCCTAATGTAGCATTTAATTCATATAAAGGAGTTTAGGTCCATTTCACTATTCAATTTCTTAGGATGAAGTGTTCCAAAGTTGAAAATGAACTCTGCTTCATGTTTAAGTAGTTTCTTTTCGATATTACCTCTTCTCCCATCCTGCATTATTTTTTTCACCCCCCAGAATTTTAAAGCCTCAGCCTTGCCCTTATGTACCTCTTTAAAATGTCTATATAAAATAGTGTCTTCCCTTAGATGTTCTATAGCCAGAATATGCTCACGTATACGGTCCTTTAGTTTTCATCCTGTTTGTCCAAAGTATGTTAGGTTACAATCACACTGTAGCATATGTATGATATTACTATCGGTACATCTTATAATGTCTGATATTTTAATAAGCCTCCCATCTTTATCGGATTTAATCTGTTTTAATTTTGTGCTATGTTTACAGGACTTACAATTGTGGCAGGGAAAAAACCCCTCTATTCTTTCCCCTTTTAGGGTTCTATAACCTTTATTGCACATCTTGTTCCCACTTTTAAACTCACTAGGGGCTAGTATTGATTTTAAATTCTTGTGTAGCGCAATGGGCTAAGAGCCAGGTCTATAAAATATAACGCTGTGAGTTTGATTCCAGCAATAGTTGAAATTTTAATGGAGGAAAGGATTTAATCATAAACAAATTAAGTGAATTCCACTTGGGAAACCTGAAGACCTTTGTAGTACATTGGTTAAGGAGCTAGGTTTACAATACGAGAGGCCTCAAGGTCTAATCTAACCTCAGTAAGACTTTTCTTATAGTTATGAATTAATGTTTATCGTTTTTTAATATTATTTTATTATTGTTATTATGTGTTCCAAGTTAAAGAAAAGTTCTTGTATTAAGAGCCCTTATCAGTAATCATTACCCCTAATCTTTATTGTTACGCTTGAATTTATTTATGCACATTTCTGTGGGGATATACAAGATTTAGTAATAACGCTAAGCAAGGTTAATTATTGAATGTAGAGAGGTTGTAATAATTTTATTTGTTCATAAAGGCAATGTGCAACGGATTGATTATTAAGGATATACTATATGGCAGCACATGAACAGGAACAATTAAATTCACACTAGGAAAAAAGATAAAGAGAAGGAGGAAAATTAAATAGACCACAAGATGACGAATGGGTTAATAAAAAAAAAAAAAATCCCATAAATAAGTGATTCCAGCTGGAAGAAGGCATCTTGACAAAGGCTCCCTGGAGAGCTGAAACGCGTAGACCAGACCTGACCCGGCTTGTTTGAAAGACACAGACACCTCTGCTCCCAGGACCGCCATACCAGACTAAAGTGAATCCATTGAAATTCTGGGAGACGGTAGGAGCACCAACAGAAGATTAAGAGTGTGCACACTTAAAAGAATCAAAGGAGTTTTTCTTCAAGACTATTACGAAGCAACATAACCTGCACCCGGTGGAATCCAGGTAAGCGGATTGACAAGAGACCGCCCCAATTACCGGAACCCCGGGTAAGTGCAACCAGGAAACAAACTTTGCACCTGTAAGTGCAACCTGGAAACAGACTTTGCATTGTCAAATTGAAATATTTCAAACACGTATTAAACAGCAAACAGCTAGAACTAAGGATACACTGCTTATCACCTGTTACGAACCTCCTTGAATGCACCCCTGAATGTGCAAGTTACTTTGAACAAATTGTATTGAAAGTCCGCCAAACCTAAAGACTGTAACCCCTTGTGGATTGATAGCATGTCTTATAATCAATCTATCACGACAGGGACAATACAGTGTGTGTCAACAGCCTAGTCATATATATATATCAATATATGCACATGAGCAAGTGAGATTAATTGTGCCAGATTCTTAATACAAATACAACTGCCATAGGAATTGTTTCATGAGTCTGTATGCTTATCAAATTATTGTCATAGAGATATTTGAGCACTTAAGTTTTTAAGAATTATTCAGATATATTGACACCGGTGTCTTAGTATTATTTTATAGGAGAAATTGTCTTAACTTGTACTTATTTTTATAGGATTAATTGTTTTAACTCGTATATAAATATATGTTTTTTCTGTTGTAGATACATGCATTAATAAACACATTTTATTGAGATTATATCCCTGCAGCAATTTGCACATTTATTCTATTTCTATTTTTGTATATTTCTGTATTGGAAATAAAGCTTCAACCCACATTTAATTACATAGACTATATATTTACATATTTATTGGTAACCAGATAGCCTTTGGCGCCACCTCCATCCTTTGTATAAAATTTGACTCCCGTATTTAAATGCACTAGTTGTGAGAAGTGCAATTAGGAGGATCGGCATTTTTGGTTCAGCCTATTCACAGTTTACACATACCGTTTTACTTAGTACTGTGTCACACCAGTGCAACTTATATCTGGTGTAACAGTAGTGTACATTTAAAAAAAACAACACTTTTTTGACTGTGAAATAATAGCAGTCAGTTTCCTTCACACGTGTGCGTTTCAGGGCCTGCCAGGGCACAGTGTCACCCCAGTGCAACTCATATCTGGTGTAACAGTAGTGTACATTAAAAAAAAAAAACTAGAAATTTGACTGTGAAATAATAGCAGTCAGTTTCCTTCACGCATGTGCGTTTCAGGGCCTGCCAGGGCACAGTGTCACACCAGTGCAACTCATATCTGGTGTAACAGTAGTGTACATTAAAAAAAAAACTAGAAATTTGACTGTGAAATAATAGCAGTCAGTTTCCTTCACGCATGAGCGTTTCAGGGCCTGCCAGGGCACAGTGTCACACCAGTGCAACTCATATCTGGTGTAACAGTAGTGTACATTTAAAAAAAACAACACTTTTTTGACTGTGAAATAATAGCAGTCAGTTTCCTTCACGCATGTGCGTTTCATGGCCTGCCAGAGCACAGTGTCACCCCAGTGCAACTCATATCTGGTGTAACAGTAGTGTACATTAAAAAAAAAACTAGAAATTTGACTGTGAAATAATAGCAGTCAGTTTCCTTCACGCATGTGCGTTTCAGGGCCTGCCAGGGCACAGTGTCACCCCAGTGCAACTCATATCTGGTGTAACAGTAGTGTACATTAAAAAAAAAAACTAGAAATTTGAGTGTGAAATAATAGCAGTCAGTTTCCTTCACACGTGTACGTTTCAGGGCCTGCCAGGGCACAGTGTCACACCAGTGCAACTCATATCTGGTGTAACAGTAGTGTACATTAAAAAAAAAACCTAGAAATTTGACTGTGAAATAATAGCAGTCAGTTTCCTTCACGAATGTGCGTTTCAGGGCCTGCCAGGGCACAGTGTCACACCAGTGCAACTCATATCTGGTGTAACAGTAGTGTACATTAAAAAACAAAACTAGAAATTTGACTGTGAAATAATAGCAGTCAGTTTCCTTCACACGTGTGCGTTTCAGGGCCTGCCAGAGCACAGTGTCACACCAGTGCAACTCATATCTGGTGTAACAGTAGTGTACATTAAAAAAAAAACTAGAAATTTGACTGTGAAATAATAGCAGTCAGTTTCCTTCACACGTGTGCGTTTCAGGGCCTGCCAGGGCACAGTGTCACACCAGTGCAACTCATATCTGGTGTAACAGTAGTGTACATTTAAAAAAAACAACACTTTTTTGACTGTGAAATAATAGCAGTCAGTTTCATTCACACGTGTGCGTTTCAGGGCCTGCCATGGCTCAGTGTCACCCCAGTGCTACTCATATCTGGTGTAACAGTAGTGTACATTAAAAAAAAAACTAGAAATTTGACTGTGAAATAATAGCAGTCAGTTTCCTTCACGCATGTGCGTCTCAGGGCCTGCCAGGGCACAGTGTCACACCAGTGCAACTCATATCTGGTGTAACAGTAGTGTACATTAAAAAAAAAAAACAAGAAATTTGACTGTGAAATAATAACAGTCAGTTTCCTTCACGCATGTGCGTTTCAGGGCCTGCCAGGGCACAGTGTCACCCCAGTGCAACTCATATCTCGTGTAACAGTAGTGTACATTAAAAAAAAAAACTAGAAATTTGAGTGTGAAATAATAGCAGTCAGTTTCCTTCACACGTGTAAGTTTCAGGGCCTGCCAGGGCACAGTGTCACACCAGTGCAACTCATATCTGGTGTAACAGTAGTGTACATTAAAAAAAAAACTAGAAATTTGACTGTGAAATAATAGCAGTCAGTTTCCTTCACGCATGTGCGTTTCAGGGCCTGCCAGGGCACAGTGTCATACCAGTGCAACTCATATCTGGTGTAACAGTAGTGTACATTAAAACAAAAAAATAGAAATTTGACTGTGAAATAATAGCAGTCAGTTTCCTTCACACGTGTGCGTTTCAGGGCCTGCCAGGGCACAGTGTCACACCAGTGCAACTCATATCTGGTGTAACAGTAGTGTACATTAAAAAAAAAACTAGAAATTTGACTGTGAAATAATAGCAGTCAGTTTCCTTCACACGTGTGCGTTTCGGGGCCTGCCAGGGCACAGTGTCACACCAGTGCAACTCATATCTGGTGTAACAGTAGTGTACATTAAAAAACAAAACTAGAAATTTGACTGTGAAATAATAGCAGTCAGTTTCCTTCACACGTGTGCATTTCAGGGCCTGCCAGAGCACAGTGTCACACCAGTGCAACTCATATCTGGTGTAACAGTAGTGTACATTAAAAAAAAAACTAGAAATTTGACTGTGAAATAATAGCAGTCAGTTTCCTTCACACGTGTGCGTTTCAGGGCCTGCCAGGGCACAGTGTCACCCCAGTGCCATTCATATCTGGTGTAACAGTAGTGTACATTAAAAAAAAAACTAGAAATTTGACTGTGAAATAATAGCAGTCAGTTTCCTTCACGCATGTGCGTTTCAGGGCCTGCCAGGGCACAGTGTCACACCAGTGCAACTCATATCTGGTGTAACAGTAGTGTACATTAAAAAAAAAAACTAGAAATTTGACTGTGAAATAATAGCAGTCAGTTTCCTTCACGCATGTGCGTTTCAGGGCCTGCCAGGGCACAGTGTCACACCAGTGCAACTCATATCTGGTGTAACAGTAGTTTACATTTAAAAAAAACAACACTTTTTTGACTGTGAAATAATAGCAGTCAGTTTCCTTCACACGTGTGCGTTTCAGGGCCTGCCAGAGCACAGTGTCACACCAGTGCAACTCATATCTGGTGTAACAGTAGTGTACATTAAAAAAAAAACTAGAAATTTGACTGTGAAATAATAGCAGTCAGTTTCCTTCACACGTGTGCGTTTCAGGGCCTGCCAGGGCACAGTGTCACACCAGTGCAACTCATATCTGGTGTAACAGTAGTGTACATTAAAAAAAAAAACTAGAAATTTGACTGTGAAATAATAGCAGTCAGTTTCCTTCACACGTGTGCGTTTCAGGGCCTGCCAGGGCACAGTGTCACACCAGTGCAACTCATATCTGGTGTAACAGTAGTGTACATTAAAAAAAAACTAGAAATTTGACTGTGAAATAATAGCAGTCAGTTTCCTTCACACATGTGCATTTCAGGGCCTGCCAGCGCACAGTGTCACACCAGTGCAACTCATATCTGGTGTAACAGTAGTGTACATTAAAAAAAAAAAACTAGAAATTTGACTTTGAAATAATAGCAGTCAGTTTCCTTCACACGTGTGCGTTTCAGGGCCTGCCAGGGCACAGTGTCACACCAGTGCAACTCATATCTGGTGTAACAGTAGTGTACATTAAAAAAAAAATAGAAATTTGACTGTGAAATAATAGCAGTCAGTTTCCTTCACGCGTGTGCATTTCAGGGCCTGCCAGGGCACAGTGTCACACCAGTGCAACTCATATCTGGTGTAACAGTAGTGTACATAAAAAAAAAACTAGAAATTTGACTGTGAAATAATAGCAGTCAGTTTCCTTCACATGTGTGCGTTTCATGGCCTGCCAGGGCACAGTGTCACACCAGTGCAACTCATATCTGGTGTAACAGTAGTGTACATTAAAAAAAAATAGAAATTTGACTGTGAAATAATAGCAGTCAGTCTCCTTCACGCGTGTGCATTTCAGTGCCTGCCAGGGCACAGTGTCACACCAGTGCAACTCATATCTGGTGTAACAGTAGTGTACATTAAAAAAAAAACTAGAAATTTGACTGTGAAATAATAGCAGTTTGTTTCCTTCCCACGTGTGCGTTTCAGGGCCTGCCAGGGCACAGTGTCACACCAGTGCAACTCATATCTGGTGTAACAGTAGTCTAAATTAAAAAAAAACTAGAAATTTGACTGTGAAATAATAGCAGTCAGTTTCCTTCACATGTGTGCGTTTCATGGCCTGCCAGGGCACAGTGTCACACCAGTGAAACTCATATCTGGGTAACAGTAGTGTACATTAAAAAAAAAAACTAGAAATTTGGCTGTGAAATAATAGCAGTCAGTTTCCTTCACGCGTCTGCGTTTCAGGGCCTGCCAGGGCACAGTGTCACACCAGTGCAACTCATATCTGCTGTAACAGTAGTGTACATTAAAAAAAAAACTAGAAATTTGACTGTGAAATTATAGCAGTCAGTTTCCTTCACACGTGTGCGTTTCAGGGCCTGCCAGAGCACAGTGTCACACTAGTGCAACTCATATCTGGTGTAACAGTAGTGTACATTAAAAAAAAACTAGATATTTTACTGTGAAATAATAGCAGTCAGTTTCCTTCACACGTGTGCGTTTCAGGGCCTGCCTGCCAGGGCACAGTGTCACACCAGTGCAACTCATATCTGGTGTAACAGTAGTGTACATTTAAAAAAAACAATACTTTTTTGACTGTGAAATAATAGCAGTCAGTTTCCTTCACACGTGTGCGTTTCAGGGCCTGCCAGGGCACAGTGTCACCCCAGTGCAACTCATATCTGGTGTAACAGTAGTGTACATTAAAAAAAAAAACTAGAAATTTGACTGTGAAATAATAGCAGTCAGTTTCCTTCACGCATGTGCGTTTCAGGGCCTGCCAGAGCACAGTGTCACACCAGTGCAACTCATATCTGGTGTAACAGTAGTGTACATTAAAAAAAAAACTAGAAATTTGACTGTGAAATAATAGCAGTCAGTTTCCTTCACACGTGTGCGTTTCAGGGCCTGCCAGGGCACAGTGTCACACCAGTGCAACTCATATCTGGTGTAACAGTAGTCTACATTAAAAAAAAACTAGAAATTTGACTGTGAAATAATAGCAGTCAGTTTCCTTCACATGTGTGCGTTTCATGGCCTGCCAGGGCACAGTGTCACACCAGTGAAACTCATATCTGGGTAACAGTAGTGTACATTAAAAAAAAAAACTAGAAATTTGGCTGTGAAATAATAGCAGTCAGTTTCCTTCACGCGTCTGCGTTTCAGGGCCTGCCAGGGCACAGTGTCACACCAGTGCAACTCATATCTGCTGTAACAGTAGTGTACATTAAAAAAAAACTAGATATTTTACTGTGAAATAATAGCAGTCAGTTTCCTTCACACGTGTGCGTTTCAGGGCCTGCCTGCCAGGGCACAGTGTCACACCAGTGCAACTCATATCTGGTGTAACAGTAGTGTACATTTAAAAAAAACAACACTTTTTTGACTGTGAAATAATAGCAGTCAGTTTCCTTCACACGTGTGCGTTTCAGGGCCTGCCAGAGCACAGTGTCACACTAGTGCAACTCATATCTGGTGTAACAGTAGTGTACATTAAAAAAAAACTAGATATTTTACTGTGAAATAATAGCAGTCAGTTTCCTTCACACGTGTGCGTTTCAGGGCCTGCCTGCCAGGGCACAGTGTCACACCAGTGCAACTCATATCTGGTGTAACAGTAGTGTACATTTAAAAAAAACAACACTTTTTTGACTGTGAAATAATAGCAGTCAGTTTCCTTCACACGTGTGCGTTTCAGGGCCTGCCAGGGCACAGTGTCACCCCAGTGCAACTCATATCTGGTGTAACAGTAGTGTACATTAAAAAAAAAAACTAGAAATTTGACTGTGAAATAATAGCAGTCAGTTTCCTTCACGCATGTGCGTTTCAGGGCCTGCCAGAGCACAGTGTCACACCAGTGCAACTCATATCTGGTGTAACAGTAGTGTACATTAAAAAAAAAACTAGAAATTTGACTGTGAAATAATAGCAGTCAGTTTCCTTCACACGTGTGCGTTTCAGGGCCTGCCAGGGCACAGTGTCACACCAGTGCAACTCATATCTGGTGTAACAGTAGTGTACATTTAAAAAAAACAACACTTTTTTGACTGTGAAATAATAGCAGTCAGTTTCATTCACACGTGTGCGTTTCAGGGCCTGCCAGGGCACAGTGTCACCCCAGTGCTACTCATATCTGGTGTAACAGTAGTGTACATTAACAAAAAAACTAGAAATTTGACTGTGAAATAATAGCAGTCAGTTTCCTTCACACGTGTGCGTTTCAGGGCCTGCCAGGGCACAGTGTCACACCAGTGCAACTCATATCTGGTGTAACAGTAGTGTACATTTAAAAAAAACAACACTTTTTTGACTGTGAAATAATAGCAGTCAGTTTCATTCACACGTGTGCGTTTCAGGGCCTGCCAGGGCACAGTGTCACCCCAGTGCTACTCATATCTGGTGTAACAGTAGTGTACATTAAAAAAAAAACTAGAAATTTGACTGTGAAATAATAGCAGTCAGTTTCCTTCACGCATGTGCGTCTCAGGGCCTGCCAGGGCACAGTGTCACCCCAGTGCAACTCATATCTGGTGTAACAGTAGTGTACATTAAAAAAAAAAACAAGAAATTTGACTGTGAAATAATAGCAGTCAGTTTCCTTCACGCATGTGCGTTTCAGGGCCTGCCAGGGCACAGTGTCACCCCAGTGCAACTCATATCTGGTGTAACAGTAGTGTACATTAAAAAACAAAACTAGAAATTTGACTGTGAAATAATAGCAGTCAGTTTCCTTCACACGTGTACGTTTCAGGGCCTGCCAGGGCACAGTGTCACACCAGTGCAACTCATATCTGGTGTAACAGTAGTGTACATTAAAAAAAAAAACTAGAAATTTGACTGTGAAATAATAGCAGTCAGTTTCCTTCACACGTGTGCGTTTCAGGGCCTGCCAGGGCACAATGTCACACCAGTGCAACTCATATCTGGTGTAACAGTAGTGTACATTAAAAAAAAAAACTAGAAATTTGACTGTGAAATAATAGCAGTCAGTTTCCTTCACACGTGTGCGTTTCGGGGCCTGCCAGGGCACAGTGTCACACCAGTGCAACTCTTATCTGGTGTAACAGTAGTGTACATTAAAAAACAAAACTAGAAATTTGACTGTGAAATAATAGCAGTCAGTTTCCTTCACACGTGTGCGTTTCAGGGCCTGCCAGGGCACAGTGTCACACCAGTGCAACTCATATCTGGTGTAACAGTAGTGTACATTTAAAAAAAACAACACTTTTTTGACTGTGAAATAATAGCAGTCAGTTTCATTCACACGTGTGCGTTTCAGGGCCTGCCATGGCTCAGTGTCACCCCAGTGCTACTCATATCTGGTGTAACAGTAGTGTACATTAAAAAAAAAACTAGAAATTTGACTGTGAAATAATAGCAGTCAGTTTCCTTCACGCATGTGCGTCTCAGGGCCTGCCAGGGCACAGTGTCACCCCAGTGCAACTCATATCTGGTGTAACAGTAGTGTACATTAAAAAAAAAAAACAAGAAATTTGACTGTGAAATAATAACAGTCAGTTTCCTTCACGCATGTGCGTTTCAGGGCCTGCCAGGGCACAGTGTCACCCCAGTGCAACTCATATCTCGTGTAACAGTAGTGTACATTAAAAAAAAAAACTAGAAATTTGAGTGTGAAATAATAGCAGTCAGTTTCCTTCACACGTGTAAGTTTCAGGGCCTGCCAGGGCACAGTGTCACACCAGTGCAACTCATATCTGGTGTAACAGTAGTGTACATTAAAAAAAAAACTAGAAATTTGACTGTGAAATAATAGCAGTCAGTTTCCTTCACGCATGTGCGTTTCAGGGCCTGCCAGGGCACAGTGTCATACCAGTGCAACTCATATCTGGTGTAACAGTAGTGTACATTAAAACAAAAAAATAGAAATTTGACTGTGAAATAATAGCAGTCAGTTTCCTTCACACGTGTGCGTTTCAGGGCCTGCCAGGGCACAGTGTCACACCAGTGCAACTCATATCTGGTGTAACAGTAGTGTACATTAAAAAAAAAACTAGAAATTTGACTGTGAAATAATAGCAGTCAGTTTCCTTCACACGTGTGCGTTTCGGGGCCTGCCAGGGCACAGTGTCACACCAGTGCAACTCATATCTGGTGTAACAGTAGTGTACATTAAAAAACAAAACTAGAAATTTGACTGTGAAATAATAGCAGTCAGTTTCCTTCACACGTGTGCATTTCAGGGCCTGCCAGAGCACAGTGTCACACCAGTGCAACTCATATCTGGTGTAACAGTAGTGTACATTAAAAAAAAAACTAGAAATTTGACTGTGAAATAATAGCAGTCAGTTTCCTTCACACGTGTGCGTTTCAGGGCCTGCCAGGGCACAGTGTCACCCCAGTGCCATTCATATCTGGTGTAACAGTAGTGTACATTAAAAAAAAAACTAGAAATTTGACTGTGAAATAATAGCAGTCAGTTTCCTTCACGCATGTGCGTTTCAGGGCCTGCCAGGGCACAGTGTCACACCAGTGCAACTCATATCTGGTGTAACAGTAGTGTACATTAAAAAAAAAAACTAGAAATTTGACTGTGAAATAATAGCAGTCAGTTTCCTTCACGCATGTGCGTTTCAGGGCCTGCCAGGGCACAGTGTCACACCAGTGCAACTCATATCTGGTGTAACAGTAGTTTACATTTAAAAAAAACAACACTTTTTTGACTGTGAAATAATAGCAGTCAGTTTCCTTCACACGTGTGCGTTTCAGGGCCTGCCAGAGCACAGTGTCACACCAGTGCAACTCATATCTGGTGTAACAGTAGTGTACATTAAAAAAAAAACTAGAAATTTGACTGTGAAATAATAGCAGTCAGTTTCCTTCACACGTGTGCGTTTCAGGGCCTGCCAGGGCACAGTGTCACACCAGTGCAACTCATATCTGGTGTAACAGTAGTGTACATTAAAAAAAAAACTAGAAATTTGACTGTGAAATAATAGCAGTCAGTTTCCTTCACACGTGTGCGTTTCAGGGCCTGCCAGGGCACAGTGTCACACCAGTGCAACTCATATCTGGTGTAACAGTAGTGTACATTAAAAAAAAACTAGAAATTTGACTGTGAAATAATAGCAGTCAGTTTCCTTCACACATGTGCATTTCAGGGCCTGCCAGCGCACAGTGTCACACCAGTGCAACTCATATCTGGTGTAACAGTAGTGTACATTAAAAAAAAAAAACTAGAAATTTGACTTTGAAATAATAGCAGTCAGTTTCCTTCACACGTGTGCGTTTCAGGGCCTGCCAGGGCACAGTGTCACACCAGTGCAACTCATATCTGGTGTAACAGTAGTGTACATTAAAAAAAAAATAGAAATTTGACTGTGAAATAATAGCAGTCAGTTTCCTTCACGCGTGTGCATTTCAGGGCCTGCCAGGGCACAGTGTCACACCAGTGCAACTCATATCTGGTGTAACAGTAGTGTACATAAAAAAAAAACTAGAAATTTGACTGTGAAATAATAGCAGTCAGTTTCCTTCACATGTGTGCGTTTCATGGCCTGCCAGGGCACAGTGTCACACCAGTGCAACTCATATCTGGTGTAACAGTGGTGTACATTAAAAAAAAATAGAAATTTGACTGTGAAATAATAGCAGTCAGTCTCCTTCACGCGTGTGCATTTCAGTGCCTGCCAGGGCACAGTGTCACACCAGTGCAACTCATATCTGGTGTAACAGTAGTGTACATTAAAAAAAAAACTAGAAATTTGACTGTGAAATAATAGCAGTTTGTTTCCTTCCCACGTGTGCGTTTCAGGGCCTGCCAGGGCACAGTGTCACACCAGTGCAACTCATATCTGGTGTAACAGTAGTCTACATTAAAAAAAAACTAGAAATTTGACTGTGAAATAATAGCAGTCAGTTTCCTTCACATGTGTGCGTTTCATGGCCTGCCAGGGCACAGTGTCACACCAGTGAAACTCATATCTGGGTAACAGTAGTGTACATTAAAAAAAAAAACTAGAAATTTGGCTGTGAAATAATAGCAGTCAGTTTCCTTCACGCGTCTGCGTTTCAGGGCCTGCCAGGGCACAGTGTCACACCAGTGCAACTCATATCTGCTGTAACAGTAGTGTACATTAAAAAAAAAAATAGAAATTTGACTGTGAAATTATAGCAGTCAGTTTCCTTCACACGTGTGCGTTTCAGGGCCTGCCAGAGCACAGTGTCACACTAGTGCAACTCATATCTGGTGTAACAGTAGTGTACATTAAAAAAAAACTAGATATTTTACTGTGAAATAATAGCAGTCAGTTTCCTTCACACGTGTGCGTTTCAGGGCCTGCCAGCCAGGGCACAGTGTCACACCAGTGCAACTCATATCTGGTGTAACAGTAGTGTACATTTAAAAAAAACAACACTTTTTTGACTGTGAAATAATAGCAGTCAGTTTCCTTCACACGTGTGCGTTTCAGGGCCTGCCAGGGCACAGTGTCACCCCAGTGCAACTCATATCTGGTGTAACAGTAGTGTACATTAAAAAAAAAAACTAGAAATTTGACTGTGAAATAATAGCAGTCAGTTTCCTTCACGCATGTGCGTTTCAGGGCCTGCCAGAGCACAGTGTCACACCAGTGCAACTCATATCTGGTGTAACAGTAGTGTACATTAAAAAAAAAACTAGAAATTTGACTGTGAAATAATAGCAGTCAGTTTCCTTCACACGTGTGCGTTTCAGGGCCTGCCAGGGCACAGTGTCACACCAGTGCAACTCATATCTGGTGTAACAGTAGTGTACATTTAAAAAAAACAACACTTTTTTGACTGTGAAATAATAGCAGTCAGTTTCATTCACACGTGTGCGTTTCAGGGCCTGCCAGGGCACAGTGTCACCCCAGTGCTACTCATATCTGGTGTAACAGTAGTGTACATTAACAAAAAAACTAGAAATTTGACTGTGAAATAATAGCAGTCAGTTTCCTTCACACGTGTGCGTTTCAGGGCCTGCCAGGGCACAGTGTCACACCAGTGCAACTCATATCTGGTGTAACAGTAGTGTACATTTAAAAAAAACAACACTTTTTTGACTGTGAAATAATAGCAGTCAGTTTCATTCACACGTGTGCGTTTCAGGGCCTGCCAGGGCACAGTGTCACCCCAGTGCTACTCATATCTGGTGTAACAGTAGTGTACATTAAAAAAAAAACTAGAAATTTGACTGTGAAATAATAGCAGTCAGTTTCCTTCACGCATGTGCGTCTCAGGGCCTGCCAGGGCACAGTGTCACCCCAGTGCAACTCATATCTGGTGTAACAGTAGTGTACATTAAAAAAAAAAACAAGAAATTTGACTGTGAAATAATAACAGTCAGTTTCCTTCACGCATGTGCGTTTCAGGGCCTGCCAGGGCACAGTGTCACCCCAGTGCAACTCATATCTGGTGTAACAGTAGTGTACATTAAAAAACAAAACTAGAAATTTGACTGTGAAATAATAGCAGTCAGTTTCCTTCACACGTGTACGTTTCAGGGCCTGCCAGGGCACAGTGTCACACCAGTGCAACTCATATCTGGTGTAACAGTAGTGTACATTAAAAAAAAAAACTAGAAATTTGACTGTGAAATAATAGCAGTCAGTTTCCTTCACACGTGTGCGTTTCAGGGCCTGCCAGGGCACAATGTCACACCAGTGCAACTCATATCTGGTGTAACAGTAGTGTACATTAAAAAAAAAAACTAGAAATTTGACTGTGAAATAATAGCAGTCAGTTTCCTTCACACGTGTGCGTTTCGGGGCCTGCCAGGGCACAGTGTCACACCAGTGCAACTCTTATCTGGTGTAACAGTAGTGTACATTAAAAAACAAAACTAGAAATTTGACTGTGAAATAATAGCAGTCAGTTTCCTTCACACGTGTGCGTTTCAGGGCCTGCCAGGGCACAGTGTCACACCAGTGCAACTCATATCTGGTGTAACAGTAGTGTACATTAAAAAAAAAACTAGAAATTTGACTGTGAAATAATAGCAGTCAGTTTCCTTCACACGTGTGCGTTTCAGGGCCTGCCAGGGCACAGTGTCACACCAGTGCAACTCATATCTGGTGTAACAGTAGTGTACATTTAAAAAAAAACTAGAAATTTGACTGTGAAATAATAGCAGTCAGTTTCCTTCACACGTGTGCGTTTCAGGGCCTGCCAGGGCACAGTGTCACACCAGTGCAACTCATATCTGGTGTAACAGTAGTGTACATTAAAAAAAACTAGAAATTTGACTGTGAAATAATAGCAGTCAGTTTCCTTCACACATGTGCATTTCAGGGCCTGCCAGGGCACAGTGTCACACCAGTGCAACTCATATCTGGTGTAACAGTAGTGTACATTAAAAAAAAAAAAATAGAAATTTGACTTTGAAATAATAGCAGTCAGTTTCCTTCACACGTGTGCGTTTCAGGGCCTGCCTGCCAGGGCACAGTGTCACACCAGTGCAACTCATATCTGGTGTAACAGTAGTGTACATTAAAAAAAAAAAAATAGAAATTTGACTTTGAAATAATAGCAGTCAGTTTCCTTCACACGTGTGCGTTTCAGGGCCTGCCAGGGCACAGTGTCACACCAGTGCAACTCATATCTGGTGTAACAGTAGTGTACATTAAAAAAAAAAAAGAAATTTGACTGTGAAATAATAGCAGTCAGTTTCCTTCACGCGTGTGCATTTCAGGGCCTGCCAGGGCACAGTGTCACACCAGTGCAACTCATATCTGGTGTAACAGTAATGTACATTAAAAAAAAACTAGAAATTTGACTGTGAAATAATAGCAGTGTGCGTTTCAGGGCCTGCCAGGGCACAGTGTCACCCCAGTGCAACTCATATCTGGTGTAACAGTAGTGTACATTAAAAAAAAACTAGAAATTTGACTGTGAAATAATAGCAGTCAGTTTCCTTCACATGTGTGCGCTTTATGGCCTGCCAGGGCACAGTGTCACACCAGTGCAACTCATATCTGGTGTAACAGTAGTGTACATTAAAAAAAAACTAGAAATTTGACTGTGAAATAATAGCAGTCAGTTTCCTTCACATGTGTGCGTTTCATGGCCTGCCAGGGCACAGTGTCACACCAGTGCAACTCATATCTGGTGTAACAGTTGTGTACATTCAAAAAAATATAGAAATTTGACTGTGAAATAATAGCAGTCAGTTTCCTTCACACATGTGCGTTTCAGGGCCTGCCAGGGCACAGTGTCACACCAGTGCACCTCATATCTGGTGTAACAGTAGTGTACATTAAAAAAAAAACTAGATATTTTACTGTGAAATAATAGCAATCAGTTTCCTTCACACATGTGCGTTTCAGGGCCTGCCTGCCAGGGCACAGTGTCACACCAGTGCAACTCATATCTGGTGTAACAGTAGTGTACATTTAAAAAAAACAACACTTTTTTGACTGTGAAATAATAGCAGTCAGTTTCCTTCACACGTGTACGTTTCAGGGCCTGCCAGGGCACAATGTCAAACCAGTGCAACTCATATCTGGTGTAACAGTAGTGTACATTAAAAAAAAAACTAGAAATTTGACTGTGAAATAATAGCAGTCAGTTTCCTTCACACGTGTGCGTTTCAGGGCCTGCCAGGGCACAGTGTCACCCCAGTGCCATTCATATCTGGTGTAACAGTAGTGTACATTAAAAAAAAAACTAGAAATTTGACTGTGAAATAATAGCAGTCAGTTTCCTTCACGCATGTGCGTTTCAGGGCCTGCCAGGGCACAGTGTCACACCAGTGCAACTCATATCTGGTGTAACAGTAGTGTACATTAAAAAAAAAAACTAGAAATTTGACTGTGAAATAATAGCAGTCAGTTTCCTTCACGCATGTGCGTTTCAGGGCCTGCCAGGGCACAGTGTCACACCAGTGCAACTCATATCTGGTGTAACAGTAGTTTACATTTAAAAAAAACAACACTTTTTTGACTGTGAAATAATAGCAGTCAGTTTCCTTCACACGTGTGCGTTTCAGGGCCTGCCAGAGCACAGTGTCACACCAGTGCAACTCATATCTGGTGTAACAGTAGTGTACATTAAAAAAAAAACTAGAAATTTGACTGTGAAATAATAGCAGTCAGTTTCCTTCACACGTGTGCGTTTCAGGGCCTGCCAGGGCACAGTGTCACACCAGTGCAACTCATATCTGGTGTAACAGTAGTGTACATTTAAAAAAAAACTAGAAATTTGACTGTGAAATAATAGCAGTCAGTTTCCTTCACACGTGTGCGTTTCAGGGCCTGCCAGGGCACAGTGTCACACCAGTGCAACTCATATCTGGTGTAACAGTAGTGTACATTAAAAAAAACTAGAAATTTGACTGTGAAATAATAGCAGTCAGTTTCCTTCACACATGTGCATTTCAGGGCCTGCCAGGGCACAGTGTCACACCAGTGCAACTCATATCTGGTGTAACAGTAGTGTACATTAAAAAAAAAAAAATAGAAATTTGACTTTGAAATAATAGCAGTCAGTTTCCTTCACACGTGTGCATTTCAGGGCCTGCCTGCCAGGGCACAGTGTCACACCAGTGCAACTCATATCTGGTGTAACAGTAGTGTACATTAAAAAAAAAAAAATAGAAATTTGACTTTGAAATAATAGCAGTCAGTTTCCTTCACACGTGTGCGTTTCAGGGCCTGCCAGGGCACAGTGTCACACCAGTGCAACTCATATCTGGTGTAACAGTAGTGTACATTAAAAAAAAAAACAAGAAATTTGACTGTGAAATAATAGCAGTCAGTTTCCTTCACGCGTGTGCATTTCAGGGCCTGCCAGGGCACAGTGTCACACCAGTGCAACTCATATCTGGTGTAACAGTAATGTACATTAAAAAAAAACTAGAAATTTGACTGTGAAATAATAGCAGTGTGCGTTTCAGGGCCTGCCAGGGCACAGTGTCACCCCAGTGCAACTCATATCTGGTGTAACAGTAGTGTACATTAAAAAAAAACTAGAAATTTGACTGTGAAATAATAGCAGTCAGTTTCCTTCACATGTGTGCGCTTTATGGCCTGCCAGGGCACAGTGTCACACCAGTGCAACTCATATCTGGTGTAACAGTAGTGTACATTAAAAAAAAACTAGAAATTTGACTGTGAAATAATAGCAGTCAGTTTCCTTCACATGTGTGCGTTTCAGGGCCTGCCAGGGCACAGTGTCACACCAGTGCAACTCATATCTGGTGTAACAGTTGTGTACATTAAAAAAAATATAGAAATTTGACTGTGAAATAATAGCAGTCAGTTTCCTTCACACATGTGCGTTTCAGGGCCTGCCAGGGCACAGTGTCACACCAGTGCACCTCATATCTGGTGTAACAGTAGTGTACATTAAAAAAAAACTAGATATTTTACTGTGAAATAATAGCAATCAGTTTCCTTCACACATGTGCGTTTCAGGGCCTGCCTGCCAGGGCACAGTGTCACACCAGTGCAACTCATATCTGGTGTAACAGTAGTGTACATTTAAAAAAAACAACACATTTTTGACTGTGAAATAATAGCAGTCAGTTTCCTTCACACGTGTACGTTTCAGGGCCTGCCAGGGCACAGTGTCAAACCAGTGCAACTCATATCTGGTGTAACAGTAGTGTACATTAAAAAAAAAACTAGAAATTTGACTGTGAAATAATAGCAGTCAGTTTCCTTCACACGTGTGCGTTTCAGGGCCTGCCAGGGCACAGTGTCACCCCAGTGCCATTCATATCTGGTGTAACAGTAGTGTACATTAAAAAAAAAACTAGAAATTTGACTGTGAAATAATAGCAGTCAGTTTCCTTCACGCATGTGCGTTTCAGGGCCTGCCAGGGCACAGTGTCACACCAGTGCAACTCATATCTGGTGTAACAGTAGTGTACATTAAAAAAAAAAACTAGAAATTTGACTGTGAAATAATAGCAGTCAGTTTCCTTCACGCATGTGCGTTTCAGGGCCTGCCAGGGCACAGTGTCACACCAGTGCAACTCATATCTGGTGTAACAGTAGTGTACATTAAAAAAAAAAACTAGAAATTTGACTGTGAAATAATAGCAGTCAGTTTCCTTCACGCATGTGCGTTTCAGGGCCTGCCAGGGCACAGTGTCACACCAGTGCAACTCATATCTGGTGTAACAGTAGTTTACATTTAAAAAAAACAACACTTTTTTGACTGTGAAATAATAGCAGTCAGTTTCCTTCACACGTGTGCGTTTCAGGGCCTGCCAGAGCACAGTGTCACACCAGTGCAACTCATATCTGGTGTAACAGTAGTGTACATTAAAAAAAAAACTAGAAATTTGACTGTGAAATAATAGCAGTCAGTTTCCTTCACATGTGTGCGTTTCATGGCCTGCCAGGGCACAGTGTCACACCAGTGCAACTCATATCTGGTGTAACAGTAGTGTACATTAAAAAAAAAACTAGAAATTTGACTGTGAAATAATAGCAGTCAGTTTCCTTCACACGTGTGCGTTTCAGGGCCTGCCAGGGCACAGTGTCACACCAGTGCAACTCATATCTGGTGTAACAGTAGTGTACATTAAAAAAAAACTAGAAATTTGACTGTGAAATAATAGCAGTCAGTTTCCTTCACACATGTGCATTTCAGGGCCTGCCAGGGCACAGTGTCACACCAGTGCAACTCATATCTGGTGTAACAGTAGTGTACATTAAAAAAAAAAAACTAGAAATTTGACTTTGAAATAATAGCAGTCAGTTTCCTTCACACGTGTGCGTTTCAGGGCCTGCCAGGGCACAGTGTCACACCAGTGCAACTCATATCTGATGTAACAGTAGTGTACATTAAAAAAAAAAATAGAAATTTGACTGTGAAATAATAGCAGTCAGTTTCCTTCACACGTGTGCGTTTCAGGGCCTGCCAGAGCACAGTGTCACACTAGTGCAACTCATATCTGGTGTAACAGTAGTGTACATTAAAAAAAAAACGATATTTTACTGTGAAATAATAGCAGTCAGTTTCCTTCACACATGTGCGTTTCAGGGCCTGCCTGCCAGGGCACAGTGTCACACCAGTGCAACTCATATCTGGTGTAACAGTAGTGTACATTTAAAAAAAACAACACTTTTTTGACTGTGAAATAATAGCAGTCAGTTTCCTTCACACGTGTACGTTTCAGGGCCTGCCAGGGCACAGTGTCACACCAGTGCAATTCATATCTGGTGTAACAGTAGTGTACATTAAAAAAAAACTAGAAATTTTACTGTGAAATAATAGCAGTCAGTTTCCTTCACACGTGTGCGTTTCAGGGCCTGCCAGGGCACAGTGTCACCCCAGTGCAACTCATATCTGGTGTAACAGTAGTGTACATTAAAAAAAAAAAATAGAAATTTGACTGTGAAATAATAGCAGTCAGTTTCCTTCACACATGTGCGTTTCAGGGCCTGCCAGGGCACAGTGTCACACCAGTGCAACTCATATCTGGTGTAACAATAGTGTACATTTAAAAAAAACAACACTTTTTTGACTGTGAAATAATAGCAGTCAGTTTCATTCACACGTGTGCGTTTCAGGGCCTGCCAGGGCACAGTGTCACCCCAGTGCAACTCATATCTGGTGTAACAATAGTGTACATTAAAAAAAAACTAGAAATTTGACTGTGAAATAATAGCAGTCAGTTTCCTTCACGCATGTGCGTTTCAGGGCCTGCCAGGGCACAGTGTCACCCCAGTGCAACTCATATCTGGTGTAACAGTAGTGTACATTAAAAAAAAAACTAGAAATTTGACTGTGAAATAATAGCAGTCAGTTTCCTTCACGCATGTGCGTTTCAGGGCCTGCCAGGGCACAGTGTCACCTCAGTGCAACTCATATCTGGTGTAACAGTAGTGTAAATTAAAAAAAAAAACTAGAAATTTGACTGTGAAATAATAGCAGTCAGTTTCCTTCATGCATGTGCGTTTCAGGGCCTGCCAGGGCACAGTGTCACCCCAGTGCAACTAATATCTGGTGTAACAGTAGTGTACATTAAAAAAAAAAAAACTAGAAATTTGACTGTGAAATAATAGCAGTCAGTTTCCTTCACACGTGTGCGTTTCAGGGCCTGCCAGGGCACAGTGTCACACCAGTGCAACTCATATCTGGTGTAACAGTAGTGTACATAAAAAAAAAAAAACTAGAAATTTGACTGTGAAATAATAGCAGTCAGTTTCCTTCACGCATGTGCGTTTCAGGGCCTGCCAGGGCACAGTGTCACACCAGTGCAACTCATATCTGGTGTAACAGTAGTGTACATTAAAAAAAAAAACTAGAAATTTGACTGTGAAATAATAGCAGTCAGTTTCCTTTACACGTGTGCGTTTCAGGGCCTGCCAGGGCACAGTGTCACACCAGTGCAACTCATATCTGGGGTAACAGTAGTGTACATTAAAAAAAAACTAGAAATTTGACTGTGAAATAATAGCAGTCAGTTTCCTTCACACGTGTGCGTTTCGGGGCCTGCCAGGGCACAGTGTCACACCAGTGCAACTTATATCTGGTGTAACAGTAGTGTACATTAAAAAACAAAACTAGAAATTTGACTGTGAAATAATAGCAGTCAGTTTCCTTCACACGTGTGCGTTTCAGGGCCTGCCAGAGCACAGTGTCACACCAGTGCAACTCATATCTGGTGTAACAGTAGTGTACATAAAAAAAAAAAACTAGAAATTTGACTGTGAAATAATAGCAGTTAGTTTCCTTCACACGTGTGCGTTTCAGGGCCTGCCAGGGCACAGTGTCACACCAGTGCAACTCATATCTGGTGTAACAGTAGTGTACATTAAAAAAAAACCTAGAAATTTGACTGTGAAATAATAGCAGTCAGTTTCCTTCACACGTGTGCGTTTCAGGGCCTGCCAGGGCACAGTGTCACACCAGTGCAACTCATATCTGGCGTAACAGTAGTGTACATTAAAAAAAAAAAACTAGAAATTTGACTGTGAAATAAAAGCAGTCAGTTTCCTTCACACGTGTGCGTTTCAGGGCCTGCCAGGGCACAGTGTCACACCAGTGCAACTCATATCTGGTGTAACAGTAGTGTACATTAAAAAAAAACTAGAAATTTGACTGTGAAATAATAGCAGTCAGTTTCCTTCACACGTGTGCGTTTCAGGGCCTGCCAGGGCACAGTGTCACACCAGTGCAACTCATATCTGGTGTAACAGTAGTGTACATTAAAAAAAAACTAGAAATTTGACTGTGAAATAATAGCAGTCAGTTTCCTTCACACGTGTGCGTTTCAGGGCCTGCCAGGGCACAGTGTCACACCAGTGCAACTCATATCTGGGGTAACAGCAGAGTACATTAAAAAAAAACTAGAAATTTGACTGTGAAATAATAGCAGTCAGTTTCCATCACACGTGTGCGTTTCGGGGCCTGCCAGGGCACAGTGTCACACCAGTGCAACTCATATCTGGTGTAACAGTAGTGTACATTAAAAAAAAAACTAGAAATTTGACTGTGAAATAATAGCAGTCAGTTTCCTTCACACGTGTGCGTTTCAGGGCCTGCCAGAGCAGTGTCACACCAGTGCAACTCATATCTGGTGTAACAGTAGTGTACATTAAAAAAAAAACTAGAAATTTGACTGTGAAATAATAGCAGTCAGTTTCCTTCACACGTGTGCGTTTCAGGGCCTGCCAGGGCACAGTGTCACACCAGTGCAACTCATATCTGGTGTAACAGTAGTGTACATTAAAAAAAAAACTAGAAATTTTACTGTGAAATAATAGCAGTCAGTTTCCTTCACACGTGTGCGTTTCAGGGCCTGCCAGAGCACAGTGTCACACCAGTGCAACTCATATCTGGTGTAACAGTAGTGTACATTAAAAAAAAACTAGAAATTTGACTGTGAAATAATAGCAGTCAGTTTCCTTCACACATGTGCATTTCAGGGCCTGCCAGGGCACAGTGTCACACCAGTGCAACTCATATCTGTTGTAACAGTAATGTACATAAAAAAAAAACTAGAAATTTGATTTTTAAATAATAGCAGTCAGTTTCCTTCACACGTGTGCGTTTCAGGGCCTGACAGGGCACAGTGTCACACCAGTGCAACTCATATCTGGTGTAACAGTAGTGTACATTAAAAAGAAAATAGAAATTTGACTGTGAAATAATAGCAGTCAGTTTCCTTCACGAGTGTGCATTTCAGGGCCTGCCAGGGCACAGTGTCACACCAGTGCAACTTATATCTGGTGTAACAGTAGTGTACATTAAAAAAAAAAACTAGAAATTTGACTGTGAAATAATAGTAGTCAGTTTCCTTCCCACGTGTGCGTTTCAGGGCCTGCCAGGGCACAGTGTCACACCAGTGCAACTCATATCTGGTGTAACAGTAGTGTACATTAACAAAAACTAGAAATTTGACTGTGAAATAATAGCAGTCAGTTTCCTTCACATGTGTGCGTTTCATGGCCTGCCAGGGCACAGTGTCACACCAGTGCAACTCATATCTGGTGTAACAGTAGTGTACATTAAAAAAAAAACTAGAAATTTGACTGTGAAATAATAGCAGTCAGTTTCCTTCACGCGTCTGCGTTTCAGGGCCTGCCAGGGCACAGTGTCACACCAGTGCAACTCATATCTGGTGTAACAGTAGTGTACATTAAAAAAAAAATAGAAATTTGACTGTGAAATAATAGCAGTCAGTTTCCTTCACGCGTGTGCATTTCAGGGCCTGCCAGGGCACAGTGTCACACCAGTGCAACTCATATCTGGTGAAACAGTAGTGTACATAAAAAAAAAAAAAGAAATTTGACTGTGAAATAATAGCAGTCAGTTTCCTTCACGCGTGTGCGTTTCAGGGCCTGCCAGGGCACAGTGTCTCACCAGTGAAACTCATATTTGGTGTAACAGTAGACTACATTAAAAAAAAAACTAGAAATTTGACTGTGAAATAACAGCAGTCAGTTTCCTTCATGCATGTGCGTTTCAGGGCCTGCCAGGGCACAGTGTCAAACCAGTGCAACTCATATCTGGTGTAACAGTAGTGTACATTAAAACAAAAACTAGAAATTTGACTGTGAAATAATAGCAGTCAGTTTCCTTCACGCGTGTGCGTTTCAGGGCCTGCCAGTGCAACCCGTGTGCATTTCAGGGCCTGCCAGGGCACAGTGTCACACCAGTGCAACTCATATCTGGTGTAACAGTAGTGTACATAAAAAAAATAAAATAGAAATTTCAATGTGAAATAATAGCAGTCAGTTTCCTTCACGCATGTGCGTTTCAGGGCCTGCCAGGGCACAGTGTCACACCAGTGCAACTCATATCTGGTGTAACAGTAGTGTACATTAAAAAAAAACCTAGAAATTTGACTGTGAAATAATAGCAGTCAGTTTCCTTCACACGAGTGCGTTTCAGGGCCTGCCAGGGCACAGTGTCACACCTGTGCAAATCATATCTGGTGTATCAGTAGTGTACATTAAAAAAAAAACTAGAAATTTGACTGTGAAATAATAGCATTCAGTTTCCTTCACGCGTGTGCGTTTCAGGGCCTGCCAGGGCACAGTGTCACAGCAGTGCAACTCATATCTGGTGTAACAGTAGTGTACATTAAAAAAAATAAAATAGAAATTTGACTGTGAAATAATAGCAGTCAGTTTCCTTCACACGTGGGCGTTTCAGGGCCTGCCAGGGCACAGTGTCACAGCAGTGCAACTCATATCTGGTGTAACAGTAGTGTACATTAAAAAAAAAAATAGAAATTTGACTGTGAAATAATAGCAGTCAGTTTCCTTCACGCGTGTGCGTTTCAGGGCCTGCCAGGGCACAGTGTCACACCAGTGCAACTCATATCTGGTGTAACAGTAGTGTACATTAAAAAAAAAACTAGAAATGTGACTGTGAAATAATAGCAGTCAGTTTCCTTCACGCGTGTGCGTTTCAGGGCCTGCCAGGGCACAGTGTCACACCAGTGCAACTCATATCTGGTGTAACAGTAGTGTACATTAAAAAAAAAACTAGAAATTTGACTGTGAAATAATAGCAGTCAGTTTCCTTCACACGTGTGCGTTTCAGGGCCTGCCAGGGCACAGTGTCACACCAGTGCAACTCATATCTGGTGTAACAGTAGTGTACATTTAAAAAAAATATACAATTTTGACTGTAATAGATTTAATAGCAGTTAGTTGTCTGCAAGCGTGTGTGTCAGGCCTACAGCGTCTACTCTGCCAACTTCTACCAGTGCACAGTGCCACTCATATCTGTTGTCACAGTAGCTTGCACGCATAGTACCACTAATCGGAAAAAAAAATGACAGGCAGAGGCAGGCCACCCCGCAGGGGCCGTCGTGGTCGTGGTGCTGTGATTCCCTTTGGCCCTAGAATAATGCCCAGTGTTCAGAGGCCACGTACCCTGAAAAGTTCTGAGGACA
This sequence comes from Bombina bombina, assembly GCF_027579735.1. Classification (NCBI taxonomy): domain Eukaryota; kingdom Metazoa; phylum Chordata; class Amphibia; order Anura; family Bombinatoridae; genus Bombina; species Bombina bombina. Next base: position 22,052,057 of record NC_069501.1, on the reverse strand, counting down.
TAGTTGACTGGCTAACACAGGACACCCAATCTTCTACAGCTTCCGCTCGGAACCTTTATGCACCATTCTCCTCCAGCTTATCTTCGGGCACCTCTCAAGTTACCACTCGCCCGCCTGCCGCCACCACCAACACTAGCACCACAGACGCTTCACTTGATCTGTCAGAGGAGTTATTTACACATCAGTTGGAAGAAATGAGTGATGCGCAACCATTATTGCCAGAGGATGTAGATAACAGGGATATGTCTCAGTCAGGCTGCATTATACACATGGACATACAGTGTGATGATGATGATGTTGTACCCGCTGCTGCTTCCTTTGCTGAGTTGTCAGATACAAGTGAAGCGGTTGATGATGACGATGCGTCCGTGGATGTCACGTGGGTGTCTGCTAGAAGAGAAGAAGAACAGGGGGAAAGTTCAGATGGGGAGACAGAGAGGAGGAGGAGACGAGTTGGAAGCAGGGGGAGGTCGTCGCAAGGAGCTAGTGGCACAGTCAGACAGCATGCATCGGCACCCAGGTTTAGCCAGACAGCACGCCAATCAATGCATGCTGTTGCCACCACCAGAATGCCGTCATTGCAGAGCTCAGCAGTGTGGCATTTTTTTAGTGTGTCTGCCTCTGACAACAGCGATGCCATTTGCAACCTGTGCCAAAAGAAACTGAGTCGTGGGAAGTCCAACACCCACCTAGGTACAACTGCTTTGCGAAGGCACATGATCGCACATCACAAACGCCTATGGGATCAACACATGAGTACAAGCAGCACACAAACTCAAAGCCGCCATCCTCCTCCTGGTCCAGCATCTTCAGCCACGTCAACAACTGTTGTCCTCCTTGCCCCCTCTCAACCATCCGCCACTCCGTGTCTCGCCTTGAGCAGTTCCTGCTCATCTGCCCACAGTCAGGTGTCTGTCAAGGACATGTTTGAGCGTAAGAAGCCAATGTCACAAAGTCACCCCCTTGCCCGGCATCTAACAGCTGGCTCGTATGAACTCTTAGCCCGCCAGCTTTTACCATACAAGCTGGTGGAGTCTGAGGCGTTCCAAAAATTTGTAGCTATTGGGACATCGCAGTGGAAGATACAAGGACGAAATTTCTTTGCACAAAAGGCAATCCCCAACTTGTACTCGATTGTGCAAAAGGTAGTAATGGCATATCTGGCACACAGTGTTGGGGCAAGGGTCCATCTGACCACTGATACCTGGTCTGCAAAGCATGGTCAGGGCAGGTATATCACCTACACTGCGCATTGGGTAAACCTGCTGACGGCTGCCAAGCATGGAATCGTGGCTCTGCAGAGGAGTTGGTGACACCGCCATGACTTGCAGGAAGGCCTGCTGCCACCTCCTCTACTCCTCCTACTCCATCCTATTCCATAACCTCCTCGGCTGAGTCCTCTTCTGCTGCTGTGTCTTGCTCCACATCAACAGCACCCCCCAGCTCCCCAGGTACTATTCCACATCCCGGATATGGCAGTGTCACGCCGTCTTGGAGTTGACTTGCCTGAAAGCAGAGAGTCACACCGGACCAGCACTTCTGTCCGCCCTGAATGCACAGGTGGATCAGTGGCTGACTCCGCACCAACTGGAGATTGGCAAAGTGGTTTGTGACAACGGAAGAAATTTGTTTGGCGGCATTGAATTTGGGCAAGTTGACACATGTGCCGTGCATGGCACATGTGTGTAATCTGATCGTACAACGCTTTGTGCATAAGAACCCAGGCTTACAGGACGTCCTGAAGCAGGCCATGAAGGTGTGTGGCCATTTCAGGCATTCCTACATGGCCATGGCGCACTTTTCAGATATCCAGCGGCAAAACAACATGCCAGTGAGGCGCTTGATTTGCGACAGCCCGACACGTTGGAATTCAACACTCCTAATGCGTCCTTTTGAGGAGGTGACAAACCTAGTCAGTCGCACCGAAGGCACCATCAGCGACATCATACCATTTGTTTTCTTCCTGGAGCGTGCCCTGCGAAGAGTGCTGGATCAGGCCGTAGATGTGCGTGAAGAGGAAGAGTTGTGGTCACTAGTGAAACAGTTAGAGGGCAAACAGCGCCTATGACTATGTACCGGCTACACTATAAGGAAGACCCCCTATTAGGTCTGATGAAGATAACTGTGAAAGATAAATAGGAGCGCCTATGGCTTAGGTACAGTCAGGGATCACACTCTAGGTGGGTGGTGTACTAAAATTAATTATTTATTATAATGTCCAAACATTAAACATAAAACAGAGATATGGAATTTAAAACCTCATAACATCATGGATTCCGTACACCCTTATAACCTAATACAAAGGGTACTACTTAGTTGCATCAGTTCCTTATTATGAGTCAATTATACAAAAATATATGGCAGGGTTTGTGTCCTCTAATGGAACAAGGTTATTATACCAAACTATGAACCTTCACAACAACTAGTCACAACGACTGGTCGATGCAGATTCGCACCGTATGTATCAATACGAATTTCACACCTTATGATATGTAAGTGCGTGAACAAGAGGCAATAACAGTCTATAATTCTGATATATCAGAATATTAAAACGATGATCTAATATGTAATGGTGGTGATAAAAAACGTGTAAAAAAGGTGTAAAAAAAAAAAAATGTATCACATTGAAAAATATAAAAAATATAAAAATGGATGATAAAAAGGAAACATAAACTCTGAAAATTTTTTAAAAATTCAAAAAGTTCAAAAGAAAGTGGGACAAAACCGGTTTGTCAAAAATGTGAATAAGGTCACAAGGTGATATGCAAAAATAAAGTGATCAAAGTTGTGCAATAAGGTGATCAATGTTGTGCATCAAAAAGGTGCTAGTGTGCTTAACTCCTGATAAAACAATGGTGTCTGACTCAAATAAATTGCTAACAATAGACAAATCCCATATTGACCTGTCAATTTGACTTATGCATTATTATTACATAAAAACATAAAAACAAATATAAAAACAAATGACAATTCCTAAAAATCCTAAAATATTGTCCAGTAAATAGTCCAATAATGTTGGTCCACACTGGTGGGGGACTGGAGGGAAAAAAACAATTATCTTTAAATTGTGTCCTGATCCAGATTCCTAATACTGGCTGGTTGAATCTGAAATCAAAAACAGAAAGATATCTCACATAAAGGGCCTTTAGGGTGAAGTTCAAATGGTATCAAACTTACCCCCAAAGCCAAGATTCCTGGTACTGGTGTAGCCTCACAAACCTCTACGCGTTTCGGCCCTGCAGCGGGGCCTTTTTCAAGATATATGAGGCTGAAATAAACTGGACTTATATAGCTGATATGGGGGAGTGGCTTGGTCAAATTGCGCCAAATATTGCTGCCGGCGGGAAAATTTTACCGCCAAAATGCTGTCCTCGTGATCATTCTACTCAACCGGATATCCGCTATGCCCCATACTTCCGGTCGCGTCACTTCCGGTTGTTCCGGTCAATTTCCGTTTTTTTTTTTTTTTTTTTTTATTTCCGGCGGACGCTATGCCATCTTAGTAATGGGCAGATATGGGCAGGTAATGGGCAAGTATTTTCGATAAAAATATTTTTGAGAAGTTATTCTTATTTGGTAGCGAGATGAATAGGAGTTGGCCGGCCAGGGAAAAAGGAAGAATATTGGTAACTATATAAAAAACTATAAAAAAAGGGGGAGATAAATGGAAAATTTCTATAACGTGATGAAGAATGGGATTGGATTTTAGGCTCAAAAGTACCAGGATAAACATATTAGTAACTGGTATACTTTGGACTTATACATAAAATAATCAATAAAGCGACATCTAAAACAACATCTAAAACAGCACAATTAAGAACATTAGGGGTTCCTTCTAATTCCTAACATCCACTTAATTCTATACAATATAAGGGGAATGGTTGTTGTAAACGTTAGATAAGACCATAGACAATTGAATTACAATAAAGATTTTCATATTCACGGGGTTCTTAACACCAGGATGACCCCTTGCTATTCTATTATGCAATACTAAATCATTCAATAAAATCGCTGGAGAATCATTACTACGCTTGTATGGCATCTTATAAATACAGTTGAGGATTCAATTTTGTTTTGTTTATACAGCAAATGTGAGGATTCTTCAGACATCATAATAATTTATGTGGCTGTTGCCCTAAGTATGTGTGATGGGGGGGTTCCTATATAATAACGATGGTATTAGGGGAGAATTTTCAGTATGTTGGGATATCTATTAGGAATCGGTCTAGGTAGGTGTCTTATTTAATTTTGAAATAGATGTACTATTTCAAAATTAGCATTGTGTCCTTTCGGGTAGATGCAATCTAAGTTAAATATCCACTTGGATTCTATCTTCAACATCTTGCTTTCCATGTTTCCACCCCTCCAATCCTTATTTAACTTACAGATCCCCATAAACTTGAAACTTTTGTTACTTCCCCCATGCATTTCTTTAAAGTGTTTATAAAGAGGCAAATCTGTTTTTCCCCATTTTATCTGCAGTAGATGCTCCCGGATTCTATCCTTCAATTTCCTGGTGGTCTGTCCCACGTATTGCAGACCACAGCCGCATTCTATTAGATATACTACAAATTTGTCTATACATCTGATGGTTTGTTTGACTTGGAATATTTCATTATTTATTTTGGATTTAAAACAATTGCTCTTAATACCATGTTGACATGCTTTACATAGGTGGCATGGATAAAAGCCATAGAGTTTCTTGGCTGTTAGCCCTGAGGTATTTGTCAGATTTGTATTACACTTAGAGATGCTTGGAGCCAATATTGACTTTAGGTTCTCCGCTTTTCTGTAAATGAAGTAGGGTCGTTCGGTTAGATGTTCCCCTATGATATCATCTTCCTTGAGAAGGTGCCAGTGTCTTTTCACTATGTCTTTCATTATCTTTTTTCTCTCATTGTATTGGGTGATAAATGGGATCTTCAGGTTTTCCTCTGGTGTCGCATGTTTCTTGTTTTTATATCCGAGGAGACTTTCTCTTTTCAAGTCCTTCACATCTCGTGTAGTTTTGTCTATATGTGCTTCGTCATAGCCCCTTGCAAGGAACCTGTCTTTGAGTGTTTGGGACTGTTTGGACCAAGATTCTTCAGTTGAACAATTCTTTTTAATCCTCATGAGCTGTCCTTTTGGGATGTTAGATATCCATTTTCTGTGATGACAGCTCGACTGGTGAATGTAGTTGTTTGAATCGACTTCCTTGAAGTGTGTTGAGGTCTCAATTCTTCCATTTTCGACTCTGATATCCAGATCTAGGAAGACGATGTGGTATTTGCTAATGGTATTCGTAAACTTTAAATTAGACTGATTCTTATTCATTACCCCTAATGTATATTCCAGGTCTTCTCTATTGCCTTTCCAGATGATTAGGAGGTCGTCTATGAATCTTTTATAGAGGACCAGGTCCGCGCTCGCCGGGCAGGAATCCCAAAATATGGTTTCCCATCTGCCCATATAGAGATTGGCGTAGCTAGGCGCGAACCTGGTCCCCATAGCCGTCCCACATACCTGCCGATAGAAGACCCCATCCCAGCAGAAATAGTTGTGCCTCAAGATGTAATCTATTCCGTCTAGAATGAATCTTCTCTGGGGTTCAGGCATACTTTCATCTTTGTCCAGATAGTTTCTGATGGATTCCAGGCCTTCATCGTGTGGGATCGAGGTGTATAATGATGTCACGTCGCTAGTAACCATTATGTAGGTGTCATCCCATTCCATGTTCTTTAGTAAGTTTAGAACCTCAGTGGAATCTCTCAAATATGAGGATAATGTTTTCACGTATGGTTGTAGTTGTTTATCGATGTATTCAGATAAATTGCTTGAAAGCGATCCTATGCCTGATATAATTGGTCTCCCAGGGGGGTTGACTAGGCTCTTATGGATCTTTGGTAGATGGTAAAACACAGGTATCTTTGGATGTTGATTAGTCAGATACCTGTGTTCTTTGTCATTCAATATTCCCATTCCTTTTGCTTCAGCCAATAGATTGTCTATAATGGCTTTGTAATGACCCGTAGGATCTGAGTTCAAGATTTCATACGTTTCCTTATCCTCTAGGATCCTTTTGGATTCATTCCAATAATCTGTTTTGTTCATCAAAACCACTCCACCTCCCTTGTCGGCCGATTTGATCACTAGGTCCTTGTTCTTTTCCAATTTTGATATCGTCTGTAGCTGCTTGGCATTTAAGTTCCTTTTATATGCTTTGGTGGAGTTTAGTTTCTTGATGTCGCTACATACCATTGCTTCAAAGGCTTCAATAGCAGGGCCTTTACAATGAGTCGGATAGAAATTGGACTTAGGTTTCAAGTCCGTATGCTTAAAACCGTCTTCATCGTTCTGTCTTTGTGTGGTGGTGATATTCCTTTCCACTGATGATTTCAGGAAATACCTCTTGAGGGTGAGTTTACGAACAAACTCTTTCGTATTTAAATACGTTTGGAACTTATTAAGTCCTTTAGATGGGGCATATGATAGGCCTAGCCCTAATACTGAGAGTTCTTCCGAATTCAAGTTCGTATCACTTAGATTGAAAATCCCTTTAATTTCTTCAACCGGTTCGATGACTTTTGGTTTATTTGCATCTTCCTTCAATCCTGGTCCGGTCTTGTGTCTTGACCCTGCTCTTCTTCCCCGATGTGTCTTCTTTTGATGGGAGTGTCTACGTCCTCCAACGTCACCTGTTTCCTTTTCCCTTTTGGTTCCCTTAGGGGTGGGTTGTTTTGGCCTAACCCTAAAAAAGGGGATGACGAAGATGCTTCTGTGTCCTCCCTAGGAGCGTTACAGAGTTCTCTAGAATTGGGCGTGACCAGAGGTGAAAACCTATTCGGCATTTCTCTGTAGTTGTCCTTCCAGTCATGTGGTCGTCCCCTCAAGTTCCCTTGGGGATACTGATCATAATGATAGTCTTCATAGGTCCTTTGTCTGTAATGGTTCCCTTGTTGTTGTTTCCTCATATTATGTTGGTAAAAGCCATTCTGATTCCTAGGCCATTGTTGTTGGTCTCCATAAGTCTCTCTGTCAGAGTAATAATTGGATGGTCTGTGTTGGGGTGCATATTCCCAATTGTTTGGGCGGTGGCTCCTCCTAAACTCCTGTTGATGTGTATTCTGGGATCCCCAATAATCATGTTGTCTATGCGGACCATTTCCACCTTCTTGCCAGTTTCCTCTATATGTGTTGTTTCTTCTCAAGTTGGTTGGTGGTATCTGGTCTTGATGTCTACCATTTGTAAATCTGTTATGATCTGTTGATGCCATACGGGGAATAATTCTCTTGTTGATTTTTTCGGAATCTGCGCCCCTCTCTAGTTTCTATATTCCTATTAATGTAATGTTCCTTGGGGGCTAGTTCTCTCCTGTCCTCTCGGACTTGTGGATAAGAGAGGGATGGTTTTTGTGTCGGTTCCTTATGGTTTGGGTCACATCCTTCATTCACATTATTTCCGGAGATATCCTGTGCAGCATTTAGGTCTCTATTAATCTTCTTGGTTTTCTTTGCAATTGTCTCGTTGTGACTAGTTGTTGTGAAGGTTCATAGTTTGGTATAATAACCTTGTTCCATTAGAGGACACAAACCCTGCCATATATTTTTGTATAATTGACTCATAATAAGGAACTGATGCAACTAAGTAGTACCCTTTGTATTAGGTTATAAGGGTGTACGGAATCCATGATGTTATGAGGTTTAAAATTCCATATCTCTGTTTTATGTTTAATGTTTGGACATTATAATAAATAATTAATTTTAGTACACCACCCACCTAGAGTGTGATCCCTGACTGTACCTAAGCCATAGGCGCTCCTATTTATCTTTCACAGTTATCTTCATCAGACCTAATAGGGGGTCTTCCTAATAGTGTAGCCGGTACATAGTCATAGGTGCTGTTTGCCCTCTAACTGTTTCACTAGTAACCTATCTTAACCTATTTGGGCTTATAGCTGCCGGACACAGGTTGACCACTTCATAGGTATATCACTACATAACTACTAAAATCGGTTAGGTGATAGAATGGAATCCACATTGTCCATCAAGAACCTTAGAGCGGACGTCAGTTTAGACATCAACATTGCCCTTAATAGGGATAACTCCACAGGCACCAACACCGTTTTAGACATTAATACCATCTTTAAAAATCTAGAAAAATTATTGATTTCGGAGACGAAATACAAAATTGAGATTTCATTTCTGAAAAAGTGTTTGGAACTGAACATCGTTCCTAAGGGCCTAATGATAGTAAAAGAATGCTCCTTTAATACCAACTCTGAAGAGTTTTCAGAGAATTGGAACAAAATTATCATTGAGGCTTCCCGTGAGTTGATGAAACTCATTATTAAATATAGGGAACTTCTCTTAACACATATTGACACAGAGATACAGACTGAGGAAAAGAACATGGAGATATTTAAAGATTCCCAAACTTTTAAGGAAAAACAGGAACTCCTGTACACTAAAATCAACAAATTAAAAGATGAGACAATTGCAAAGAAAACCAAGAAGATTAATAGAGACCTAAATTCTGCACAGGATATCTCCGGAAATAATGTGAATGAAGGATGTGACCCAAACCATAAGGAACCGACACAAAAACCATCCCTATCTTATCCACAAGTCCGAGAGGACAGGAGAGAACTAGCCCCCAAGGAACATTACATTAATAGGAATATAGAAAATAGAGAGGGGGGCAGATTCCGAAAAAATCAACAAGAGAATTATTCCCCATATGGCATCAACAGATCACGACAAAGAACATTCTCCAATGGAGAACGCCAAGGGAATTATTTCAGGGATAACAGATTTACAAATGGTAGACATCAAGACCAGATACCACCAACCAACTTGAGAAGAAACAACACATATAGAGGAAACTGGCAAGAAGGTGGAAATGGTCCGCATAGACAACATGATTATTGGGGATCCCAGAATACACATCAACAGGAGTTTAGGAGGAGCCACCGCCCAAACAATTGGGAATATGCACCCCAACACAGACCATCCAATTATTACTCTGACAGAGAGACTTATGGAGACCAACAACAATGGCCTAGGAATCAGAATGGCTTTTACCAACATAATATGAGGAAACAACAACAAGGGAACCATTACAGACAAAGGACCTATGAAGACTATCATTATGATCAGTATCCCCAAGGGAACTTGAGGGGACGACCACATGACTGGAAGGACAACTACAGAGAAATGCCGAATAGGTTTTCACCTCTGGTCACGCCCAATTCTAGAGAACTCTGTAATGCTCCTAGGGAGGACACAGAAGCATCTTCGTCATCCCCTTTTTTAGGGTTAGGCCAAAACAACCCACCCCTAAGGGAACCAAAAGGGAAAAGGAAACAGGTGACATTGGAGGACGTAGACACTCCCATCAAAAGAAGACACATCGGGGAAGAAGAGCAGGGTCAAGACACAAGACCGGACCAGGATTGAAGGAAGATGCAAATAAACCAAAAGTCATCGAACCGGTTGAAGAAATTAAAGGGATTTTCAATCTAAGTGATACGAACTTGAATTCGGAAGAACTCTCGGTATTAGGGCTAGGCCTATCATATGCCCCATCTAAAGGACTTAATAAGTTCCAAACGTATTTAAATATGAAAGAGTTTGTTCGTAAACTCACCCTCAAGAGGTATTTCCTGAAATCATCAGTGGAAAGGAATATCACCACCACACAAAGACAGAACGATGAAGACGGTTTTAAGCATACGGACTTGAAACCTAAGTCCAATTTCTATCCGACTCATTGTAAAGGCCCTGCTATTGAAGCCTTTGAAGCAATGGTATGTAGCGACATCAAGAAACTAAACTCCACCAAAGCATATAAAAGGAACTTAAATGCCAAGCAGCTACAGACGATATCAAAATTGGAAAAGAACAAGGACCTAGTGATCAAATCGGCCGACAAGGGAGGTGGAGTGGTTTTGATGAACAAAACAGATTATTGGAATGAATCCAAAAGGATCCTAGAGGATAAGGAAACGTATGAAATCTTGAACTCAGATCCTACGGGTCATTACAAAGCCTTTATAGACGATCTATTGGCTGAAGCAAAAGGAATGGGCATATTGAATGACAAAGAACACAGGTATCTGACTAATCAACATCCAAAGATACCTGTGTTTTACCATCTACCAAAGATCCATAAGAGCCTAGTCAACCCCCCTGGGAGACCAATTATATCAGGCATAGGATCGCTTTCAAGCAATTTATCTGAATACATCGATAAACAACTACAACCATACGTGAAAACATTATCCTCATATTTGAGAGATTCCACTGAGGTTCTAAACTTACTAAAGAACATGGAATGGGATGACACCTACATAATGGTTACTAGCGACGTGACATCATTATACACCTCGATCCCACACGATGAAGGCCTGGAATCCATCAGAAACTATCTGGACAAAGATGAAAGTATGCCTGAACCCCAGAGAAGATTCATTCTAGACGGAATAGATTACATCTTGAGGCACAACTATTTCTGCTGGGATGGGGTCTTCTATCGGCAGGTATGTGGGACGGCTATGGGGACCAGGTTCGCGCCTAGCTACGCCAATCTCTATATGGGCAGATGGGAAACCATATTTTGGGATTCCTGCCCGGCGAGCGCGGACCTGGTCCTCTATAAAAGATTCATAGACAACCTCCTAATCATCTGGAAAGGCAATAGAGAAGACCTGGAATATACATTAGGGGTAATGAATAAGAATCAGTCTAATTTAAAGTTTACGAATACCATTAGCAAAGACCACATCGTCTTCCTAGATCTGGATATCAGAGTCGAAAATGGAAGAATTGAGACCTCAACACACTTCAAGGAAGTCGATTCAAACAACTACATTCACCAGTCGAGCTGTCATCACAGAAAATGGATATCTAACATCCCAAAAGGACAGCTCATGAGGATTAAAAAGAATTGTTCAACTGAAGAATCTTGGTCCAAACAGTCCCAAACACTCAAAGACAGGTTCCTTGCAAGGGGCTATGACGAAGCACATATAGACAAAACTACACGAGATGTGAAGGACTTGAAAAGAGAAAGTCTCCTCGGATATAAAAACAAGAAACATGCGACACCAGAGGAAAACTTGAAGATCCCATTTATCACCCAATACAATGAGAGAAAAAAGATAATGGAAGACATAGTGAAAAGACACTGGCACCTTCTCAAGGAAGATGATATCATAGGGGAACATCTAACCGAACGACCCTACTTCATTTACAGAAAAGTGGAGAACCTAAAGTCAATATTGGCTCCAAGCATCCCTAAGTGTAATACAAATCTGACAAATACCTCAGGGCTAACAGCCAAGAAACTCTATGGCTTTTATCCATGCCACCTATGTAAAGCATGTCAACATGGTATTAAGAGCAATTGTTTTAAATCCAAAATAAATAATGAAATATTCCAAGTCAAACAAACCATCAGATGTATAGACAAATTTGTAGTATATCTAATAGAATGCGGCTGTGGTCTGCAATACGTAGGACAGACCACCAGGAAATTGAAGGATAGAATCCGGGAGCATCTACTGCAGATAAAATGGGGAAAAACAGATTTGCCTCTTTATAAACACTTTAAAGAAATGCATGGGGGAAGTAACAAAAGTTTCAAGTTTATGGGGATCTGTAAGTTAAATAAGGATTGGAGGGGTGGAAACATGGAAAGCAAGATGTTGAAGATAGAATCCAAGTGGATATTTAACTTAGATTGCATCTACCCGAAAGGACACAATGCTAATTTTGAAATAGTACATCTATTTCAAAATTAAATAAGACACCTACCTAGACCGATTCCTAATAGATATCCCAACATACTGAAAATTCTCCCCTAATACCATCGTTATTATATAGGAACCCCCCCATCACACATACTTAGGGCAACAGCCACATAAATTATTATGATGTCTGAAGAATCCTCACATTTGCTGTATAAACAAAACAAAATTGAATCCACAACTGTATTTATAAGATGTCATACAAGCGTAGTAATGATTCTCCAGCGATTTTATTGAATGATTTAGTATTGCATAATAGAATAGCAAGGGGTCATCCTGGTGTTAAGAACCCCGTGAATATGAAAATATTTATTGTAATTCAATTGTCTATGGTCTTATCTAACGTTTACAACAACCATTCCCCTTATATTGTATAGAATTAAGTGGATGTTAGGAATTAGAAGGAACCCCTAATGTTCTTAATTGTGCTGTTTTAGATGTTGTTTTAGATGTCGCTTTATTGATTATTTTATGTATAAGTCCAAAGTATACCAGTTACTAATATGTTTATCCTGGTACTTATGAGCCTAAAATCAAATTCCATTCTTCATCACGTTATAGAAATTTTCCATTTATCTCCCCCTTTTTTTATAGTTTTTTATATAGTTACCAATATTCTTCCTTTTTCCCTGGCCGGCCAACTCCTATTCATCTCGCTACCAAATAAGAATAACTTCTCAAAAATATTTTTATCGAAAATACTTGCCCATTACCTGCCCATATCTGCCCATTACTAAGATGGCATAGCGTCCGCCGGAAATAAAAAAAATAAATTAAAAAAAAAAAAAAAAAAAAAAACGGAAATTGACCGGAACAACCGGAAGTGACGCGACCGGAAGTATGGGGCATAGCGGATATCCGGTTGAGTAGAATGATCACGAGGACAGCATTTTGGCGGTAAAATTTTCCCGCCGGCAGCAATATTTGGCGCAATTTGACCAAGCCACTCCCCCATATCAGCTATATAAGTCCAGTTTATTTCAGCCTCATATATCTTGAAAAAGGCCCCACTGCAGGGCCGAAACGCGTAGAGGTTTGTGAGGCTACACCAGTACCAGGAATCTTGGCTTTGGGGGTAAGTTTGATACCATTTGAACTTCACCCTAAAGGCCCTTTATGTGAGATATCTTTCTGTTTTTGATTTCAGATTCAACCAGCCAGTATTAGGAATCTGGATCAGGACACAATTTAAAGATAATTGGTTTTTTCCCTCCAGTCCCCCACCAGTGTGGACCAACATTATTGGACTATTTACTGGACAATATTTTAGGATTTTTAGGAATTGTCATTTGTTTTTATATTTGTTTTTATGTTTTTATGTAATAATAATGCATAAGTCAAATTGACAGGTCAATATGGGATTTGTCTATTGTTAGCAATTTATTTGAGTCAGACACCATTGTTTTATCAGGAGTTAAGCACACTAGCACCTTTTTGATGCACAACATTGATCACCTTATTGCACAACTTTGATCACTTTATTTTTGCATATCACCTTGTGACCTTATTCACATTTTTGACAAACCGGTTTTGTCCCACTTTCTTTTGAATTTTTAAAATTTTTTCAGAGTTTATGTTTCCTTTTTATCATCCATTTTTATATTTTTTATATTTTTCAATGTGATACATTTTTTTTTTTTTTTTTTTACACCCTTTTTACACGTTTTTTATCACCACCATTACATATTAGATCATCGTTTTAATATTCTGATATATCAGAATTATAGACTGTTATTGTCTCTTGTTCACGCACTTACATATCATAAGGTGTGAAATTCGTATTGATACATACGGTGCGAATCTGCATCGACCAGTCGTTGTGACTAGTTGTTGTGAAGGTTCATAGTTTGGTATAATAACCTTGTTCCATTAGAGGACACAAACCCTGCCATATATTTTTGTATAATTGACTCATAATAAGGAACTGATGCAACTAAGTAGTACCCTTTGTATTAGGTTATAAGGGTGTACGGAATCCATGATGTTATGAGGTTTTAAATTCCATATCTCTGTTTTATGTTTAATGTTTGGACATTATAATAAATAATTAATTTTAGTACACCACCCACCTAGAGTGTGATCCCTGACTGTACCTAAGCCATAGGCGCTCCTATTTATCTTTCACAGAAGAGTTGTGGTCACCATCACCACCAGAAACAGCCTTATCAGCATCGCTTGCTGGACCTGCGGCAACGCTGAAAGAGGATTGTGAGGAAGAGGAGTTAGAGGAGGAATGTGGCTTTGAGGAGGAGGAGGAAGACCAACCACAACAGGCATCCCAGGGTGCTCATTGTCACCTATCTGGTACCCGTGGTGTTGTACGTGGCTGGGGGGAAGAACATACCTTCAGTGAGATCACTGAGGACGAGGAACGGGACATGAGTAGCTCTGCATCCAACCTTGTGCAAATGGGGTCTTTCATGCTGTCGTGCCTGTTGAGGGACCCTCGTATAAAAAGGCTGAAGGAGAACGACCTGTACTGGGTGTCCACGCTACTAGACCCCCGGTATAAGCAGAAAGTGCCTGAAATGTTACCAAATTACAACAAGTCGGAAAGGATGCAGCAGTTCCAAAATAAATTAAAAAGTATGCTTTACACAGCGTATAAGGGTGATGTCACAGCACAACGGGAATCTAACAGGGGAAGAGGTGAAAGTAATCCTCCTCCTCCCATGACCACGCCGGCAAGAACAGGACGCTTTACAGACGTGTTGTTGATGGAGGACATGCGGAGCTTTTTAAGTCCTACGCATCGCCACAGCCTTTCGGGGTCCACCCTCAGAGAATGACTCGACCGACAGGTAGCAGACTACCTCGCCTTAACTGCAGATATCGACACTCTGAGGAGCGATGAACCCCTTGACTACTGGGTGTGCAGGCTTGATCTGTGGCCTGAGCTATCCCAATTTGCAATAGAACTTCTGGCCTGCCCCGCTTCAAGTGTCCTGTCAGAAAGGACCTTCAGTGCAGCAGGAGGTATTGTCACTGAGAAGACAAGTCGCCTAGGTCAAAAAAGTCTAGATTACCTCACCTTTATTAAGATGAATGAGGGATGGATCCCGAAGGGACTGACAGTGGGCGATACATTCGACTAAAAAAGGCCTGATGAGATGAGCTGCCTTGGGCTAAAAATGGTTCACACGCTGCTGTATTTTATCTCTGAATGCCGGATGACTTGCGTGACTTATCCGCCACCAACTAGGGTTCAAGCCGCAATGTTTTAGGGCACTTTCTGCCTGGGAAACAAACATCAATTTTCCTGGCCGCTGCTACATCAGCGCCTGCAACAATACCTAATTTTTCAGGCATGTGTACATGCCTAATTTTTCTGGCCTCTGGTGCTGCACTGTGGCTTCAAAAACCAAACCAATAAAAAAGGCACATAACAGGGATTTAACTGATAGGAGTAGTACTACTTAACACACCACTCCTATCTGGTAGCACATTAGATTGCACGCGCAGTGCCCCAAATTTGAAGTAGGAGGTCCGACCAAGCATCTTTTTCCATCTCCCGGTTCCTAAAATCGATGCCATATACACGTCCCCTGATAGGGGACGTAACAGGGATTAAACTGATAAGAATATAACTACTTAACACACCATTCCTATCTGGTGGCACATTAAATTGCACGCGCAGTGCCCCAAATTTGAAGTAGGAGGACCGACCAAGCATCTTTTTCCATCTCCCGGTTCCTAAAATCGATGCCATATACACGTCCCCTGATAGGGGACGTAACAGGGATTAAACTGATAAGAATAGTACTACTTAACACACCACTCCTATCTGGTGGCACATTAGATTGCACGCGCAGTGCCCCAAATTTGAAGTAGGAGGACCGACCAAGCATCTTTTTCCATCTCCCGGTTCCTAAAATTGATCCCATATACACGTCCCCTGATAGGGGACGTAACAGCGATTAAACAGATAGGAATAGTACTACTTAACACACCTTATAATAACGCAGAGAGAGGCAATGCAGAGAGAGGAGTCTGAAGAAGAGGAGTCAGAGGAGGAAGGTGGCTTTGAGGATGGAAGACCAAACACAGCAGGCGTCCCAGGTGGCTTGTTGTCATCTTTCGGGGACCCTTGGTGTTGTACGTGGCTGGGTGGAGGAAGAGACCTTCAATGACATCAGTGAGGACAAGGAACGGGACATGGCTAGCTTGGTATCCAACCTTGTGCAAATGGGGAGTTTGCGGTTGTGCAAATGGACTGTTTGGGGTTGTTTGCGGTGCATTAAACGGGGAGTTTGGTCTGTCACTGTGAAGCGGGCGTAACCCTTACACTACCTGATCGATACAACATCATACCTGATGTTTTAAAGCACGTTATTCCAAACAATTTAGGAATGTTAGGTGATTTATGCCCTTTATGGATTAAAAACAGACTCTGCATCAACTATGTAATTTTCCATGGGAGTTTTTCCATGGATCCCCCTCCGGCATGCCACAGTCCAGGTGTTAGTCCCCTTGAAACAACTTTTCCATCACTATTGTGGCCAGAAAGAGTCCCTGTGGGTTTTAAAATTCGCCTGCCTATTGAAGTCTATGGCGGTTCGCCCGGTTCGCCCGTTTGCGAACATTTGCAGAAATTTGCGTTCGCCATTCGCGAACAGAAAATTTTATGTTCGCGACATCACTATCAGTATTTAATAACATAAAGACTGGTGATGTCAGTATTTAACAATATAAGGACTAGTGATGTCAGTATTTAATAACTTAAGGACTGGTAATGTCAGTATTTAATAACATAAAGACTGGTGATGTCAGTATTTAATAACAAGGACTGGTGATGTCAGTATTTAATAACATAAGGACTAGTGATGTCAGTATTTAATAACATAAGGACTGGTGATGTCAGTATTTAATAACATAAGGACTGGTAATGTCATTTTTTCATAACATAAGGACTAGTGATGTCAGTATTTAATAACATAAGGTTCTAGTGATGTCAGTATTAAATAACATAAGGACTGGTGATGTCAGTATTTAATAACATAAGGACTGGTGATGTCAGTATTTAATAATATAAGGACTGGTGATGTCAGTATTTAATAACATAAGGACTGGTGATGTCAGTATTTAACAACACAAGGACTGGTGATGTCAGTATTTAATAACATAAGGACTGGTGATGTCAGTATTTAATAACATAAGGACTGGTGATGTCAGTATATAATAACATAAGGAATAGTGATGTCAGTATTAAATAACATAAGGACTGGTGATGTCAGTATTTAATACCATAAGGACTGGTGATGTCAGTATTTAATAACATAAGGACTAGTGATGTCAGTATTTAATAACATAAGGACTGGTGATGTCATTATTTAATAGCATAAGGACTGGTGATGTCAGTATTAAATAACATAAGGACTGGTGATGTCAGTATTTATTAACATAAGGACTGGTGATGTCAGTATTTAATAACATAAGGGCTGGTGATGTCAGTATTTATTAACATAAGGACTAGTGATGTCAGTATTTAATAACATAAGGACTGGTGAGGTCAGTATTTAATAACATAAGGACTAGTGATGTCAGTATTAAATAACATAAGGACTGGTGATGTCAGTATTTATTAACATAAGGACTGATGATATCAGTATTTAAGAACATAAGGACTGATGAGGTCAGTATTTAATAACATAAGGACTGGTGATGTCAGTATTTATTAACATAAGGACTAGTGATGTCAGTATTTAATAACATAAGGACTGGTGATGTCAGTATTTAATAACATAAGGGCTGGTGATGTCAGTATTTAATAACATAAGGACTGGTGATGTCAGTATTTAATAACATAAGGACTGATGAGGTCAGTATTTAATAACATAAGGACTGGTGATGTCAGTATTTAATAACATAAGGACTGGTGATGTCAGTATTTAATAACATAAGGACTTGTGTAGCTAGAGAAGCTGAAGACACTCGAGGGAGCCTAAAAAATATTGATGTCACACTTGCACTACAGTTAGTGCATCGCTCATAATCTAGGCGATAGCATACAATTAGGGTGACATGCCCACAGTGCCACTGGGTACAAACGTTGCTTACATATATATATAAATGTATGTATGTTTTTTGTATTTGTGATGTGAATTTCCCCCTGCGGTTTCACAAGTTGCAAAATCTCCAAGGCACAACAGGTTCATATAAAAACTATTGTTACAGTATGGTTACCTCCCCCACACGGCAACCACAAAACCTGCAGATCTGTAACTTTATGTTTGATTTGGCAGAGTGCTGTAATTGTGCTAATGTGTAGAATATCCCCTGTTACTGGCTGTCTAAGTACCATGTTACTGGTCTGTATCATGCATAGCAGGGTGAGGGTATCTGAGAGAGTACTGTACCTAGTGTAGTGTGCAGAATATCCCCCAGTTACTGGCTGCCTGAATACCATGTTACTGGTCTGTATCATATATAGCAGGGTGAGGGTATCTGACAGACTATTGTACCTGCTGTAATGTGCAGAATATCCCCCAGTTACTGACTGCCTGACTACCATATTACTGGTCTGTATCATGTATAGCAGGGTGAGGGTATCTGACAGAGTACTGTACCTGCTGTAATGTGCAGATATCCCCCGTTACTGGCTGTCTGAGTACCAGGTTACTGGTCTGTATCATGTATGGCAGGGTGAGGGTATCTGAGAGAGTACTGTACCTAGTGTAGTGTGCAGAATATCCCCCAGTTACTGACTGCCTGAGTACCATATTACTGGTCTGTATCATGTATAGCAGGGTGAGGGTATCTGACAGAGTACTGTACCTGCTGTAATGTGCAGATATCCCCCGTTACTGACTGTCTGAGTACCATGTTTCTGGTCTTTATTATGTAAAGCAGGGTGAGGGTATCTAATAGAGTACTGTACCTAGTGTAGTGTGCAGAATATCCCCCAGTTACTGGCTGCCTGAATACCATGTTACTGGTCTGTATCATATATAGCAGGGTGAGGGTATCTGACAGAGTACTGTACCTGATGTAAAGTGCAGAATATCCCCTGGTTACTGACTGTCAGAGTACCATGTTACTGGTCTGTATCATGTATAGCAGGGTGAGGGTATCTGACAGAGTACTGTACCTGCTGTAATGTGCAGAATCTCTCCCAGTTACTGACTGCCTAAGTACCATGTTACTGGTTTGTATCATATATAGCAGGGTGAGGGTATCTGACAGAGTACTGTACCTGCTGTAGTGTGTAGAATATCCCCCAGTTACTGACTGCCTGAGTACCATGTTACTGGTCTGTATCATGTATAGCAGGGTGAGGGTATCTGACAGAGTACTGTACCTGCTGTAATATGCAGAATATCCCCCCAGTTACTGACTGCTTGAGTACCATGTTACTGGACTGTATAATTTATAGCAGGGTGAGGGTGTCTGACAGAGTACTGTACCTGCTGTAATGTGCAGAATATCCCTCAGTTACTGGCTGCCTGAGTACCATGTTACTGGTCTGTATCATGTATAGCAGGGTGAGGGTATCTGAGAGAGTACTGTACCTGCAGTAATGTGCAGAATATACCCCCAGTTACTGACTGCCTGAGTACCATGTTACTGGTCTGTATCATGTATAGCAGGGTGAGGGTATCTAATAGAGTACTGAACCTGAAGAAATATACAGAATATCCCCCCAGTTACTGTCTGCCTGAGTACCATGTTACTGGTCTGTATCATGTATAGCAGAGTGAGGGTATCTTACAGAGTACGGTACCTGCTGTACCGTGCAGAATATCCCCCAGTTACGGACTGCCTGAGTACCATGTTACTGGTCTGTATCATGTATAGCAGAGTGAGGGTCTCTGACAGAGTATTGTACCTGCTGCAAAGTGCAGAATATCCCCCAGTTACTGACTGCCTGAGTACCATGTTACTGGAATGTATCATGTATAGCAGGGTGAGGGTATCTAATAGAGTACTGTACCTGCTGTAACGTGCCTAATATCCCCTAGTTAATGACTGCCTGAGTACCTTGTTACTGGTCTGTATCATGTATAGCAGGGTGAGGGTATTGTACCTGCTGTAATGTGCAGTATATACCAGTTACTGACTGCCTGAGTACCATATTACTGGTCTGTATCAAATATAGCAGGGTGAGGGTATCTGACAGAGTACTGTACCTGCTGTAATGTGCAGAATATCCCCAGTTACTGACTGCCTGAGTACCATGTTACTGGTCTGTATCATGTATAGCAGGGAGAGGGTATCTGACAGAGTACTGTACCTGCTGTAATGTGCAGAATATCCCCCCAGTTACTGACTGCCTGAGTACCATGTTACTGGTCTGTATCATGTATAGCAGGGTGAGGGTATCTGACAGAGTACTGTACCTGCTGTAATGTTCAGAATATCCCCTAGTTACTGACTGCCTGAGTACCAAGTTACTTGACTGTATCATGTATAACAGGGTAAGGTTATTTCTAACAGAGTACTAAACCTGCTGTAATGTGCATAATATCCCCTAGTTACTGGCTGCCTGTGTACCATGTTACTAGTCTGTATCATGTATAGCAGGGTGAGGGTATCTGACAGAGTACTATACCTGCTGTAATGTACAGAATATCCCCAAGTTACTGACTGCCTGAGTACCAAGTTACTTGACTGTATCATGTATAACAGGGTAAGGGTATTTCTAACAGAGTACTGTACCTGCTGTAATATGCAGAAAATCCCCCATTTATTAACTGCCTGAGTACCGTGTTACTGGTCTGTATCATGTATAGCTGGGTGAGGGTATCTGACAGAGTACTGTACCTGCTGTAATGTGCAGAATATCTCCCAGTTACTGACTGCCTAAGTACCATGTTACTGGTCTGTGTCATGTATAGCAGGGTGATGGTATCTGACAGAGTATTGTACCTGCTGTAATGTGCAGAAAATCCCCCAGTTACTGACTGTCTGAGTACCATATTACTGGTCTGTATCATGTATAGCAGGGTGATGGTATCTGACAGAGTATTGTACCTGCTGTAATGTGCAGAAAATCCCCCAGTTACTGACTGTCTGAGTACCATGTTACTGGTCTGTATCATGTTTAGCACGGTGAGGGTATCTGAGAGAGTACTGTACCTGCTGGAATGTGCAGAATATCCCCCCAGTTACTGACTGCCTGAGTACCATGTTACTGGTCTGTATCATGTATAGCAGGGTGAGGGTATCTGACAGACTATTGTACCTGCTGTAATGTGCAGAATATCCCCAAAGTTACTGACTGACTGAGTAACATATTACTGGTCTGTATCACGTATAGCAGGGTGAGGGTATCTGACAGAGTACTGTACCTGCTGTAATGTGCAGAAACCCCCCCATTTTTTAACTGCCTAAGTACCATGTTACTGGTCTGTATTATGTATAGCAGGTTGAGGGTATCTTACAGACTATTGTACCTGCTGTAATGGGCAGAAAATCCCCCATTTATTGATTGCCTGAGTACCATATTACTGGTCTGTATCATATATAGCAGAGTTAGGGTCTCTGACAGAGTACTGTACCTGCTGTAATGTGCAGAATATCCCCCCAGTTACTGACTGCTTGAGTACCATGTTACTGGACTGTATCATGTATAGCAGGGTGAGGGTATCTGACAGAGTACTGTACCTGCTGTAATCTGCAGAATATCCCTCAGTTACTGGCTGCCTGAGTACCATGTTACTGGTCTGTATCATGTATAGCAGGGTGAGGGTATCTGACAGAGTATTGTACCTGCTGTAATGTGCAGAATATCCCCCAGTTACTGGCTGCCTGAGTACCATGTTACTGGTCTGTATCATGTATAGCAGGGTGAGGGTATCTGACAGAGCACTGTACATGCTGTAATGTGCAGAATATCCCCCAGTTACTGACTGCCTGAGTACCATGTTACTGGTCTGTATCATGTATAGCAGGGTAAGGGTATCAGACAGAGTACTGTACCTGCTGTAATGTGCAGAATATTCCCCAGTTACTGACTGCCTGAGTACCATATTACTGTTCTGTATCATGTATAGCACGGTGAGGGTATCTAGAAGAGTTCTGTAACTGCATAATGTGCAGAATATCCCCTGATACTGACTGCCTGAGTACTATGTTACTGGTCTGTATCATGTATAGCAGGGTGAGGGTATCTGACAGAGTACTGTACCTGCTGTAATCTGCAGAATACCCCCCAGCTACTGACTGCCTGAGTACCATGTTACTGGTCTGTATCATGTATAGCAGGGTGAGGGTATCTGACAGAGTACTGTACCTGCTGTAATGTGCAGAATATCTCCCAGTTACTGACTGCCTGAGTACCATGTTACTGGTCTGTATCATGTATAGCAGGGTGAGGGTATCTGACAGAGTATTGTACCTGCTGTAATGTGCAGAATATCCCCCAGTTACTGGCTGCCTGAGTACCATGTTACTGGTCTGTATCATGTATAGCAGGGTGAGGGTATCTGACAGAGTACTGTACATGCTGTAATGTGCAGAATATCCCCCAGTTACTGACTGCCTGAGTACCATGTTACTGGTCTGTATCATGTATAGCAGGGTGAGGGTATCAGACAGAGTACTGTACCTGCTGTAATGTGCAGAATATTCCCCAGTTACTGACTGCCTGAGTACCATATTACTGTTCTGTATCATGTATAGCACGGTGAGGGTATCTGACAGAGTACTGTACCTGCTGTAATGTGCACAATATCCCCCAGTTACTGACTGCCTGAGTACCATGTTACTGGACTGTATCATGTATAGCAGGGTGAGGGTATCTGACAGAGTACTGTACCTTCTGTAATGTGCAGAATATCCCCAGTTACTGACTGCCTGAGTACCATGTTACTGGTCTGTATCATGTATAGCAGAGTGAGTGTATCTGACAGAGTATTGTACCTGCTGTAATGTGCAGAATATCCCCCAGTTACTGACTACCTGAGTACCATGTTACTGGACTGTATCATGTATAGCAGGGTGAGGGTATCTAGAAGAGTTCTGTAACTGCATAATGTGCAGAATATCCCCCGATACTGACTGCCTGAGTACTATGTTACTGGTCTGTATCATGTATAGCAGGGTGAGGGTATCTGACAGAGTACTGTACCTGCTGTAATGTGCAGAAAATCCCCAGTTACAGACTGTCTGAGTACCATGTTACTGGTCTGTATCATGTATAGCAGGGTGAGGGTATCTGACAGAGTACTGTACCTGCTGTAATGTACAGAATATCCCCTAGTTACTGACTGTCTAAATACCTTGTTACTGGTCTGTATCATGTATAGCAGGGTGAGGGTATCTAATAGAGTACTGTACCTGCTGTAATGTGCAGAATATCCTCCAGTTACTGACTGCCTGAGTACCATGTTACTGGTCTGTATCATGTATAGCAGGGTGAGGGTATCAGACAGAGTACTGTACCTGCTGTAATGTGCAGAAAATCCCCCAGTTACTGACTGTCTGAGTACCATGTTACTGGTCTGTATTATGTATAGCAGGGTGAGGGTATCTGACAGAGTACTGTACCTGCAGTAATGTGTAGAATTTTCCCCCAGTAACTGACTGCCTGAGTACCATATTACTGGTCTGTATCATGTATAGCAGGGTGAGGGTATCTGACAGAGTAGTGTACCTGCTGTAATGTGCAGAATATACTAGTTACTGGCTGCCTGGAAACCTTGTTACTGGTCTGTAACATGTATAGCAGGGTGAGGGTATCTAATAGAGTATTGTACCTGCTGTAATGTGCAGAATATCCCCCAGTTACTGACAGCCTAAGTACCATGTTACTGGTCTGTATCATGTATAGCAGGGTGAGGGTATCTGACAGAGTACTGTACCTGCAGTAATGTGCAGAATATCCCCAGTTACTGATAGCCTGAGTACCATGTTACTGGTCTGTATCATGTATAGCAGGGTGAGGGTATCTGACAATGTACTGTACCTGCAGTAATGTGCAGAATATCCCCCCAGTTACTGACTGCCTGAGTACCATGTTATTGGTCTGTATCATGTATATTAGGTGAGGGTATCTGACAGAGTACTGTACCTGCTGTATTGTGCAGAATATACCCCAGTTACTGACTGTCTGAGTACCATGTTATTGGTGTGTATCATGTATAGCAGGTGAGGGTATCTGACAGAGTACTGTACCTGCTGTATTGTGCAGAATATACCCCAGTTACTGACTGCCTGAATACCATGTTACTGGTCTGTATCATGTATAGCAGGGTGAGGGTATCTAACAGAGTACTGTACCTGCTGTAATGTTCAGAATATCCCCCTGTTACTGACTGTCTGAGTACCATGTTACTGCTCTGTGTCATGTATAGCTGGTGAGGGTATCTAACAGAGTAGTGTACCTTCTGTAATGTGCAGAATAACCCCAGTTACTGACTGCCTGAGTACCATGTTATTGGTCTGTATCATGTATATCAGGTGAGCGTATCTGACTGAGTATTGTACCTGCTGTATTGTGCAGACTATCCCCCAGTTACTGACTGCGTGAGTACCATGTTTCTGGTCTGTATCTTGTATAGCTGGGTGAGGGTATCTGACAGAGTACTGTACCTGCTGTATTGTGCAGAATATCCCCCAGTTACTGACTGCCTAAGTACCATGCTACTTCTCTGTATCATGTATATCAGGTGAGGGTATCTGACAGAGTATTGTACCTGCTGTATTGTGCAGACTATCCCCCAGTTACTGACTGCGAGAGTACCATGTTTCTGGTCTGTATCATGTATAGCAGGGTGAGGGTATCTGACAGAGTACTGTACCTGCTGTAATCTGCAGAATATCCCTCAGTTACTGGCTGCCTGAGTACCATGTTACTGGTCTGTATCATGTATAGCAGGGTGAGGGTATCTGACAGAGTACTGTACCTGCTGTAATCTGCAGAATATCCCCAGTTACTGACTGCCTGAGTATCATGTTACTGGTCTGTATCATGTATAGCAGGGTGAGGGTATCAGACAGAGTACTGTACCTGCTGTAATCTTCGGAATATCCCTCAGTTACTGGCTGCCTGAGTACCATGTTACTGGTCTGTATCATGTATAGCAGGGTGAGGGTATCTGACAGAGTACTGTACCTTCTGTAATGTGCAGAATATCCCCCAGTTACTGACTGCCTGAGTACCATGTTACTGGTCTGTATCATGTATAGCAGGGTGAGGGTATCTGACAGAGTACTGTACCTGTTGTAAAGTGCAGAATATCCCCCAGTTACTGACTGCCTGAGTACAATGTTACTGGTCTGTATCATGTATAGCAGGGTCAGGGTATCTGACAGAGTACTGTACCTGCTGTAATGTGCAGAATATCCCCCAGTTACTGACTGCCTGAGTACCATGTTACTGGTCTGTATCATGTATAGCAGGGTGAGGGTATCAGACAGAGTACTGTACCTGCTGTAATGTGCAGAATATCGCTCAGTTACTGGCTGCCTGAGTACCATGTTACTAGTCTGTATCATGTATAGCAGAGTGAGTGTATCTGACAGAGTACTGTACCTGCTGTAATCTGCAGAATATCCCTCAGTTACAGGCTGCCTGAGTACCATGTTACTGGTCTGTATAATTTATAGCAGGGTGAGGGTATCTGACAGAGTACTGTACCTGATGTAATGTGCAGAATATCCCCCCAGTTACTGATTGCCTGAGTACCATGTTACTGGTCTGTATCATGTATAGCACAGTGAGGGTATCTGACAGAGTAATGTACCTGCTGTAATCTGCAGAATATCCCTCAGTTACTGGCTGCCTGAGTACCATGTTACTGGTCTGTATCATGTATAGCAGGGTGAGGGTATCTGACAGAGTACTGTACCTGCTGTAATCTGCAGAATATCCCCAGTTACTGACTGCCTGAGTATCATGTTACTGGTCTGTATCATGTATAGCAGGGTGAGGGTATCAGACAGAGTACTGTACCTGCTGTAATCTTCGGAATATCCCTCAGTTACTGGCTGCCTGAGTACCATGTTACTGGTCTGTATCATGTATAGCAGGGTGAGGGTATCTGACAGAGTACTGTACCTTCTGTAATGTGCAGAATATCCCCCAGTTACTGACTGCCTGAGTACCATGTTACTGGTCTGTATCATGTATAGCAGGGTGAGGGTATCTGACAGAGTACTGTACCTGTTGTAAAGTGCAGAATATCCCCCAGTTACTGACTGCCTGAGTACAATGTTACTGGTCTGTATCATGTATAGCAGGGTGAGGGTATCTGACAGAGTACTGTACCTGCTGTAATGTGCAGAATATCCCCCAGTTACTGACTGCCTGAGTACCATGTTACTGGTCTGTATCATGTATAGCAGGGTGAGGGTATCAGACAGAGTACTGTACCTGCTGTAATGTGCAGAATATCGCTCAGTTACTGGCTGCCTGAGTACCATGTTACTAGTCTGTATCATGTATAGCAGAGTGAGTGTATCTGACAGAGTACTGTACCTGCTGTAATCTGCAGAATATCCCTCAGTTACAGGCTGCCTGAGTACCATGTTACTGGTCTGTATAATTTATAGCAGGGTGAGGGTATCTGACAGAGTACTGTACCTGATGTAATGTGCAGAATATCCCCCCAGTTACTGATTGCCTGAGTACCATGTTACTGGTCTGTATCATGTATAGCACAGTGAGGGTATCTGACAGAGTAATGTACCTGCTGTAATCTGCAGAATATCCCTCAGTTACTGGCTGCCTGAGTACCATGTTACTGGTCTGTATCATGTATAGCAAGGTGAGGGTATCTGACAGAGTACTGTACCTTCTGTAATGTGCAGAATATCCCCCAGTTACTGACTGCCTGAGTACCATGTTACTGGTCTGTATCATGTATAGCAGGGTGAGGGTATCTGACAGAGTACTGTACCTGTTGTAAAGTGCAGAATATCCCCCAGTTACTGACTGCCTGAGTACCATGTTACTGGTCTGTATCATGTATAGCAGGGTGAGGGTATCTGACAGAGTACTGTACCTGCTGTAATGTGCAGAATATCCCCAGTTACTGACTGCCTGAGTACCATGTTACTGGTCTGTATCATGTATAGCAGGGTGAGGGTATCTGACAGAGTACTGTACCTGCTGTAATGTGCAGAATATCCCCAGTTACTGACTGCCTGAGTATCATGTTACTGGTCTGTATCATGTATAGCAGGGTGAGGGTATCAGACAGAGTACTGTACCTGCTGTAATGTGCAGAATATCGCTCAGTTACTGGCTGCCTGAGTAC
Source organism: Bombina bombina (assembly GCF_027579735.1). Taxonomy (NCBI): domain Eukaryota; kingdom Metazoa; phylum Chordata; class Amphibia; order Anura; family Bombinatoridae; genus Bombina; species Bombina bombina. Next base: position 22,025,068 of record NC_069501.1, on the reverse strand, counting down.
CATGTTTCTAGTCTGTATCATGTATAGCAGAGTGAGTGTATCTGACAGAGTACTGTACCTGCTGTAATCTGCAGAATATCCCTCAGTTACTGGCTGCCTGAGTACCATGTTACTGGTCTGTATAATGTATAGCAGGGTGAGGGTATCTGACAGAGTACTGTACCTGATGTAATGTGCAGAATATCCCCCCAGTTACTGACTGCCTGAGTACCATGTTACTGGTCTGTATCATGTATAGCAGGGTGAGGGTATCTGACAGAGTACTGTACCTGCTGTATTGTGCAGAATATCCCCCAGTTACTGACTGCCTAAGTACCATGCTACTTCTCTGTATCATGTATATCAGGTGAGGGTATCTGACAGAGTATTGTACCTGCTGTATTGTGCAGACTATCCCCCAGTTACTGACTGCGTGAGTACCATGTTTCTGGTCTGTATCATGTATAGCAGGGTGAGGGTATCTGACAGAGTACTGTACCTGCTGTAATCTGCAGAATATCCCTCAGTTACTGGCTGCCTGAGTACCATGTTACTGGTCTGTATCATGTATAGCAGGGTGAGGGTATCTGACAGAGTACTGTACCTGCTGTAATCTGCAGAATATCCCTCAGTTACTGGCTGCCTGAGTACCATGTTACTGGTCTGTATCATGTATAGCAGGGTGAGGGTATCTGACAGAGTACTATACCTGCTGTAATGTGCAGAATATCCCCAGTTACTGACTGCCTGAGTATCATGTTACTGGTCTGTATCATGTATAGCAGGGTTAGGGTATCAGACAGAGTACTGTACCTGCTGTAATCTTCGGAATATCCCTCAGTTACTGGCTGCCTGAGTACCATGTTACTGGTCTGTATCATGTATAGCAGGGTGAGGGTATCTGACAGAGTACTGTACCTTCTGTAATGTGCAGAATATCCCCCAGTTACTGACTGCCTGAGTACCATGTTACTGGTCTGTATCATGTATAGCAGGGTGAGGGTATCTGACAGAGTACTGTACCTGTTGTAAAGTGCAGAATATCCCCCAGTTACTGACTGCCTGAGTACCATGTTACTGGTCTGTATCATGTATAGCAGGGTGTGGGTATCTGACAGAGTACTGTACCTGCTGTAATGTGCAGAATATCCCCCAGTTACTGACTGCCTGACTACCATATTACTGGTCTGTATCATGTATAGCAGGGTGAGGGTATCTGACAGAGTACTGTACCTGCTGTAATGTGCAGAATATCCCCCAGTTACTGGCTGCCTGAATACCATGTTACTGGTCTGTATCATGTATAGCAGGGTGAGGGTATCTGACAGAGTACTGTACCTGCTGTAATGTGCAGAATATCCCCAGTTACTGACTGCCTGAGTACCATGTTACTGGTCTGTATCATGTATAGCAGGGTGAGGGTATCTGACAGAGTACTGTACCTGCTGTAATGTGCAGAATATCCCCAGTTACTGACTGCCTGAGTATCATGTTACTGGTCTGTATCATGTATAGCAGGGTGAGGGTATCAGACAGAGTACTGTACCTGCTGTAATGTGCAGAATATCGCTCAGTTACTGGCTGCCTGAGTACCATGTTTCTAGTCTGTATCATGTATAGCAGAGTGAGTGTATCTGACAGAGTACTGTACCTGCTGTAATCTGCAGAATATCCCTCAGTTACTGGCTGCCTGAGTACCATGTTACTGGTCTGTATAATGTATAGCAGGGTGAGGGTATCTGACAGAGTACTGTACCTGATGTAATGTGCAGAATATCCCCCCAGTTACTGACTGCCTGAGTACCATGTTACTGGTCTGTATCATGTATAGCAGGGTGAGGGTATCTGACAGAGTACTGTACCTGCTGTATTGTGCAGAATATCCCCCAGTTACTGACTGCCTAAGTACCATGCTACTTCTCTGTATCATGTATATCAGGTGAGGGTATCTGACAGAGTATTGTACCTGCTGTATTGTGCAGACTATCCCCCAGTTACTGACTGCGTGAGTACCATGTTTCTGGTCTGTATCATGTATAGCAGGGTGAGGGTATCTGACAGAGTACTGTACCTGCTGTAATCTGCAGAATATCCCTCAGTTACTGGCTGCCTGAGTACCATGTTACTGGTCTGTATCATGTATAGCAGGGTGAGGGTATCTGACAGAGTACTGTACCTGCTGTAATCTGCAGAATATCCCTCAGTTACTGGCTGCCTGAGTACCATGTTACTGGTCTGTATCATGTATAGCAGGGTGAGGGTATCTGACAGAGTACTATACCTGCTGTAATGTGCAGAATATCCCCAGTTACTGACTGCCTGAGTATCATGTTACTGGTCTGTATCATGTATAGCAGGGTTAGGGTATCAGACAGAGTACTGTACCTGCTGTAATCTTCGGAATATCCCTCAGTTACTGGCTGCCTGAGTACCATGTTACTGGTCTGTATCATGTATAGCAGGGTGAGGGTATCTGACAGAGTACTGTACCTTCTGTAATGTGCAGAATATCCCCCAGTTACTGACTGCCTGAGTACCATGTTACTGGTCTGTATCATGTATAGCAGGGTGAGGGTATCTGACAGAGTACTGTACCTGTTGTAAAGTGCAGAATATCCCCCAGTTACTGACTGCCTGAGTACCATGTTACTGGTCTGTATCATGTATAGCAGGGTGTGGGTATCTGACAGAGTACTGTACCTGCTGTAATGTGCAGAATATCCCCCAGTTAATGACTGCCTGACTACCATATTACTGGTCTGTATCATGTATAGCAGGGTGAGGGTATCTGACAGAGTACTGTACCTGCTGTAATGTGCAGAATATCCCCCAGTTACTGGCTGCCTGAATACCATGTTACTGGTCTGTATCATATATAGCAGGGTGAGGGTATCTGACAGACTATTGTACCTGCTGTAATGTGCAGAATATCCCCCAGTTACTGACTGCCTGACTACCATATTACTGGTCTGTATCATGTATAGCAGGGTGAGGGTATCTGACAGAGTACTGTACCTAGTGTAGTGTGCAGAATATCCCCCAGTTACTGGCTGCCTGAATACCATGTTACTGGTCTGTATCATATATAGCAGGGTGAGGGTATCTGACAGACTATTGTACCTGCTGTAATGTGCAGAATATCCCCCAGTTACTGACTGCCTGACTACCATATTACTGGTCTGTATCATGTATAGCAGGGTGAGGGTATCTGACAGAGTACTGTACCTGCTGTAATGTGCAGATATCCACCGTTACTGGCTGTCTGAGTACCAGGTTACTGGTCTGTATCATGTATGGCAGGGTGAGGGTATCTGAGAGAGTACTGTACCTAGTGTAGTGTGCAGAATATCCCCCAGTTACTGACTGCCTGAGTACCATATTACTGGTCTGTATCATGTATAGCAGGGTGAGGGTATCTGACAGAGTACTGTACCTGCTGTAATGTGCAGATATCCCCCGTTACTGACTGTCTGAGTACCATGTTTCTGGTCTTTATTATGTAAAGCAGGGTGAGGGTATCTAATAGAGTACTGTACCTAGTGTAGTGTGCAGAATATCCCCCAGTTACTGGCTGCCTGAATACCATGTTACTGGTCTGTATCATATATAGCAGGGTGAGGGTATCTGACAGAGTACTGTAAATGATGTAAAGTGCAGAATATCCCCTGGTTACTGACTGTCAGAGTACCATGTTACTGGTCTGTATCATGTATAGCAGGGTGAGGGTATCTGACAGAGTACTGTACCTGCTGTAATGTGCAGAATATCCCCAGTTACTGACTGCCTGAGTATCATGTTACTGGTCTGTATCATGTATAGCAGGGTGAGGGTATCAGACAGAGTACTGTACCTGCTGTAATGTGCAGAATATCGCTCAGTTACTGGCTGCCTGAGTACCATGTTTCTAGTCTGTATCATGTATAGCAGAGTGAGTGTATCTGACAGAGTACTGTACCTGCTGTAATCTGCAGAATATCCCTCAGTTACTGGCTGCCTGAGTACCATGTTACTGGTCTGTATAATGTATAGCAGGGTGAGGGTATCTGCCAGAGTACTGTACCTGATGTAATGTGCAGAATATCCCCCCAGTTACTGACTGCCTGAGTACCATGTTACTGGTCTGTATCATGTATAGCAGGGTGAGGGTATCTGACAGAGTACTGTACCTGCTGTATTGTGCAGAATATCCCCCAGTTACTGACTGCCTAAGTACCATGCTACTTCTCTGTATCATGTATATCAGGTGAGGGTATCTGACAGAGTATTGTACCTGCTGTATTGTGCAGACTATCCCCCAGTTACTGACTGCGTGAGTACCATGTTTCTGGTCTGTATCATGTATAGCAGGGTGAGGGTATCTGACAGAGTACTGTACCTGCTGTAATCTGCAGAATATCCCTCAGTTACTGGCTGCCTGAGTACCATGTTACTGGTCTGTATCATGTATAGCAGGGTGAGGGTATCTTACAGAGTACTGTACCTGCTGTAATCTGCAGAATATCCCTCAGTTACTGGCTGCCTGAGTACCATGTTACTGGTCTGTATCATGTATAGCAGGGTGAGGGTATCTGACAGAGTACTATACCTGCTGTAATGTGCAGAATATCCCCAGTTACTGACTGCCTGAGTATCATGTTACTGGTCTGTATCATGTATAGCAGGGTTAGGGTATCAGACAGAGTACTGTACCTGCTGTAATCTTCGGAATATCCCTCAGTTACTGGCTGCCTGAGTACCATGTTACTGGTCTGTATCATGTATAGCAGGGTGAGGGTATCTGACAGAGTACTGTACCTTCTGTAATGTGCAGAATATCCCCCAGTTACTGACTGCCTGAGTACCATGTTACTGGTCTGTATCATGTATAGCAGGGTGAGGGTATCTGACAGAGTACTGTACCTGTTGTAAAGTGCAGAATATCCCCCAGTTACTGACTGCCTGAGTACCATGTTACTGGTCTGTATCATGTATAGCAGGGTGAGGGTATCTGACAGAGTACTGTACCTGCTGTAATGTGCAGAATATCCCCCAGTTACTGACTGCCTGAGTACCATGTTACTGGTCTGTATCATGTATAGCAGGGTGAGGGTATCTGACAGAGTACTGTACCTGCTGTAATGTGCAGAATATCCCCAGTTACTGACTGCCTGAGTATCATGTTACTGGTCTGTATCATGTATAGCAGGGTGAGGGTATCAGACAGAGTACTGTACCTGCTGTAATGTGCAGAATATCGCTCAGTTACTGGCTGCCTGAGTACCATGTTACTAGTCTGTATCATGTATAGCAGAGTGAGTGTATCTGACAGAGTACTGTACCTGCTGTAATCTGCAGAACATCCCTCAGTTACTGGCTGCCTGAGTACCATGTTACTGGTCTGTATAATGTATAGCAGGGTGAGGGTATCTGACAGAGTACTGTACCTGATGTAATGTGCAGAATATCCCCCCAGTTACTGATTGCCTGAGTACCATGTTACTGGTCTGTATCATGTATAGCACAGTGAGGGTATCTGACAGAGTACTGTACCTGCTGTAATCTGCAGAATATCCCTCAGTTACTGGCTGCCTGAGTACCATGTTACTGGTCTGTATCATGTATAGCAGGGTGAGGGTATCTGACAGAGTACTGTACCTGCTGTAATGTGCAGAATATCCCCAGTTACTGACTGCCTGAGTATCATGTTACTGGTCTGTATCATGTATAGCAGGGTGAGGGTATCAGACAGAGTACTGTACCTGCTGTAATCTTCGGAATATCCCTCAGTTACTGGCTGCCTGAGTACCATGTTACTGGTCTGTATCATGTATAGCAGGGTGAGGGTATCTGACAGAGTACTGTACCTTCTGTAATGTGCAGAATATCCCCCAGTTACTGACTGCCTGAGTACCATGTTACTGGTCTGTATCATGTATAGCAGGGTGAGGGTATCTGACAGAGTACTGTACCTGTTGTAAAGTGCAGAATATCCCCCAGTTACTGACTGCCTGAGTACCATGTTACTGGTCTGTATCATGTATAGCAGGGTGAGGGTATCTGACAGAGTACTGTACCTGCTGTAATGTGCAGAATATCCCCCAGTTACTGACTGCCTGAGTACCATGTTACTGGTCTGTATCATGTATAGCAGGGTGAGGGTATCTGACAGAGTACTGTACCTGCTGTAATGTGCAGAATATCCCCAGTTACTGACTGCCTGAGTATCATGTTATTGGTCTGTATCATGTATAGCAGGGTGAGGGTATCAGACAGAGTACTGTACCTGCTGTAATGTGCAGAATATCGCTCAGTTACTGGCTGCCTGAGTACCATGTTACTAGTCTGTATCATGTATAGCAGAGTGAGTGTATCTGACAGAGTACTGTACCTGCTGTAATCTGCAGAATACCCCCCAGTTACTGACTGCCTGAGTACCATGTTACTGGTCTGTATCATGTATAGCAGGGTGAGGGTATCTGACAGAGTACTGTACCTGCTGTAATGTGCAGAATATCCCCCAGTTACTGACTGCCTGAGTACCATGTTACTGGTCTGTATCATGTATAGCAGGGTGAGGGTATCTGACAGAGTATTGTACCTGCTGTAATGTGCAGAATATCCCCCAGTTACTGGCTGCCTGAGTACCATGTTACTGGTCTGTATCATGTATAGCAGGGTGAGGGTATCTGACAGAGTACTGTACATGCTGTAATGTGCAGAATATCCCCCAGTTACTGACTGCCTGAGTACCATGTTACTGGTCTGTATCATGTATAGCAGGGTGAGGGTATCAGACAGAGTACTGTACCTGCTGTAATGTGCAGAATATTCCCCAGTTACTGACTGCCTGAGTACCATATTACTGTTCTGTATCATGTATAGCACGGTGAGGGTATCTGACAGAGTACTGTACCTGCTGTAATGTGCACAATATCCCCCAGTTACTGACTGCCTGAGTACCATGTTACTGGACTGTATCATGTATAGCAGGGTGAGGGTATCTGACAGAGTACTGTACCTTCTGTAATGTGCAGAATATCCCCAGTTACTGACTGCCTGAGTACCATGTTACTGGTCTGTATCATGTATAGCAGAGTGAGTGTATCTGACAGAGTATTGTACCTGCTGTAATGTGCAGAATATCCCCCAGTTACTGACTACCTGAGTACCATGTTACTGGACTGTATCATGTATAGCAGGGTGAGGGTATCTAGAAGAGTTCTGTAACTGCATAATGTGCAGAATATCCCCCGATACTGACTGCCTGAGTACTATGTTACTGGTCTGTATCATGTATAGCAGGGTGAGGGTATCTGACAGAGTACTGTACCTGCTGTAATGTGCAGAAAATCCCCAGTTACAGACTGTCTGAGTACCATGTTACTGGTCTGTATCATGTATAGCAGGGTGAGGGTATCTGACAGAGTACTGTACCTGCTGTAATGTACAGAATATCCCCTAGTTACTGACTGTCTAAATACCTTGTTACTGGTCTGTATCATGTATAGCAGGGTGAGGGTATCTAATAGAGTACTGTACCTGCTGTAATGTGCAGAATATCCTCCAGTTACTGACTGCCTGAGTACCATGTTACTGGTCTGTATCATGTATAGCAGGGTGAGGGTATCAGACAGAGTACTGTACCTGCTGTAATGTGCAGAAAATCCCCCAGTTACTGACTGTCTGAGTACCATGTTACTGGTCTGTATTATGTATAGCAGGGTGAGGGTATCTGACAGAGTACTGTACCTGCAGTAATGTGTAGAATTTTCCCCCAGTAACTGACTGCCTGAGTACCATATTACTGGTCTGTATCATGTATAGCAGGGTGAGGGTATCTGACAGAGTAGTGTACCTGCTGTAATGTGCAGAATATACTAGTTACTGGCTGCCTGGAAACCTTGTTACTGGTCTGTAACATGTATAGCAGGGTGAGGGTATCTAATAGAGTATTGTACCTGCTGTAATGTGCAGAATATCCCCCAGTTACTGACAGCCTAAGTACCATGTTACTGGTCTGTATCATGTATAGCAGGGTGAGGGTATCTGACAGAGTACTGTACCTGCAGTAATGTGCAGAATATCCCCAGTTACTGATAGCCTGAGTACCATGTTACTGGTCTGTATCATGTATAGCAGGGTGAGGGTATCTGACAATGTACTGTACCTGCAGTAATGTGCAGAATATCCCCCCAGTTACTGACTGCCTGAGTACCATGTTATTGGTCTGTATCATGTATATTAGGTGAGGGTATCTGACAGAGTACTGTACCTGCTGTATTGTGCAGAATATACCCCAGTTACTGACTGTCTGAGTACCATGTTATTGGTGTGTATCATGTATAGCAGGTGAGGGTATCTGACAGAGTACTGTACCTGCTGTATTGTGCAGAATATACCCCAGTTACTGACTGCCTGAATACCATGTTACTGGTCTGTATCATGTATAGCAGGGTGAGGGTATCTAACAGAGTACTGTACCTGCTGTAATGTTCAGAATATCCCCCTGTTACTGACTGTCTGAGTACCATGTTACTGCTCTGTGTCATGTATAGCTGGTGAGGGTATCTAACAGAGTAGTGTACCTTCTGTAATGTGCAGAATAACCCCAGTTACTGACTGCCTGAGTACCATGTTATTGGTCTGTATCATGTATATCAGGTGAGCGTATCTGACAGAGTATTGTACCTGCTGTATTGTGCAGACTATCCCCCAGTTACTGACTGCGTGAGTACCATGTTTCTGGTCTGTATCTTGTATAGCTGGGTGAGGGTATCTGACAGAGTACTGTACCTGCTGTATTGTGCAGAATATCCCCCAGTTACTGACTGCCTAAGTACCATGCTACTTCTCTGTATCATGTATATCAGGTGAGGGTATCTGACAGAGTATTGTACCTGCTGTATTGTGCAGACTATCCCCCAGTTACTGACTGCGAGAGTACCATGTTTCTGGTCTGTATCATGTATAGCAGGGTGAGGGTATCTGACAGAGTACTGTACCTGCTGTAATCTGCAGAATATCCCTCAGTTACTGGCTGCCTGAGTACCATGTTACTGGTCTGTATCATGTATAGCAGGGTGAGGGTATCTGACAGAGTACTGTACCTGCTGTAATCTGCAGAATATCCCTCAGTTACTGGCTGCCTGAGTACCATGTTACTGGTCTGTATCATGTATAGCAGGGTGAGGGTATCTGACAGAGTACTGGACCTGCTGTAATGTGCAGAATATCCCCAGTTACTGACTGCCTGAGTATCATGTTACTGGTCTGTATCATGTATAGCAGGGTGAGGGTATCAGACAGAGTACTGTACCTGCTGTAATCTTCGGAATATCCCTCAGTTACTGGCTGCCTGAGTACCATGTTACTGGTCTGTATCATGTATAGCAGGGTGAGGGTATCTGACAGAGTACTGTACCTTCTGTAATGTGCAGAATATCCCCCAGTTACTGACTGCCTGAGTACCATGTTACTGGTCTGTATCATGTATAGCAGGGTGAGGGTATCTGACAGAGTACTGTACCTGTTGTAAAGTGCAGAATATCCCCCAGTTACTGACTGCCTGAGTACAATGTTACTGGTCTGTATCATGTATAGCAGGGTGAGGGTATCTGACAGAGTACTCTACCTGCTGTAATGTGCAGAATATCCCCCAGTTACTGACTGCCTGAGTACCATGTTACTGGTCTGTATCATGTATAGCAGGGTGAGGGTATCTGACAGAGTACTGTACCTGCTGTAATGTGCAGAATATCCCCAGTTACTGACTGCCTGAGTATCATGTTACTGGTCTGTATCATGTATAGCAGGGTGAGGGTATCAGACAGAGTACTGTACCTGCTGTAATGTGCAGAATATCGCTCAGTTACTGGCTGCCTGAGTACCATGTTACTGGTCTGTATCATGTATAGCAGGGTGAGGGTATCTGACAGAGTACTGTACCTGCTGTAATCTGCAGAATATCCCTCAGTTACTGGCTGCCTGAGTACCATGTTACTGGTCTGTATAATGTATAGCAGGGTGAGGGTATCTGACAGAGTACTGTACCTGATGTAATGTGCAGAATATCCCCCCAGTTACTGATTGCCTGAGTACCATGTTACTGGTCTGTATCATGTATAGCACAGTGAGGGTATCTGACAGAGTACTGTACCTGCTGTAATCTGCAGAATATCCCTCAGTTACTGGCTGCCTGAGTACCATGTTACTGGTCTGTATCATGTATAGCAAGGTGAGGGTATCTTACAGAGTACTGTACCTTCTGTAATGTGCAGAATATCCCCCAGTTACTGACTGCCTGAGTACCATGTTACTGGTCTGTATCATGTATAGCAGGGTGAGGGTATCTGACAGAGTACTGTACCTGTTGTAAAGTGCAGAATATCCCCCAGTTACTGACTGCCTGAGTACCATGTTACTGGTCTGTATCATGTATAGCAGGGTGAGGGTATCTGACAGAGTACTGTACCTGCTGTAATGTGCAGAATATCCCCAGTTACTGACTGCCTGAGTACCATGTTACTGGTCTGTATCATGTATAGCAGGGTGAGGGTATCTGACAGAGTACTGTACCTGCTGTAATGTGCAGAATATCCCCAGTTACTGACTGCCTGAGTATCATGTTACTGGTCTGTATCATGTATAGCAGGGTGAGGGTATCAGACAGAGTACTGTACCTGCTGTAATGTGCAGAATATCGCTCAGTTACTGGCTGCCTGAGTACCATGTTTCTAGTCTGTATCATGTATAGCAGAGTGAGTGTATCTGACAGAGTACTGTACCTGCTGTAATCTGCAGAATATCCCTCAGTTACTGGCTGCCTGAGTACCATGTTACTGGTCTGTATAATGTATAGCAGGGTGAGGGTATCTGACAGAGTACTGTACCTGATGTAATGTGCAGAATATCCCCCCAGTTACTGACTGCCTGAGTACCATGTTACTGGTCTGTATCATGTATAGCAGGGTGAGGGTATCTGACAGAGTACTGTACCTGCTGTATTGTGCAGAATATCCCCCAGTTACTGACTGCCTAAGTACCATGCTACTTCTCTGTATCATGTATATCAGGTGAGGGTATCTGACAGAGTATTGTACCTGCTGTATTGTGCAGACTATCCCCCAGTTACTGACTGCGTGAGTACCATGTTTCTGGTCTGTATCATGTATAGCAGGGTGAGGGTATCTGACAGAGTACTGTACCTGCTGTAATCTGCAGAATATCCCTCAGTTACTGGCTGCCTGAGTACCATGTTACTGGTCTGTATCATGTATAGCAGGGTGAGGGTATCTGACAGAGTACTGTACCTGCTGTAATCTGCAGAATATCCCTCAGTTACTGGCTGCCTGAGTACCATGTTACTGGTCTGTATCATGTATAGCAGGGTGAGGGTATCTGACAGAGTACTATACCTGCTGTAATGTGCAGAATATCCCCAGTTACTGACTGCCTGAGTATCATGTTACTGGTCTGTATCATGTATAGCAGGGTTAGGGTATCAGACAGAGTACTGTACCTGCTGTAATCTTCGGAATATCCCTCAGTTACTGGCTGCCTGAGTACCATGTTACTGGTCTGTATCATGTATAGCAGGGTGAGGGTATCTGACAGAGTACTGTACCTTCTGTAATGTGCAGAATATCCCCCAGTTACTGACTGCCTGAGTACCATGTTACTGGTTTGTATCATGTATAGCAGGGTGAGGGTATCTGACAGAGTACTGTACCTGTTGTAAAGTGCAGAATATCCCCCAGTTACTGACTGCCTGAGTACCATGTTACTGGTCTGTATCATGTATAGCAGGGTGAGGGTTTCTGACAGAGTACTGTACCTGCTGTAATGTGCAGAATATCCCCCAGTTACTGACTGCCTGAGTACCATGTTACTGGTCTGTATCATGTATAGCAGGGTGAGGGTATCTGACAGAGTACTGTACCTGCTGTAATGTGCAGAATATCCCCAGTTACTGACTGCCTGAGTATCATGTTACTGGTCTGTATCATGTATAGCAGGGTGAGGGTATCAGACAGAGTACTGTACCTGCTGTAATGTGCAGAATATCGCTCAGTTACTGGCTGCCTGAGTACCATGTTACTAGTCTGTATCATGTATAGCAGAGTGAGTGTATCTGACAGAGTACTGTACCTGCTGTAATCTGCAGAATATCCCTCAGTTACTGGCTGCCTGAGTACCATGTTACTGGTCTGTATAATGTATAGCAGGGTGAGGGTATCTGACAGAGTACTGTACCTGATGTAATGTGCAGAATATCCCCCCAGTTACTGATTGCCTGAGTACCATGTTACTGGTCTGTATCATGTATAGCACAGTGAGGGTATCTGACAGAGTACTGTACCTGCTGTAATCTGCAGAATATCCCTCAGTTACTGGCTGCCTGAGTACCATGTTACTGGTCTGTATCATGTATAGCAGGGTGAGGGTATCTGACAGAGTACTGTACCTGCTGTAATGTGCAGAATATCCCCAGTTACTGACTGCCTGAGTATCATGTTACTGGTCTGTATCATGTATAGCAGGGTGAGGGTATCAGACAGAGTACTGTACCTGCTGTAATCTTCGGAATATCCCTCAGTTACTGGCTGCCTGAGTACCATGTTACTGGTCTGTATCATGTATAGCAGGGTGAGGGTATCTGACAGAGTACTGTACCTTCTGTAATGTGCAGAATATCCCCCAGTTACTGACTGCCTGAGTACCATGTTACTGGTCTGTATCATGTATAGCAGGGTGAGGGTATCTGACAGAGTACTGTACCTGTTGTAAAGTGCAGAATATCCCCCAGTAACTGACTGCCTGAGTACCATGTTACTGGTCTGTATCATGTATAGCAGGGTGAGGGTATCTGACAGAGTACTGTACCTGCTGTAATGTGCAGAATATCCCCCAGTTACTGACTGCCTGAGTACCATGTTACTGGTCTGTATCATGTATAGCAGGGTGAGGGTATCAGACAGAGTACTGTACCTGCTGTAATGTGCAGAATATCGCTCAGTTACTGGCTGCCTGAGTACCATGTTACTAGTCTGTATCATGTATAGCAGAGTGAGTGTATCTGACAGAGTACTGTACCTGCTGTAATCTGCAGAATATCCCTCAGTTACTGGCTGCCTGAGTACCATGTTACTGGTCTGTATAATGTATAGCAGGGTGAGGGTATCTGACAGAGTACTGTACCTGATGTAATGTGCAGAATATCCCCCCAGTTACTGATTGCCTGAGTACCATGTTACTGGTCTGTATCATGTATAGCACAGTGAGGGTATCTGACAGAGTACTGTACCTGCTGTAATCTGCAGAATATCCCTCAGTTACTGGCTGCCTGAGTACCATGTTACTGGTCTGTATCATGTATAGCAAGGTGAGGGTATCTGACAGAGTACTGTACCTTCTGTAATGTGCAGAATATCCCCCAGTTACTGACTGCCTGAGTACCATGTTACTGGTCTGTATCATGTATAGCAGGGTGAGGGTATCTGACAGAGTACTGTACCTGTTGTAAAGTGCAGAATATCCCCCAGTTACTGACTGCCTGAGTACCATGTTACTGGTCTGTATCATGTATAGCAGCGTGAGGGTATCTGACAGAGTACTGTACCTGCTGTAATGTGCAGAATATCCCCAGTTACTGACTGCCTGAGTACCATGTTACTGGTCTGTATCATGTATAGCAGGGTGAGGGTATCTGACAGAGTACTGTACCTGCTGTAATGTGCAGAATATCCCCAGTTACTGACTGCCTGAGTATCATGTTACTGGTCTGTATCATGTATAGCAGGGTGAGGGTATCAGACAGAGTACTGTACCTGCTGTAATGTGCAGAATATCGCTCAGTTACTGGCTGCCTGAGTACCATGTTTCTAGTCTGTATCATGTATAGCAGAGTGAGTGTATCTGACAGAGTACTGTACCTGCTGTAATCTGCAGAATATCCCTCAGTTACTGGCTGCCTGAGTACCATGTTACTGGTCTGTATAATGTATAGCAGGGTGAGGGTATCTGACAGAGTACTGTACCTGATGTAATGTGCAGAATATCCCCCCAGTTACTGATTCCCTGAGTACCATGTTACTGGTCTGTATCATGTATAGCACAGTGAGGGTATCTGACAGAGTACTGTACCTGCTGTAATCTGCAGAATATCCCTCAGTTACTGGCTGCCTGAGTACCATGTTACTGGTCTGTATCATGTATAGCAAGGTGAGGGTATCAGACAGAGTACTGTACCTTCTGTAATGTACAGAATATCCCCCAGTTACTGACTGCCTGAGTACCATGTTACTGGTCTGTATCGTATAGCTGGGTGAGGGTATCTGGCAGAGTACTGTACCTGCTGTAATCTGCAGAATATCCCTCAGTTACTGGCTGCCTGAGTACCATGTTACTGGTCTGTATCATGTATAGCAGGGTGAGGGTATCTGACAGAGTACTGTACCTGCTGTAATGTGCAGAATATCTCCCAGTTACTGACTGCCTGAGTACCATGTGACTGGTCTGTATCATGTATAGCAGGGTGAGGGTATCTGACAGAGTACTGTACCTGCTGTAATGTGCAGAATATCTCCCAGTTACTGACTGCCTGAGTACCATATTACTGGTCTGTATCATGTATAGCAGGGTGAGGGTATCTGACAGAGTACTGTACCTGCTGTAATGTGCACAATATCCCCCAGTTACTGACTGCCTGAGTACCATGTTACTGGTCTGTATCATGTATAGCAGGGTGAGGGTATCAGACAGAGTACTGTACCTGCTGTAATGTGCAGAATATCCCCCCAGTTACTGACTGCCTGAGTACCATGTTACTGGTCTGTATCATGTATAGCAGGGTGAGGGTATCTGACAGAGTACTGTACCTGCTGTAATGGGCAGAATATCCCCAGTTACTGACTGCCTGAGTACCATGTTACTAGTCTGTATCATGTATAGCAGGGTGAGGGTAAATTGGCCACAGCTCTCTTTATTAAATATATATGAAAACCTTTTAATATTTAAATAACCTTATAAATAAGTGCAAATAGCCTCTTAATGAAACATCTGCTTCTGTAAAAACCATTCTAGCAAGTGATGCTATTGCAACCCCTTCTAAGTATGGCCGTAATTTCTCTGGAATTGAATATAAGATTAGCCGCGCTAAAAAGTTCGGATTAAGTGGAATATCAAATGTAGGGTTCCTAACCAATTTAATATAAATTATAGGATATAAAAGAATAACTGTCTAACTAGCCATATAGGGACATCTCCCAATGTAAAACAATGCAGGTACACAAATAAATAAAATGCAATAAAATGTAGCAGCACAGTTAAGAAATGTGGTAACTATAAATGTCACAATGTTGTAACACAGAGAAAAATGTCTTTTAAAAGTCAATATTGACAATTGCAATCAAGCAAAAAACATCTCCTCAAGGAGATACGATGAGTTCTTATCTGCAGACTTTTATTTTATATAAGGTGGCAGTTCACAATTCCCTTCCCGAATTTAACCACGTCCAGAGGGATAGTACAGGTTATGAAAATAGAGGTTAGCTTTAAATGTATTCCCCTCGGCGGCACTTACCGCATCCAGAGGGACTACAGGTGTTATGGGTATAAACAGGTACCTTAAGTTGTTCAAGCACTTCGGTCAAGAATCCTGTGTTACCCTTTTCTTTATCCTTCATGTGATTATATCCAGCAGTTTGTTTGCAAGGCTTAGGTAGCGGGTATGGGTCACCTGACTCCCCTCTATACTTCAGAGGTCGGAGGTCACATAATAGCCCAATGGCTACGGATAGCAGCAATCAGTATCATGTGCAATCTCCTCTTCCTATTGGTTTCCTAGACGCCTTAGGAAAAGAGATTGCTTTGTAGCACGGTATTGAAGTATTGCTGAAAAAAAAATATAGGACAAAAGTTCAAGTGAACAGCCAAATCAAAATGGCTTATGAACAGCAATAAGTCTGTAATAGTTGGCAGCACGTCCTGGTCAACGCGTTTCACACGGTGGGATATATTAAGACATGCATGTACTGCTCACTTGTAGGTTTAAATAGGCCTCCCTTCTTTTCAGAGTGAAGAACAAACCTGCTCAACGGAGCGCCCCTGGGGTAAATAAATCGCTCTTGAGAAATGTGAAATAGGCACAATATGGAGAGAGGGTGTAGAATTAGTCTTCAAAATGAGAAAACAATATCTTCTATAGTAGGTTCCAGGAGGCAACCATTGTTCCCTGTGCGTCTGCACACACACCCACAATGAATAAAAGTCCAGTGAGGGAACATAAAATTAGCGCTCCAAGCCCAGAAAAACTAGTTAAAAGTTCAGCTTTATTCCAATATAGTTAAAAACATACAAAAATGTATAAAAAGTGGTCAGCACAATAGTGCAAAATACAAGTAAGAGAACAGGTGCAAAAAACAGCAAACGTTTCGTGCTCCACGCACTTGATCACTGCTAATTGATGCACCTGTTCTGTTCTCCTTTTATTCTCACAGATCTTAAAGTAACATTACATATGTAAAAACTTGTAAATTGTTGTTTTTAGTAAGGGAGCCTATGACAAGAAACCTTATTTCTATATTCATAAAATTTATACAGTAAAAATACATGAAAATTTATATAGATAATGTGATTATATCCAACAGGAAAAAATAACACATATGAACCCTTGATAAGAGGACATTAAGGAAAAAACATGTGTATTCTTGTATACAAGCAGTATGTACTTCCTATTATGCACTTAAAGCTGAAGAATAGCTTAAATGTGGACGAATATTATTATATGTTGTCTAAGTCTCATCTACACTCAGTGTGTAAATTAATGTAAAGGGGAAAGAAAAATATTTAAAATGAGCCTATGACAAGAGACATGCCTCTAAATTGTGTAAACCTTTTATTCTATTTAAACATTTTGTAATAAAATTCTGTATAGGATATATTATTATATATTGTTTAAGTCTCATCTACACTCAGTTGTTTATTTATTTAACGGAGGAGAAAAAAGTGTTCAAATGAGCCTATGACAAGAGACATTCCTAAAAATTTTGCGATAAAATTCTTTATAGGGTATATATTATTTGGCGAACAGATCTAAATCTCTTCTCATGTTCAGCCCATGGGGATGGGTAGTCTGTAGATAGAACATCCTCATGACTTCCCTTTTGTCAAGTGACATCTCTCTATCACCCCTCTTCTCCAGCGGGGAACAAAATCAATTCCCTGTATGGTGAGAGCTGTTGTGTCTGCATTATGTAATGTTTTAAAATGTTTTGATACTGGTGTATCTGAATGCTCATCCTCTATTGAGCGTAGGTTTCCCCAAAAATCTCTCTTTTAGGGGTCTTTTGGTCTTCCCTGTATATTGTTGATGACAAATCTTACATGTAAGAAGGTAGACCACGTGAGTAGTTGAACAATTAATGTAATGATGTATTTTATAAGTTTTGTTAGTGACAGTAGATTTTAATTCCTCACCTTCTTTAACATAATCACAGGTAGTACAAATTGGGCGCCTACATTTAAAGAAACCTTTTCTTTGTTTTAACCAGCATGCTGTTTTTTTAGATTTTACATCTGAGGGAGAGAGAAAATTACCCAATGTCTTACCATGTTTTGAGATAAAATCACAACCCTCCTTCAAGATCTCTTTCAGAATGGGATCAGAGTAAAGGATGGGTATAGAATCTCTAACAATGTTACACACCTTATTATACTCCCTTCTTTTCAATTGGTTGAAATTAGACCTGTTTTACCTTTCTGTAAATACCTTTCTGAATTTATTTAAGGAGTATTGGTTTGTTTGGTTTCCAAACACTACTTTGGACACAAAAATGGTTAGCTTAAATGCTGCATAACATATGGATAAATTATTTGCGCTGCTTTTTAACATATACAATAGTAATATATAACTACAATTCCATATGAATAATAATTCCTTCTCAGAAGAAAGAGATATAGACAATAAATATATATAAATAAAACTATAAGATAGAGTAATAATCTAGCTAATAATAAAATATCCAAACCAAAAAAGAGCACATGATAATGTAAACTAATGTCATTAAGGCTTATGTTAAGAGTCTCTGGGATTAAGGATAGGGGGAGTGGAAGCTAGGAGAGCGGTATAAGGGCTTTAAAAGAAGGGGGAGATATCAATTTCATAATTTAAACCTGGTTGTAGAGTATCAAATTTATAAATTATTTCTGCTTCTGCTCTGAGTAGTTTCTTTTCCCAATAGCCTCCTCTCCAAGCAGGTTTTATTTTCTTAATACCCCAATATTGGAAGTCTTTAAAATTATTATTGTGTACTTCCCTGAAGTGACTGTAAATATGTGGGTCTAGATTACCCCTATCAATGCAGGACAGATGTTCCCTGATTCTTTCACGTAGTGTTCTGGTCGTTTCGCCAATATAGAGTTTTTTGCATGAACATTGAATTGCATAAATTACACCCTGGTCTTGACATCTAATCGTGTCTTTAATATTTAATTCAAAATTGTTTATTTCTGATTTGAGTCTTTAGTTTACTAATATATTTACAGGCCCTACAGCCAAAACAAGGAAAGAAGCAATTTAATTGGTTCCCTTCTATGCTAACTTCATAGCTCTTTTCAGTTTTTGTAGGTTCACTGGGAGCTAGTAGGCTTTTTAAATTCTTTGCTTTCCTATATATCACTTTGGGCTGGTCAGTTACCTTTTCACCTATAATAGGATATATTTGAACCAGATGTCAGTGTTTTTTTTTAAATTTTGGTTATCAGTCTGTTATCATGGTTAAAGTCTGTAATAAATGGCACATCAATTACAGAGGAGTCTTTCAGTTGGTCTTTCCCTTTCCTTAGTTGATATGTGAGGAGCCTCTTTCTCTTTTATCAGTTTCCTGTTTAGCTTTATGAATTATTATTGGATCATATTCTCTTTCAATAAATTTCTGTTCTAAAATCTGAATTTGCTCCTGGTAGTCTAGTATTCTTGAGCAGTTTCTTTTTATCCTAAGGTATTGCCCCTTAGGGACATTATCTTTACACTTCTTTAAGTGGCAACTGTTCTAATGTATTAAATTGTTAGCATCAACCTCCTTGAATTGGGTTTTTGCTATTAGGTGATTGTTTACAACCTCAATTTCCAGATCCAGAAATGTTATAAGGTTCTTACTATAGTTATGAGTGAAAGAGATTCCCATATAATTTCTATTCATATCTGTCATTATATTGTCTAGTTCTATTTCGCTCCCTCTCCAAATGAAAAACAGATCATCAATGTATCTTTTGTATAGCACAAGATTCACACCCAGACTATGACTTGGGAAGAAATGATCCTCCCAATATCCCATAAAGAGATTTGCATAGCTGGGTGCGAATCTTGTACCCTTGGCTATACCTCTCTTCTGGATATAGAATTTATCCTCAAATAAGAAATAGTTATGATGTAGAATACATTTTATTCCCTCCATAATAAAGGATATTTGTTCTTATAATAATGTAGAGTTATTTTAGTGTCTAAATTTAATTTTACAGCATTCATACCTAAGTCATGATCTATAATTGTGTATAACGATGAAACATCACATGTTACTAATATATAGTGTGATTCCTATTTTACTCTCTCAAGACATTTCAAAATGTCAGTAGTATCCTTTAAATAAGAGGGTAGTGTTTTTACATAATTTTGCAAATAGCCTTCTATATATTTAGAAAGATTGGATGTGAGTAAATGCCCGGTATTATGAGTCTACCTGGTGGATGGGTCAGACTTTTTTGAAGTTTAGGTAAGAAATATAAAATGGGAATTTTGGAAATTTAGGACACAAAAACTCATATTCTTTTTTATTTAGAATTAATTTTGATTTGCATTATCCAATATGTTAGTGAGTCTCAATAAAAAAAAATTCGTTGGATCTTATTTAAGTTCTTGGTATGTGTCTATTTTTCCTAGAAGTCTATATGCTTCTTTTGTGTAGTCAGACCTGTCCATAATGACCACTCCCCACTTTGTTGGCCGGTTTTATTACTATTTGTTTGTAATTTTGTAATTCTTTTAACTAAACGTTAAATTTCTAGGTGTATTTTTATTAATTTTTGCCATTTTTATATCCTTTTGTACCAGTTTTTCAAAAAGTTCCAGATTTCTCCCTTTTTCATTAGTGGGGTAGAATCTGGACTTAGGTTTGAGGTCTGAATGAATTATTTTTGGAGTGTCAGGGATGTTTCCAGTATTAGTGAGGGAAACATTTGTTCTTAATTTATTACTTTGCCAATTTCTTTCTATTGGATCACGGATTTTTTTAAGTGTTAATTTCCTGACGAATTGACTTACATGAATGTGAGTGACAAATTTGTTTAGCCTGGTGGATGGAGCAAAACTAAGACCTAAATTTAAGATTCTTTCTTCCTCATTACTTAAAGTTTCTTGTACTTAAGTTAAAGATACCATTTATTTTATTGGTGTTTATTTCACTCTTTTTATTTCTCTGTCTTTTTCTTCCTCTACTTCTTCTTTTGTTCTTTTTCTTATTCTTATAGGTGGATCTTTTTTGTGTTCTGTATTTTTTGAAGAGCACGGTCTTTGTGGGCTCATTTCTAAAAAATAGTTTACACTTTCTGGCTGATTCTCTTTATCTAGAACTTGAAATCTGTTGCTAGTGTTAACGCTCAAGTTTCTATCATGTTCCCTAGAATATGGTGAGTAGTAATTGGATTGTCGATTATCGAATGTGTTATAATTTCTATTGTATCCACCATTATGCCTGTCGTTTTTGATCTTATTATTATATGACCAATCTGTATCCGTAATATAACCTCTTTGTTTATTTTGACCTCCATGATAAACCTCATAATTCCTATTGCTTTCATTGTGTGAATATTCTATTTCATTTTCATCCCTCCTTGATCTATTAAAATCTCCTCTAGGGGGGCGGCGCCTAATGCCGAGCTGAATGGCAGCACTTTCCAGAGGCTCCTGAAAAATTAATGAAATAAGGCTATATAAACTAAACTAAAACAGCTTAAAATAACTCACTTTACTAGCAAAGTCGTGAGAAGAATAGGCATAATCATCCTACCACAAATATTAATTATATAAAGATTGTGTTGGTGAGATAAAAAGAGCAGCTGCTGCAAACCGAATAACGCCATCGCAACCAACACAGCCAACCCGGCTTGTATTTACCCTCTCATTCCTACTCCACACCGGAACAACACCTGACCCCAAGAGAATACCTTGCAACCCCGGAGGGTCGGGGCTCCGCTCCGGGGCCGGTAACGCAGCCTTCAGACTAACCGGAGGAGGTTCAATCGAGAACGCTTCTGACTATTCCGGTCGGGGCACTGGGACAAGGTGAGGGACCAATGAGGGTGACCTGGGAGCAGTTTCCTCGCCCCTAACCAGCACATAGACCGATCCGGAGGCATCCAGGCCTGAAACTGACTTGCCCGACTGCGACACACAGAGCGGAAAATAGTGGCGCGAATAGACGCCATCTTGGCTACAGCCTGACAGGCCCCACACGCATTACGGAGCTTACAGGAAGGTCTAAATTAACTCAACTAGCACGCTGTGAGGGGGTGAGTGGAGGCTAGAGAAGCAGAAATCAATACCGGAGGGCTTCCAGACCATCTAAAGTA
The DNA here is from genome assembly GCF_027579735.1 of Bombina bombina. NCBI lineage: Eukaryota > Metazoa > Chordata > Amphibia > Anura > Bombinatoridae > Bombina > Bombina bombina. Next base: position 22,003,486 of record NC_069501.1, on the reverse strand, counting down.
AGTCTCTCAGCCTACACAGTAAGGAGAGCTCAGTGTTTGGGAAAGACACAATAAATCCCACAGATGAGATATTAAAGCTACAATCAGTGACACATACTACATCAGCTATTGCACTCATATAAAGCCTTATGCTTTAGCAGGGTCTTCCTTTGCAAAAGTCAGCACACATTTATAAAGCTTTATCTTGAAGCAAAGAATATTAATGAAAAAGTTTAATAGATCTCTTATTTAATATGTGAACAATCCCTCAGATTATACTGGGAAAGAAGATGCTTTAGCTATATACAAAAGCACATCATGGTCATTAACGATATGATATAGAAACGAAGACCTAACCTCTTGTCACTTTTTATATATTGCCTGCCTGAATATATACATTAAAAGAAATATTGGGTTACATTAAGTTCCACTGGTGTTTCCACAATACACTACCTACAAACTAACCAAACATTTATCTTATATATACTCATTCATCTTCAGGATGGCCTCTAAGAGATCAGCTAAAGGTGAGTCAACATTTTTTAAATCCTCCCAGACAAGTAAACAGCCTCTAGATACAGAGGCAGATGATGAATCTGGCATCGAATCTCATCACACAATACAAGACAACGATCCACTAACAAAAGCTGACCTCAAAAATCTAGTGTCCAAAAAAGACATTGCTGATAACTTTGAAAAATTGTGGGAGAAAATTGACTCCATACACTCATCAGTGACCAGCAGCCTTTCTGAAATCAAATCTGATCTTTTTGAGATGGGTAACAGAATGGAGACATTAGAAGACCAAAGAGATGCCATGGTGAATCAAATGGATGAAATGGCGCAAACCATGTCTACACAACAACAAACACTAGAGGAACTCCAAGATAAAATAGAGGATCTGGAGAATAGGAGCAGAAGGAATAATATCCGCCTCAAAGCAGTTCCAGAAGAAATCACCCCTACGGATATCCCGGCATATCTTACCCAGCTCTTCACTCAAATCACAGACTCTCCAGCTGAATATATCTTTCATATTGAGAGAGCGCACAGAGCACTAAAACCTAAGCCCAAACCAGGCCTACCACCAAGAGACATCATAATCAAACTAAAATTTTTCCCAGATAAAGATAAACTTCTACAAGCTGCAAGAAAAAAAACAACTTTCAAATATCAAGGCAACGTCATTCAATTCTACCAAGATCTTAGTGTGAGAACGCTACAGAGGAGAGGAACCTTACGCCCTCTCACCACTATATTTAGAAAACACCAAATACAATATAGATGGGGGTTCCCATTTGCCCTACACATAATAAAAGACTCTAAGATGATCACACTTAAAGATCCAGAAGATATCTCAGAGATCTGTAAGATTCTAGCTCTAGAAATCCCTACTATTCCAATTCCAACAACAGGTCCAACAAAAAGCAAAGATCCAGGCAGGCAGCCAGAACCCTCTAACTGGCAGAAGATCAACCACAAGAAACAAAAAATCAAAGAAACAAGAGGAAAGATTTCCTAGAAGACCTAATGAGAGATCAGAACTGTAGATATATAGATTAGGTACCCCCTGCAAGGGGGAAAACAAAGAAGAGTGACTGAAAGAACTAAAGACTGAGAAAAATCTAGTCTACCTTAAAGAGTACATGGAGATGAGACCCTATGTGCCCTAACCCTATATAGGGATTTTATGATGGTACTCTATCTTTGAAAGTTCTTTTTAGGTTTTGGTTACAAAGGTTACATGATGTGGCGGGGACAAAGCTTCCCCCAGTATAATAGTCTTTTTTCTGTTTATCTTCATGATATTCCATAGTTTACTTATTCAAGGTCCTACCGTTGAGGGCTTTAAAATAATGTTTATTCTGTTTTCAATAATGTATTCTCTTTTTGACTCCTTCCCCTCCCCCAGTGACGACACAACAAAGACCACTAAATATAACCATGATCTGCTGCAAACAATTCAGCTAAGTATCCAGTCCAGTGATCCACAGGTAAAATATTTCTTTTTGCACCATCTACACATAAATACATCACTATGATCCCTAAAATAAAAATATTATCCCACAATTTGAGAGGGTTAAACACTGACATCAAAAGACGAATAGCGATGACGCAATATACATCCCTACAGGCTAACATACTATTTCTCCAAGAAACTCACTTACTTAAAGATAACATCCCAAAATATTGGGCAAAACACTTTAACATCCACTACCATTCTACAGCAACGTCTAAAAAACGAGGCACATCCATCCTGATACACTCATCACTCAATTTTACACAAGAAACCATAATAACAGACACGGAAGGGAGATACTTGATTGTCGCACCTACTCACACAATGGTCACATACCAAAATATTCTTAGCCGGGGATTTTAATGTCACCATGTTGCCTATCAGTCCAACCAACTCCAAACCCTTGACCAACAAACAAACCAGACACAACCGCATTGTTAAATCAATCCGGGAAAGCCTACTACCCCACTCTTTGATAGAGACATGGAATACCCTGTATGGTCAGACAGACGACACCACGTACTACTCGGCAGCACATAAGACCTATGTCAGGCTAGACTATATATATGTGAGTCAGATTTTACAACCTCTACTAAGTAGCTCCCAGATTCACACCTGTGTGTGGTCTGACCACTCAATAGTCACCCTACAGATGGAAGGATTACGTGACCCGAGCAGAAGCAAAACTTGGACTTTTGACTCGTCATATATCAGAAACCCCCAAATACATGACAATGTACTTAAACAATTAACTGAATATTGGCACATAAACACAGACACCACAACTAATCCGGGGATTACGTGGGCAGCTCATAAGTTTTAAGAGGGATACTCATCAAAGAAAAAGCAAGACAGGTTCAGAAATATAGACAACAACTAAAACAACTTCACGCAGAGATTGAAGGATTAGAACGACGACACAAACACAATAAAACTAAAACCAACCAAAAACTCCTTCACACTAAAAGAACTGCATTAGCATCATTACTCCACACACAGGCTACTAGAACTATTCACAAACTTCAGGCGCAATACTTTATATTGGCGAACAAACCAGACAGATACATGGCACACAAAATCAGAGAAAGATGTAAGGCCTCTGTGATTTCTGTAATAGAGACACCAAATAACACTACGACCTCACATCCTCAAGAAATAGTGGATACTTTTGCGAAGTACTATGGAGAGTTATATAACGGGAGAAAAGTTATACATAATGACGAGACAGAAACACTTACCTCAGCATTCTTCTCCCAAAACCTACTACCAAATATATCCAAAGAACAAAGGGAAACACTTAACACACCTATCTCCAATACAGAAGTGTTGGGAGCTATCAAAGACCTTAAAACAGGAAAGGCGGCAGGACCAGACGGCTTTCCAGCCGAATATTACAAACTTTTTAAAACTACACTAATACCACACCTAGTTAAATTCTGTAATTATATCATGGAGGGAGGAGATGTCCCCCCAGAATTACTAGCTGCTAAAATAGTAGTAATCCCCAAGCCAGGTAGAGACCATAAAAAATGTCAAAATTATCGCCCAATATACCTTATCAACCAAGATCTTAAAATTTTAACAAAAGTAATAGTGAATTGCCTTAAACACATCATTCCCCACTTGGTTCACCCAGACCAAGTGGGCTTTATCAAAGGCAGGGAAGCCCCAGACAATATACGAAAAGTTACTAACTTAATTCAGTTCTTAGGAGAGACACGAACGCCTTCTCTGCTCCTATCTTTGGATGCGGAGAAGGCGTTTGATAGAATAGATTGGGATTATATGTTCTTGACACTACATAAAATGGGATTTGAGGGAGCATTTATAAAAGCTTTAAAAGTCATATACTCATGTCCAGGGGCTCAGGTCTCATCAACGGGATTGTCAGTATATTTATAAAAATCTTAGCAGTATTCTCCAAACAATGTGTGAGTATATGGCAGGGAATATATTTAACAATCATTCTTTAGACTGAACCCACAATCAATATACTTCTACTAAGACAACAAAATTAATATAAATATCTGAATTCTTTATTATTAGTAAATAACTATGAACATGTTGATACATAAATATTTGTAATAATTAGAATATGAGTCAATATTATGGCCTAGATTTAGAGTTTTGTCGGTAACGACCTGCGTAGCGAACGCTGGCTTTTTTCTGGCCGCACCTTTTAAATAGCTCTGGTATTGAGAGTTCACAGAATGGCTGCGTTAGGCTCCAAAAAGGGAGCGTACAGGCATATTTAACGCCACTGCAACTCTCAATACCAGAGTTGCTTACGGACGCGGCCAGCTTCAAAAACGTGCTCGTGCACGATTCCCCCATAGAAAACAATGGGGCTGTTTGAGCTGAAAAAAACCTAACACCTGCAAAAAAGCCGCGTTCAGCTCCTAACGCAGCCCCATTGTTTCCTATGGGGAAACACTTCCTACGTCTGCACCTAACACTCTAACATGTACCCCGAGTCTAAACACCCCTAACCTTACACTTATTAACCCCTAATCTGCCGCCCCCGCTATCGCTGACCCCTGCATATTATTATTAACCCCTAATCTGCCGCTCCGTAAACCGCCGCTACTTACATTATCCCTATGTACCCCTAATCTGCTGCCCTAACATCGCCGACCCCTATATAATATTTATTAACCCCTAATCTGCCCCCCACAATGTTGCCTCCACCTGCCTACACTTATTAACCCCTAATCTGCCGAGCGGACCGCACCGCTATTATAATAAAGTTATTAACCCCTAATCCGCCTCACTAACCCTATAATAAATAGTATTAACCCCTAATCTGCCCTCCCTAACATCGCCGACACCTAACTTCAAACATTAACCCCTAATCTGCTGACTGGAGCTCACCGCTATTCTAATAAATGTATTAACCCCTAAAGCTAAGTCTAACCCTAACACTAACACCCCCCTAAGTTAAATATAATTTAAATCTAACGAAATTAATTAACTCTTATTAAATAAATTATTCCTATTTAAAGCTAAATACTTACCTGTAAAATAAATCCTAATATGGCTACAATATAAATTATAATTATATTATAGCTATTTTAGGATTTATATTTATTTTACAGGTAACTTTGTATTTATTTTAACCAGGTACAATAGCTATTAAATAGTTAAGAACTATTTAATAGCTAAAATAGTTAAAATAATTACAAAATTACCTGTAAAATAAATCCTAACCTAAGTTACAATTAAACCTAACACTAGACTATGAATAAATTAATTAAATACAATACCTACAATTATCTACAATTAAACCTAACACTACACTATCAATAAATGAATTAAATACAATATCTACAAATAAATACAATTAAATAAACTAACTAAAGTACAAAAAATAAAAAAGAACTAAGTTACAAAAAATAAAAAATATTTACAAACATTAGAAAAATATTACAACAATTTTAAACTAATTACACCTACTCTAAGCCCCCTAATAAAAGAAACAAAGCCCCCCATTAATAAAAAAATGCCCTACCCTATTCTAAATTACAAAAGTTCAAAGCTCTTTTACCTTACCAGCCCTGAACAGGGCCCTTTGCGGGGCATGCCCCAAGAAATTCAGCTCTTTTGCCTGTAAAAAAACACATACAATACCCCCCCCCCAACATTACAACCCACCACCCACATACCCCTAATCTAACCCAAACCCCCCTTAAATAAACCTAACACTAAGCCCCTGAAGATCTTCCTACCTTATCTTCACCATACCAGGTTCACCGATCGGTCCTGGCTCCAAAATCTTCATCCAAGCCCAAGCGGGGGCTAGACATCCATCACCTGACGGCTGAAGAAGTCCAGAAGAGGGTCCAAAGTCTTCATCCTATCCGGGAAGAAGAGTAGATCCGGACCAGCAACCATCTTCTTCCAAGCGGCATCTTCTATCTTCATCCGATGAGGACCGGCTCCATCGTGAAGACCTCCAGCGCGGACCCATCTTCTTCCGACGACGTCCAACTGAAGAATGACGGTTCCTTTAAGGGACGTCATCCAAGATGGCGTCCCTCGAATTCCGATTGGCTGATAGGATTCTATCAGCCAATCGGAATTAAGGTAGGAAAATTCTGATTGGCTGATGGAATCAGCCAATCAGAATCAAGTTCAATCCGATTGGCTGATCCGATCAGCCAATCAGATTGAGCTCGCATTCTATTGGCTGATCGCATTCTTCCAAACCTACTGCAACACACTCCCGATGATTACCGGGCCCTGGACCGGTCCGGCTAAATCTTACCGGGCCTTGAGGTCACTTAGGTTGAGAACCACTGCTGTAGAGCACAGTAGTTAAGAGCTTTATAAACCGGCGTTAGCCCAGAAAGCTCTTAACTACTGACTTTTTTCGGCGGCTGGAGTTTGGTCGTTAGATTTCTAACGCTCACTCCAGACACGACTCTAAATACCGGAGTTAGAAAGATCCCATTGAAAAGATAGGATACGCAATTGACGTAAGGGGATCTGCGGTATGGAAAAGTCGCGGCTGGAAAGTGAGCGTTAGACCCTTTAATGACTGACTCTAAATACCAGAGGGTGTTAAAAACCAGCGTTAGGAGCCTCTAACGCTGGTTTTGACGGCTACCGCCCAACTCTAAATCTAGGCCTATATGCGTTAAAACAAAAACTATTTAAAATATGCTATGCAAAGCTCATGCAAATTTACTTTAAAAACCAGCCTTTCATTCAGAGCTGCATTTAAAATATTACAATGAGACCTAAAATAGCAGCTACAAACATTCAGCAATATGACTTATAGTTTAATTTTACCCTGTTAATACAATGAGGTTCCAAAATCTTTAACAGCTCAATACCCAAACAACACAATTCTAACAGTGCTAATTTAAACAATAGGACAATCTATACTTCTGTTAAAACATCAGAAATTGTATATATTATTTATGTAAAAACCCAATTCTGAGTTATCACTCTATAGTTGTATAGATAAAACAATTTAGCATCAAGGATATGTATTTAACAATATACAGACTGAATATAAACTACAATATGAAACTGCTCCCTTTAAGTATTTCCACTATACTTTAAACTACAGCTATTATGCATATATCTGTGTTAAAATATTAATTGCAACCCTCTTTCTTTTTATATATATACGTTACCGCAATGACCGAAATTGATAGTTCAGTTACCAAGGATTCCTGGTTTCATCTCAGAAAATACATAAGTACATTTTTGCAATCACTGAGAAAAGGGTAGATCAGCTTGTTCAGAATGAATGTATTTTGGACGCGCAGCAGTATATCATTCAAGTCAGCAAAATCTGTCTTTCCCCTTTCCTCTTTCCTGCATTCACTTAAATAAGTTTTTCACTCATTTATGAAACCATGGGAGTGGCCCTACGAGATCTGACCATCCAAATGGTTAGGATGGATGTCTATTTGGATTGGCCCTCGGTCACCACGGAAATATATCCTTTTTTTTTTTTGAACAGCTAAATCCTTTAACTGCTATACCGGTTTCGGCCCTTAGGTGGCAGCAGACATACAACATAGCAATGCATTTAAACACATCTCTGAACATTTAAAAAAAATTTTTTAAATGTGTAATAACTGCCATAATTCCCTCATATTAATAAGTTCGCAATACCAATCACAGATGGGTAGGATCACATTACCTCTCTGGTCATTTTGATATGGAACATGTGTCTAACATTATTTATATTGAATAATTTATATTGCTAACTATTCAATTTTTCGTATTAAACATATTATAATTTACTGCATTAGTAAATTTCTTTTGTTAACATTTATATTTTATTTAGCCTAACAGAAAATGTATATTTCAATATCAGATGTCAATATTTCATAGTCATATCACATCAAAGTAACTTCCATATATCCATCTCACTATATTTCAAGAGATGTATTTTAAACATTTATTGCACATTCATATGATATGATTGATTTCATCCCATGTATAGTCCTGTATGTGTCATCTTTTAGTTCCATCTGGAAAACAGGAAAGCATGTTATATGTATGCACTTCAAATATGGGATTATTAAAATGGTTATTTAATCTATACTAATTCTGAATTTATTTCCTATATAAATATCCCATGCAGCAATGATCTATTTAATATAATGTGTTTAATTTCAACATATATATACATATATGGGTTATTTGAATCATTTTAAACATACATGGAAAACTGGCATTGTTCCCTTTGCAAAAATTTATTTAATTTTACTTAAAATCTAAATAAAGTTGTTTTGAAGCCATGTGCTTTCTCTGTGTTATCCTAGCCCAGACTCTTCGTCTTTTACTCACCACATGGGGTCTTTTTGCACCTGAGAGTAATGCTGAAGTTCTCACAAAACATGTCACTTTTGAGATCCTATTACACCTTTCCAGTTTGAAAGACAAATGGTATCCTTATTCCAGTCTGCTAATTCCCATCTCATTATCTCTTAAATCAACAGCCTTAGACATTTATGTTTTTATTAACTGTATGGGGGTAAGGGATGCTCTGAAGCTTGTATTTTTAATTAAGGAGCAAATGGTGCCTTTTGAATAACCTTACCTGTTCAGTGGGGGAAGAATTATACATGTTTGAAGTCAGTTTGTCTGACAGAAATGAATCATTTCTACTGACCAGTCAGATCTGAATAAATATAATTGTATTGCATAGCCTTAAAATATATGATTAAAAATATATATATATTTATTAACCTTACATATACCTTGACATAAATCCCCCTTCCAATTTTAAATAGATGTAGGACACATGTATTTAAATTGGCTTAAAGTCAATGGTATTTGGTGAGGATGTTGACCGTACACACCATAGACTTCTATGTAGATAGTCCGTTATTTTGAGCCAGTCATCTTCAAACTACAGTATGTCTTTAGTGCATTTGGGGATATGACACTTCATTCTCCCTCTATGACTTGTAGTTGGGACCTAGGATGACATGTCCGTAATTGATTGATATGGACCCATTTATCTATGAAACTTTCATTTTTGGGGATCCTTATTTTATAGGCCACTGGAGATATTTTGTCAGTTATGACAAAAGCACCTTTCCATGAGGGAAGAAATTTCTTCTCCCTAACCGGATCTCTTCCAAAGTTATAAAGATAAACTTTATCATTTATTTCATATTCCTTTTTGGACGTTTTGAGATCATAATAGGTTTTAGTGGCAGTTGCGGCTCTTTCTAAATTCCTTTGAGCAAATGCAAAGGCATATTGCAGGTGCTTTCTTAGGTTCTCCACATATTGATGTGTATTGGCAGCGTTTATCAAGTTTTGGTCTGATGTACGGTACAGCAGATGCTGAGGTAGAACCATTCTTCTACCAGTCATCAGTTCAAAAGGTGACATCTTGGTAGCATTACTTGGAGTTGCTCTTAATGCCATTAAGACTAGAGGTAGTTTTACATCCCAGTCTTTACCCGTTTCACTCACAAACTTTTTGAGGATTTTCACAATGGACTGGTTGTAACGCTCTACACCACCACTTGAGGCAGCTCTATATGCAATATGGAGCTTTCTTTTTACCCCTAGTATTTTCCACATTTTGGTCATCACTTCGCTAGTGAAGTGGGTTCCCCGATCTGATTCGATTCTTTGAGGCAAACCAAATCTGGAAAATACGTGGTTGATGAGCAATGCTGCGCATGTTTCAGCACTATTGTTAGGTGCACTGATGCACTCTACCCATTTAGTGAACAAACATGTCACGGTTAACATGTATTTGTTACCTCTTGATGATCTAGTTACTGGACCAATAAAATCAATATCTGACCATGGCATTACCATCCCCCTTTTCTGCAATGGCGCTCTATGCGTTGGTGCAGTGGGTTGGAACTGTGGACAGATTAAACACCCTTGACAGTAGGTTTGAACATCTTTCAACATGTGTGGCCAAAAACGTAATCACGCAATATTTCATACGTGAGTTTGGCACCACGATGACCAGATGTGGGAGCATCATGGGCATGTTGAAGCATTAGATCTCTGAACTTGGTGGGTACTACCCATTGCTGAATGCCAGCTTTGGAGGTTCTAATTAACAAACCATCCTGTAACTTGAATTGTGTTCTGGATTTCATTAAGATTCTAAGATCTTCTTTGCCAATACAATCATCTTTTGAGATGGGGTTGCCTTCAGGATCTTCTATGTGTTTATAGATGATGCCTACAATGGGGTCTTCTTTTTGACTAGTGATCAGGTCCTCACTAGGAGAATCCTGACTCCATTGTACCAGATTAGGCTCACTCTGTTGTTTGGTCTGGTTTCTGGTAATGGCTTCTACCTGAATTGCACCCATTAAATGGTCGATATTAAGGAGTTCTCCAGTTATGGCTCCTTGTTTGGCTAATTAATCCACAAAGTCATTGCCTTCCTTATCCGGACCTAGAACCCTGGAATGACACTTGGTCTTTTTCCAGTGTATGGTTAAATCATTGGATACCACCAGATTATCAATCTTGCGGAACAACTTGCCATGCTTGACTGGTTTGTTATTGCTTTTCTGCATGCCATTTCTCTTCCAAGTTGGCAGGTATTCAACAAAATTGTCACGCACATAATTTGAGTCAGTTATGATCATAAATTCATGAATACCATGTTCAATAGCCATTTCAATGGTTTTGAAAAAGGCAGTTAGTTCTGCAACTTGACTGGATCTTGGTCCAATGTTGAAACCTATAGATATATTTGGGAATCCGTTTGCCCCAGTTATACCAATGCCAGCGACTAATCTGCGCTCATTTTCAATAGTGGCATGGTAAGAACAACCATCAAAATACACCCAAGGTAATGTTTGGCAATTTTACTCATTGTACATTTTATATGGGGAAAGCAATTGTTCCTCCAGAAAATCATCTTCTGATAATTCTTCCCCAGGATCTCTAGCAGTACAGTCGGGGAGCTAAGCAAGCCCTTGTGCGACTGGATTCTTTTTATTCTGCTTGTAGCGAATTTCTAGTGGCCAGCCTTGTAAGGAAAGAGTCCACGCTGTTATGCGGCTATTTGACAAATTTCCATCTCTTATTCTTTCACTTTGCAAATATATCAAAGGCTGGTGGGCCGTTTCTACAATAATTTTCTCGCCCTGTATATAGCTGCAGAAATTTTGTAGAGCCCATACAGTAGATAAGAGGGCTTTTTCGCAATAGTTAAACTTTATTTCTACTGGGGATAGATTTTTGCTCGCATAAGCAATGGCTTTGTTTAAATTATCATGCTTTTGGTATAAAACAGCACTCATGCTTACATCTGTGTATCCTGTTTCTAAGTAGAAAGGTTTACCACCTTCAGGGTATGCTAAGCAAGGTGCTTGTGTGAGTTTTCTCTTCAGCTCTTTGATGGCTGTCTCTTGAGATTCACTCCAGTGCCATTTCACATCCTTCTTTAGAAGAAGTAGTAGTGGTTTAGCTAACTCTGCATAATTATCAATGAATTTGCGAGAATAATTTGTCATACCCAGGAATGATCTCAATTCCTTTAAGTTAGTTGGGTTTTTAGAATTCCCTATAGCTTCCACCTTTTTCTTCTGAGGATTTAGCCCTTCAGAAATAACTTCATGTCCCAAGAAGTTTACACGGGTGCGGCACCATTGAGCTTTTTGTAGGGATAATTTGACACCTGCCCTTTTAAGTTGGCTGAGGACGTGTTTAAGCTCTGCAATGTGTTTTTCAAAGTCTGTGCTTTTGATTAAAACATCATCAACATAAGATAAGGTCCCCCTTTCCAGTGCATCAGGCATAGCCTTATGCATGAATACAGCAAATTCATGTCCAGAATTTATGTATCCAAATGGAAGTCTCTGGAATGCATATTGGACCTTTTGGAAAGAGAATGCCAGCTTATATTGGTCCTCTTCATGTACCTTTATGATCCAATATACCTGTGCACAATTAATGGCAGTGAATATTTTGGATCCCTCCATCTGCACTAGGCACTGGTCAATGTATGGTACAGGCCAACGAGACATGTACACTCGTTTGTTTAGCTGTCTTAAATCAGCACACAAACGCCATTGTCCATTGGGCTTAAGGACACCTAGAATAGGATTATTATAAGAGCTGTGCACCTGTCGTATGATACCCCTTTCTTCCATGTTCCTTATGATTTCTGCGAGAGAATCATATGAGGCTAAAGGAAGTCTGTATTGTTTAACAAAGACAGGTGGTGCATTGGGATCTGTTTGTATTCTTGCAATGTGCAAGTCTGTAGTACCACAATCGTAAGAATCCCTAGCGAAAATATCCTTGTACTCCATCAGGAGTTCTCGCAGCAGTTGGTGTTCATCATCGCTGGAACAGCCATTAGCTAAGGATATTTGTTCCTCGACTATTTGCTGAAGTCCTGGAAAGATTTCAGGCTGTCCTATTTCATAGGCTTCTTCCAACCTAGAGGTGAGATCCCCTTGATTGTAGTTAACATTGCTCCCATGACTCTGGGTATTGGGGTAATCTTGCTGTTTGATTGGCTGATCAAACACTAGAGAGGCTTCTTCAATTTTACAGATGCCTTCCTCTAAGCTGAAGGGATAAATAGACTGAATATTAAATAGACCCTCTGGCATAGATGCAAAGGATTGTTCTATTAATTGTTCATCAGTTAAGTATCCTTCAGGGATCAGCCCAATTACATTATTCTGGAATCCAAAAGTGTAATAACTTGATTCCAGTGCATATCCTATGGTAGTTCCCTTGGATAATGTTATATCCTGTGGGGTCATGTTATGTACAATAATATGTATTGGAACAGTTCCAATATTCACCATAGGAGTGTAGGTTACTGTGACACCCAGATTTTGTATTCTATGGGAGAGGCAAATCAGTGTTTCAGAAGTTTTTAATTTCTGACCTCTCTTTACCTGTAAGGGTAAAAGAAATTTATCAGCCCCAGCAGGAATTATAACATCGCTAGATACCTGCATATTCACAGCATATGGCAATTGCTGGTTTGATTTCAGGGCTGCATTTTCATCCTGAAATACTTCAGGGTCCCCCTTTAACCTGCTCCAGAGGCAAGAGTTAATCAAATCTATTTGTATGGCATATCTATGTAAGATATCATTTCCAATGTATATTTGATTATGGGGAGTATTTAAAACTAAAAACAGGTGCTTTACTGACTTATTACCAATAGAGATAGATAATAAGCACTTAGCTGTGATGTTATAGCTTTCAGACCTGTTATCCAGGTTGTGGACACAGTGGTCTTGGGGAGAAAGATATTTAATCACTTTAGGTTCAGCTATTTGCGCTAATAAACCTTCGCTTATATAGCTAGCTTCCTGTTTTAAGTTTAATTTAGCATATTTGGTTTTACCAAGGTCATGCACTTGTATAGGGATAAATAGATCCTCTTTAACTCTCTCAATTCCTGTGAGGTATTGAGCGTGGCCTCGCCCCTTAGGGATTCTATGATCCCCCTTGTGGAGTGATATGGTTAATACATCACCATCTAGGGAAATATTCGCTATCTTTCCAGGCGAAATTTTAAAAGTATTACCATCAGAGCCACTTAAAGGAGTCTGATCATCTATTTGTAGAATAGTGATTTCAGGTACAGAGTTATTCCTGAAATGAATCTCCACAGCGTCTGGTTTCTCTTCCACCACGTGACAGCTATGTCGGGTGCGATATATACCAGATTTTTCATAATTGATAGGCCTTTTAACTTGTGACCAAATTACATTATTTATGCAATCAATTATGGTGCTAAATCGCTTCAGGAGATCACTACCAATAATTAAACGATCAGTTGGCAGATCCACTATAATGACAGGGTGTCCTATGACCCTGTTCCCCAATTTAAATTTTAACCAGGCCGTACTGTAGACTTTTAGAGAATCACCCCCAACTCCTATTAGAGAACCGTCAAATTCTTTTATTTTAGGTTTGTGGAGTGTTAGCTCATTTAGCTGTGTGTAGTACCTGTGGGATAAAATAGTTGCCTGAGATCCAGTATCGACTAATCCCCTGATAGGGTTGGAGACTGAATCTTGTAGTTCAGCCAATACATAATATCTCCCTGCAGTTTCTACCATTTCACACATAAAATTGGCATTCTCATACATCTGTGGGCCTCGCCACAGGTTACCTGAATTCGCCATGTTTTCCCGTGCAGAGGAAGCTTCATACCTACCGGCCTCCTCCATGATAGGGTCGGCTGGATTCTTGTGCACTGCATCTGTGGAAATAAGGTTAAGAGAGTGCTGCAAAGGATGGGATTTGTTAATTTTTCCCGGATGAGGTTGTTTGTCATCATGGCTAAATCGTCCGTTTCCGGTCTGTGGGGAGAGAACATGATTAGCATCATTGATATTTATTATTACATTTTGTATATCTCTCCCCTCCCTTTCAGGTGATACCGCAGTGTTTATGATTGTGCCTGTGGTCCACTGCTGACCACTGGCTGTAACCCAAAAAAAGTATTGTTCGGTTGCTGAGCCGTAAGTTTTTGACTCATATTAGCGACTTGTTCGCTTAACCGAATTAGCTGGGTACTAAGCTGATCTACTTGATTGTACAAGTTACCCCTATTCCTGGGCCTATCTCTTGATGCCCCATAATAATGATTCTTGGACCATTGGTTCCCCTCAGAATTAGAGCTGCTATTTCTATCCTGGCGTGGCTGCCCCTGGGGTTCAATTTGTTCTGCATTATTATTTTGGGGAGCTTTATTAACTTGGGGTGTCTGGTTATCCTGAGAATACCTTCGCCGTCTATTGTATCTATCTTTGCGGGGGTACCCATTATTCTGTGGGTATTCTCTTTGGGCATAATTATTCGCCTGAGTATGTCCCCCGCTTTGGCTATAGTCTCTCTGCACCTCATCCCGCGTTGGGGAGGGGTAGATTAAACCTCTGTGGAGATGGCATGTTTTCTCTGGCCACTTCCGCGTAGGTTTTCTTTTTAGACTCCAAATTGGACTGCTGAATAGAGTATAGTTTCGTACTCTCTTTGATCAGCCATTCCAATGAACAGTTCTCCTCAAAATCTCTAGCTAAGTTGATTTTGATGGGTGTGGGTAGCGCTTCAAAAAATATATTCACAAACTCTGAACCTTCAAATACGGGATCATCTTCAGCCATGCTGTACGCATTCTTCAATATAGAAAGGAATTCGATTGGACTTTGATTCACACTACATTTTAAACCATATACAGCTGTTCTCACTGCCGTTTTAGTGCGATGTTGTCCGAATTCTTTTCTGCATTGTCGTTTTGTTTCACTCCAGGAACGAATATTCATATCCTTTAGTGAAGCAAAGAATTTGTGATGTTTACTTTCAAATACCCAGGGTAGAAATTCAATTTTTAATTGCTCACTTGTAACACTCATTATAAATAATGCATTTTCAAAGGCCTCTAAGTGGTCAATTATGGAAGTGGCCCCCCCTTTAGAAAATGGGCGTACTGTATTCTTTAGGAATTTAATTATTGTGGGGGTGTCATACACTTTATTTGGTACATCACTGGATCTTACTGGGGACTTATTGTTTGAGCTAGAGTGCCTTTCATCTGAAGCGTAATAATTTTCTGGTTCCCCAGAGTTATGTAGTTGCCTAGGGGAAAAAGTTACCTCTGGGCCTGAATTAGGGCTATAGTTTGGGTATCTTTGTCTATCCTCCCGCCTGGGATCTTGACTCTCATTTCTGTCCCAGTCCTTATAGCTGCTAATTTGTCTCTGTAATTAATTTATTGCCTGTTAGTATGCTTTTTCAGCCTCATGATATCTAGCTTTTAAAGTTTTATTTTCATCTTGGCACTTTTTATATTCTTCTTCGAAAGCTTTAAAATCAGCCATTAATTCCTGATTATATTTATCTAAGTCAGAAGCCTTTTGGCTAGCATGGAAAACCTCTGTCTTTGCCTGAATAAAGGCATCTTGAAATTCTCGTAATGAATTATTTTCATCCCTTAGCCGCCCTAATTGTCTGTTCTGTCCTGCCATTTGGTTAGACATCTCACAGCTTAAATACATTAGGATCAGCCAAGTTTTGAAAATTAATTCATCACGCCCCCTAAGTTCCGTGCATCTATTAAGTTGCAGTAACATTTGGTATAATTCCCCATCTTCAAACCACATATCTTTAACTAAATCTTTGGCCTCATCTTTACACTCATTAATATACCTGGAGACATCATCCCCAATATCAGTCTAGTCATGATGTGATTCATGGCGTCTAATTTGAGCGTTTTTTTCTGAATCACTTCATTGACGGAGGACCTTGGGGAGGACACAATTTCATCTTGCACAGAAACGCTAGCATTACTTTTTGCTGAAGACATCGTTATTTTAGTGTTGTACTTAATAAGATAAAACGCTAATACAATTTTGACCAATAAGAGAGAGGGAAAAAAAAGTATATCTTCAAAATATCAATATCAATTTTGAAATATGACAAAATTAATATTTTTATTAATCTTGAAATATGAAAAATCTATATTTTTATGAATTTTGAAATATGAAAAAGTAATATTATTGATTAATTTTGAAATATGAAAAATTAATATTTTTATGAATTTTGAAATATGAAAAATTAATATTTTTATGAATTTTGAAATATGAAAAATTAATATTTTTGATAAAAAAAAAATGTATATGAAAAATTAATATTTTTATTAATTTTTCAAAAAATTAATTTTTAATAATATTTCAAAATATTAATTTTAATCTTGAACACGAAAATCAATATTTCAATTTTCAAAAAAAAAAACTTCTATATTTTCAAAATATCAATTCGAAATATGAAAAAAAAAAATTATCTTCTATAATAATTTCTATTTACCACAAATATACTATATCAATATGATAATTAGTTATAATATATAGCGCAATGCCTCCAAATAATATGTCAGTATATTAATAAAAATCTTAGCAGTATTCTCCAAACAATGTGTGAGTATATGGCAGGGAATATATTTAACAATCTTTCTTTAGACTGAACCCACAATCAATATACTTCTACTAAGACAACAAAATTAATATAAATATCTGAATTCTTTATTATTAGTAAATAACTATGAACATGTTGATACATAAATATTTGTAATAATTAGAATATGAGTCAATATTATATGCGTTAAAACAAAAACTATTTAAAATATGTTATGCAAAGCTCATGCAAATTTACTTTAAAAACCAGCCTTTCATTCAGAGCTGCATTTAAAATATTACAATGAGACCTAAAATAGCAGCTACAAACATTCAGCAATATGACAGTTTAATTTTACCCTGTTAATACAATGAGGTTCCAAAATCTTTAACAGCTCAATACCCAAACAACACAAATCTAACAGTGCTAATTTAAACAATAGGACAATCTATACTTCTATTAAAACATCAGAAATTGTATATATTATTTATGTAAAAACCCAATTCTGAGTTATCACTCTATAGTTGTATAGATAAAACAATTTAGCATCAAGGATATGTATTTAACAATATACAGACTGAATATAAACTACAATATGAAACTGCTCGCTTTAAGTATTTCCACTATACTTTAAACTACAGCTATTATGCATATATCTGTGTTAAAATATTAATTGCAACCCTCTTTCTTTTTATATATATATATATGTTACCGCTATGACCGAAATTGATAGTTCAGTTACCAAGGATTCCTGGTTTCATCTCAGAAAATATATAAGTACATTTTTGCAATCACTGAGAAAAGGGTAGATCAGCTTGTTCAGAATGAATGTATTTTGGACGCCCAGCAGTATATCATTCAAGTCAGCAAAATCTGTCTTTCCCCTTTCCTCTTTCCTGCATTCACTTAAATAAGTTTTTCACTCATTTATGAAACCATGGGAGTGGCCCTACGAGATCTGACCATCCAAATGGTTAGGATGGATGTCTATTTGGATTGGCACTCGGTCACCACGGAAATATATCCTTTTTTTTTTTTTGAACAGCTAAATCCTTTAACTGCTATACCGGTTTCGGCCCTTAGGTGGCAGCAGACATACAACATAGCAATGCATTTAAACACATCTCTGAACATTTAAAAATTTTTTTTTTAAATGTGTAATAACTGCCATAATTCCCTCATATTAATAAGTTCGCAATACCAATCACAGATGGGTAGGATCACATTACCTCTCTGGTCATTTTGATATGGAACATGTGTCTAACATTATTTATATTGAATAATTTATATTGCTAACTATTCAATTTTTCGTATTAAACATATTATAATTTACTGCATTAGTAAATTTCTTTTGTTAACATTCATATTTTATTTAGCCTAACAAAAAATTTATATTTCAATATCAGATGTCAATATTTCATAGTCATATCACATCAAAGTAACTTCCATATATCCATCTCACTATATTTCAAGAGATGTATTTAAAACTTTATAAACATTTATTGCACATTCATATGATATGATTGATTTCATCCCATGTATCGTCCTGTATGTGTCATCTTTTAGTTCCATCTGGAAAACAGGAAAGCATGTTATATGTATGTACTTCAAATATGGGATTATTAAAATGGTTATTTAATCTATACTAATTCTGAATTTATTTCCTATATAAATATCCCATGCAGCAATGATCTATTTAATATAATGTGTTTAATTTCAACATATATATACATATATGGGTTATTTGAATCATTTTAAACATACATGGAAAACTGGCATTGTTCCCTTTGCAAAAATGTATTTAATTTTACTTAAAATCTAAATAAAGTTGTTTTGAAGCCATGTGCTTTCTCTGTGTTATCCTAGCCCAGACTCTTCGTCTTTTACTCACCACATGGGGTCTTTTTGCACCTGAGAGTAATGCTGAAGTTCTCACAAAACATGTCACTTTTGAGATCCTATTACACCTTTCCAGTTTGAAAGACAAATGGTATCCTGATTCCAGTCTGCTAATTCCCATCTCATTATCTCTTAAATCAACAGCCTTAGACATTTATGTTTTTATTAACTGTATGGGGGTAAGGGATGCTCTGAAGCTTGTATTTTTAATTAAGGAGCAAATGGTGCCTTTTGAATAACCTTACCTGTTCAGTGGGGGAAGAATTATACATGTTTGAAGTCAGTTTGTCTGACAGAAATGAATCATTTCTACTGACCAGTCAGATCTGAATAAATATAATTGTATTGCATAGCCTTAAAATATATGATTAAAAAAATATATATATTTATTAACCTTACATATACCTTGACAGGATATAAGTCAAAACCCTTCCCAATTCGCAATGGAACCAGGCAGGGATGCCCCCTGTCCCCATTACTTTTTGCACTCTGTATAGAGCCACTTGCAGCTACAATCCGATCACAAGTAGATATAACGGGGATCAAAATAGACACATCAGAATACAAATTATCTCTCTTTGCCGACGACATCTTATTGACTTTGACGAACCCATTAATATCTCTACCCAATCTTTACCAAACAATAGAGAATTTTTCGATCATTTCGGGATTTAAGATAAACCCAGAAAAATGCGAAGCTTTGCCCATTGCAATTCCCCGACAGACTCAGACATTATTAGAAGCAAACTTTAATTTTAAATGGATGAGACATACACTAAAATACCTAGGAATTCAGCTCCCAACTTGCTCTACACAATTATACAAAGTAAATTATACCCCATTATTCAGACAAATAAGACGGGATTTATCGAAATGGAAGAGTTTTAATTTCTCATGGCTGGGTAGAATAGCGGCAGTGAAAATTAATGCCATACCACGGATACTATACTTATTTAGAACCCTCCCTATAAAAATAATAAAAGCGGATTTAGACACAATGCAAAAAGAAATATTAATATTTATCAGAGGTGATAAAACGAACAGGATAGCAAAATCAATTTTACCTAGACATAAGTCATTGGGGGGAATTGGGGCACCAAACCTAATGGACTACTATAATGCAGCCAGACTAGCACAAGACACACTACTCCTGAAAAGGTCTAGAGAAATTATATGGCCCACATTAGAAGCGAAATTGGGGGGTTGGGATGAGACAGATTTAATAATCTGGGACCCCGAGAAAACGCAGGGAGACAGGAGGACACCCAGACCTTACACTACAAACCTTACGATAGCGACCTGGAAGACAGCAAGAACAAAATATAAACTCCTACAACAGCACTCCTTATCAATACCGATTAGATACATAATGCCAGGAGAGCTCTGGGCTCAACTTAAAAAATGGGAAAATAAGGGTTTATACAGAGTGGCAGACTACCTATGAGGGAGAAATATACTATCATTTAACCAACTACAGACAAAGATAGACCCACTGAAACTACACTGGTATATGTATCTACAGATATACTCAGCTATACAAACATACCTAAAACGCCCTAGAGAAGATAACACCACACCAATAGAAATTTTCTGTAAAACAGAAGACCGTAATAAACACACTATCTCTTTATTATATGTATCCATACAAGCCACCCAAAATACCTCTAAAACCTCAAATATGCTGGCATGGGAACAGGAGCTACTTATCTGTAAAGACATAAAAGAATGGGAATTGATTTTTCAGAATGCTGAGAAAGGACTTATTAGTGTAGATTTCAAAGAAAATGTTAATAAAACTATTTACCGATGGTACTTAACCCCCACGAGAACAGCCCATATGCATCCACAAGGTAGCAGGTTATGTTATAGGGGTTGTGGAGAAATAGGGACTTATAGACACATGTGGTGGGATTGTAAGGAAGTTTTGGGGACATGGAGCCAACTATCTACCTTCCTCAGCCAGATCCTAGATGAAAATATCAATCTCACAATCCAACAGGCTCTACTACATGAGCATATCAATAAATATAATAAACATATAAATACATTCATTAAGATCTTGTGCACGATCACGAGGATATGCATAGCTAGACACTGGATAACTGGAATTCCAACTTGGACAGAGATATATAATAAAATTCATCACACATACATGATGTATGAGATAGCTTCAAG
Organism: Bombina bombina; assembly: GCF_027579735.1. Lineage (NCBI taxonomy): Eukaryota > Metazoa > Chordata > Amphibia > Anura > Bombinatoridae > Bombina > Bombina bombina. Next base: position 21,982,530 of record NC_069501.1, on the reverse strand, counting down.
TATTCTAGACAACAAAGAAACAACCCAAGCAGTATGGTATTACTGGATAAGCAAAGGATCCTTATCCCCATAAGATGGTCAGAAAACAGACTTAAGTGGTCATCAAAATATGAACAAACTAAAGTTATTGAGGTACATATAACATAAACTAAGGAATGATGTGTCGTCACCTCCCCCTCCCCCTACCCCTGTTACCCTTCTTAATTCCAAGTTAGCTAACCCTATGTTTCTTAGATAATGTATTCTATGATATGGGGCTTCTCTGAGTGCTTAGGATCACCCTTAATTTAGAGGTTCCACCACGATATATCTATGTGGATAAACATAGACACAGGAAGTAAGGAGGACCACAAACCTCAGGGATACAGCTTAAGGATGAAATTAATATATAGGTTAAGTAATGACAGATTCTTGGCGAATCTAAGATACTACTGTTAATATATAGATAACGATCTAAAACTAAGATGTTTGTATAACCAGAAATCGTTACATTGCTGTTAGTATTTGTTCAAACTAATCACCTGAAATTTTTGTAATACTGTAAACGCACTCCTTGGAGCGCCCTAATTAAGAGGCCAATAGAAGAAAGGACACTTGATCATTTGAATGTCATACGGTTTTATTTCTGTACTTTTGTTCTTCAAAACAATAAAAATTATTTAAACATAAATTCTCCTCTAGATTGGTGAGGTGTTAATGTCCTAAAACATAAATATTTCTACATTCAAATTCATCCCTATAATTTCTATTGTATACCATTCTATCTGATGGCATCCTTTCTCTTTGTGAACATTTTGTATTATTGTGGGATGTATTAGAATAGTTTGGTCTCTGTCTGTATGCGTTTTGTTTTTCTTTTTGTTGTTAAATAGGTACAATTTCTGGGGGCGGAGCCTGCAGCATAACGGGCAAGACGTGCAGAGACAGAGCTGTGCTTCCAAAAGGGAGTATTTTGGCCTTTTCAACCAGCTAATCCTAGCAAAACTGCTCGCAAACCACCTAGGACAACTTGTGAGACCACCTGGAGCTGCCTCTTGACTGACTTTTTAGGCACTTTGATACGCAAATTTAGGCTGCCTGGGAGAACCGGACCGTTTCCCAGGAAAGGCCGCTGCTGCGGCCTACACCGGCACTCGATACTGGGCCTCAATAAGCAAAAGTACACCCGGTACACCCGGTACCCAAAAACCCTCTGGCCAGCCCATCGGATCAACAATAGCCCCAGGAGAGGGCGAAAATACTGACTGACATCTTATTTTGGGAAGCTTGGCAGACACAGTGATACCAGCACTATCCCACGTGGTAGCGTGTAATTAGAAAGTTGCTAGCCTTTGATATTAGGGATACATCACCTGTGATTACTGAATCCAGCTAACTACATTGTATATCACCCTCTTCTGAGCCATAGGGTATAGATATTGGCCCACATGGACTTTTATAAAGCAGTTTATACCTTTGCTTTACATGTGCTTTCTCTGTATGTGTGCTTACTCAAAAACATGTAAGCTGAAGATAATGCCCCATATGCAATAATAGGATTGGTATTTACCGTTTTTCTTTTCTTAAACCATGATGCAAGGAGAAATGTGATAAAACTTGGATTGGTATTTACCGTATACTACACACAGCCTTAATTCCTGCTGCTCATATGAACATAACAGTATATAAAATATATGCTATTTTTCCTTGTTGGTGGTGCTATTTAACTGAATCCTGAGAGAATATTGCTAGCAGCAAATAGTTTTATTCACCTGCTTGCCAAGTGGGTGTACTTTTTACCACAAATATATACTCCTATTGGAAAGTCTACACACTTCCTATGCAGGGCTAAAAGGCCTCTATGGGCATAATTATGTAAAGCTGCAGGCAGTCTGGTGGCAGGGGGAAATAGTTAAGGGGGCCCTATCCCTCTTCATTTCTACTATGTTCTAAACTTCCATATTTGAAAACTACTCCTTCCCTGGGACTCTGTTCACTCGTAGTTGTACCTACTTCATACAGCCTGAGCGGGACTTGGCCGCAAGTACCCTCTTATCATGCCACTGGGCTCTAGACGAAAGACTGTAAACCAAGCTGAATACAAAAAATCCATGTCTGACCATTTTAAACCTAAATCTCAGCTAGACACACAGTTGAGCACAGAATCCTCTAATAACTCTCCATCTATCGAAAGTGATTTATTTGATCAGCACTCCCAGACAACTGGGGAACTTCCATCCACTATGGCATCTGAAATTGTTAACACAATCACTCAAAAAATCTTACAAGACTCTCTCACTAAAACTTTTAAAAGTTCTATAGCTGACCTAAGAAAAGATATCGGCACAATCAGCAAGAGGGTTGAAGCCTTGGAGCAAAAACAGGAAGATCTGGCGGTAGAACAGGTCCATCTTTCCAACCATTCTCATGTAGTGGTGGATATGCTTGACACGGTAGAAGCAAAGATGGCCGACATCGAAGACCGTTCCCGCCGCAACAATCTCAGATTTCAGGGGATCCCTGAGGAAATCCCTGTTGCCGACTTGGAGACCTTCCTGGCTGAATTCTGTGGCCTCCTCAAGACGCCACAACTGCCTAATGAAAATTTACTAGACAGAGTCCACCGGCTGCCTAGAGGACGAAATGTTCCATCTGAAAAGCCCAGAGATGTGATTGCCCGCTTCCACTTTTTCACATATAAAGAACAGATTGCCAAGGCGATGTTTTCCAATCCTGCTTTACCAGAAAAGTTCCAGGGCATTAAGGTCTTTCCAGACCTCTCTCAGTTTACCATCCAGAAGAGAGCCACATTTAGGGAAGTCACTAAACTTCTCCGACAGCAGAGAATTAAATATAGATGGGGATACCCAACGAAGCTTCTCATCCACAGAGACAACCACCTTTTTGCAGCTAATACCCCAGATAGAACCCGACAATATCTTAAAGAATGGGATCTTCTCCTTACGCCCGGGCCCAGGGGTCGTCCTTCACCTCCAGGGGAAAAACCTTCTGCAATTTCAGTAGATGCTCCGCTGACAACACAGTATACTCTTATCAGGCCTGCTTCTGAGTGGCAGCCTTTACCACAGAGACTACCCAACCATAAGCTATTGTCTTCTACTTCCAGTTTGCCTTCGGACATTGCTTCATCCTCTACGGCTGGTTTACTCCAGTCTGATTCTCCTGCTCCAGATTCCGAGTGAATGATCAACCCAGGACAAGTATTTTAGTTTGAAAAGGGGGGATTGTATTTCATGTTATTGTTTGGTTCCATGTTTTCCCTTTATGGCAGGTTGGCTCGCAACACTATAGACTGGCTATCTTTGGACATAATAAATCCCTCTGGTCTTGTACTTTGAGATCCTGCCTAGTTTTATACCAACCCTATGACCTCGTTGACTCTCCATGGGACAAGGTCCATTGGGTTGTGAGGAGGAAAGGGAAGAAATGAGGGAAAGGAAAGTAATGAGGGATACATAAGTATTGTTATATGAGATGGGGTGTGCCTTATATCCTGATTTAAATGCTGGGGTTCTAATTTAATGTTGACATGTACTCATATAAAATCTCCAGTGGGAGGGTTTTTTTTTTCCTTTCCCCTCCTCCCCCCCCCTCATTATTGATGCTTAGATCATATGTTAAGGTTCTTTCACCAGGTGCTGTTCATGTAAGATACACCAATGTTTAACTGTTAAATGTTTCTAGATCCAATGTTTGTGTGACCATGTAATAGTAATTAGAGTCTGCTCATACAATTCTGCTGGGATTCCCTCAGGTTCTGCTCTGCACCAAGGCTATAAGGGGCCCTGGATTAGCTCGGGAGCGTTTTCCCCAGTAGACGAGACCAGACCGTTTGTGGTTTCATATAAGTTAAGCGATGGGGCAGAGCAGAGGGAGATCACTGGAGAACTTTACACCCCCCCTCCCCTAGAATGATTTTTTTTTTTTTTCTCTCTCCTCCTGGGATTGTATTATAAATCGGGTTGTACTGTATTGTATATGATTAAGTCCTCAAATGTGTTTGATAACCATATGCTGTTTCTGTTTTTTTTATTATGCACTAATTGACAACTGATTCTCAGGGACCTATAGGCCTTAGTCCACCCTGACTTATGCTACAATTAATGATTCACACTGTGAGTTTAGCAGGAGGGGTGTCACAGTATATTTAAACCCTGGCCATATGATATATCTTCGAGTCCACTTATTTTTAACTACATTCTTTAGCTTAGGTTCAACCAAACCCATTAAGACGAGCTTTCCAGGTCTTGTCTGCCATAACTGTGGGACCAAGCCCACCTGTTTATAATTACCTTTCCCCCCTTATTCCTATATGCTAATAATTCTCTACTGTTTTTGAGGAAGTTTTAAAATAGCTTTATGTTAAGTACCCCGTAGCCGCTGGCTATCACGACTGTTTACTTAAAAACTTAAGAAACCCATTCCACCGGGTTTCTGCCCCCCACCCCGAATTGTAGTTTACATTGTAAACACTTGAACACAGATTCTAATTTTTACCTTGTCCCCTTCCACTATATGATAGTGCCCAGACTTGTTTTTGTATTTGGCGAGAAGTTCAGTTGCTAACCCCTCACGCTTTGAAGGGGTTTGATTCTCTGACAACACATCTCCCTCTGTTCTCCAGTATTTTGCCTTCTCTTTGCTTTTCCTCTCTTGTCTCTACCCTTTATCCTTTTCCCCCCCTTTTTTTTTTTTCTCCTCTCCTCCTCCTTCTTCCTCTGTGCTCTGTAACATAAGAGAGTGCATACTAGGGCGTTAAACTTCCTCACTTTGAATGTAAAGGGGCTGAATTCCCCCAACAAGCGCAGTCTGTTACGAAATTTTCTTAAATCTCATAATCCAGATGTAGTCTACCTACAGGAGACTCGTTGGTCGACCACACACATGCCTGTACTTAAGTTCTCGGACTACTCAAAATATTCCATTCTACCTACAAAGACAAAACGAGAGGTGTCTCTATTCTGATTAATAAAAGGATTTCGTTTCATTTAGTTCATGCTGAAAGAGATGAGGAGGGCCGCTCCCTCATCTTGATCGGGAAACTTAATGAACAATTGTTCACTCTTGTTAATGTATACAGTCCTAACCAAAGACAGGTTTCCTTCCTAAAAAGGACTCTTCTTCTAGTTGATAGATTGAAACAGGGCACCCTGGTTTTGGGGGGCGATTTTAATCTGGTTTGGGACCCACTCCAAGACAAGAAAATCCCTGCTCATAAACGGATAGACTTTCATACCACTTCGATGGCCCGAAGTTCCAACACTTGATCGCTCAACATTCTCTTTTTGATGTCTGGCGGGCACACCACCCCGATGCGAAAGATTTCACTTATTTCTCAGCCTCTCATAGGTCTTATTCTAGACTTGATTATTTTTTTGTTAATTCATGGACATTGATCTCTATTGACAGGTCGCATATACACTATTGTACCTGGTCAGACCATGATGCAGTCACATTCCAGGTGTATGGCTCGCAGGTGTCTACAGATAGGCCTCCATGGAGGTTCCCCCGGTTCTTGTGGAAAGATACTTCTTTCCTATTGGGGCTCAAGGAAGAGATCGGTAAGTTCCTACAAGACAATCGAGAGGGACAAACATCTCACCAGATTCGATTTGCGGCCTTGAAAGCTTATTTACGGGGCGTCTGTATTACTAAGGTGGCAGAGCTACGCCGCTTGAGGGGGGCTCCCTTGGGGAAGCTGCATTGCGACCTCCGTCTAGTGGAAACTTTAAATAGACAAAATCCCTCTCAGGCACTCTCTATTGAGGTGCAGAGACTGAGAGGCCTGATTAAGGAACTGGAACTACAGAGAATTCAAAAGGCTCTCTCAGTTTTCAAACAACTTCTTTACCACAAAAGCAACAGGGCAGATACGCTTTTGGCTGGTAAATTGAGGAAGCGAACGGCTGCAGCCAGAATACCTTATATTGTTCAAGACAGTAGGCGAGTATGTGCTCCAGCTGCCATTGGATCAGCCTTTGCTACATTTTATGACAAGCTATATAATATAGCCAAAAGTGAGCACCCTCGATCGGCCTCGGTCGCAGAGATTAGCGATTTCCTTCGGGGCCTCGGTCTCCCGACGCTCTCGGAGGAGGATGGAGAGTCTCTCCTCAAACCGTTTAATAATAGGGAAATCTCACTACTTCTTAAAAATCTGAAAAAAAAATAAGGCCCCGGGACCGGACGGTTTCCCCAGCTTTTTTTTATAAGAGATTTTTGAAGTTACTGATCCCAGTGCTAGGACCAATTTTTAACGAAATTAAATCAGACGGCCTAATACTGAGAGAGAATCTTGAGGCGTCCATTGTCGCTATTCCCAAACTGAACAAGGACGTGATGCTGTGCAGTAGCTACCGTTCAATTTCGTTAATCAATGTTGATATGAAACTCTACTCGAAACTCCTTGTGGACAGGTTGGTTAACCTACTACCCACCCTAATACAATCGGACCAGGTCGGCTTCACTAAAGGCCGCCAAGGTCCAGACAACACAAGACGCTTAATTATGATATTCTCAGACGCCCGTAGGAATGGTACCCCACTGGTAGCCCTGTCCCTGGATGCTGAGAAAGCTTTCGACAGGGTCCGGTGGGAATACATATGGGAAGTTCTCAGAGTATTTAATTTCCCTCCCCAAATTATTTTAGCCATTCAGGTCCTCTATACATCCCCCCACGCGCGTATTAGAGGCCCAGGGTTTTGTTCGCCGGTAATAAATATTTCCAATGGCACCAGGCAGGGGTGCCCCCTCTCTCCTCTAATTTTTTTCCTGGTGATGGAACCCTTTGCCCAAGCGATACGATTGTCAGACAGAATTACTGGAGTTCCATACTCGCCACACAAGGAAAGGATCGCCCTCTTCACCCTCGATTCCGAGGGTCTTTGACCTAATTGAAAAATTTGGCAGATTTAGTTACCACAAATCCAATGTAGCTAAGACTGAAGCATATGCCATGAACATTTCTGCAGAGTGGTTACTTGTACTGCGGGATAAGTTTGACTTTCAGTGGTCTACAGAATGCTTAACCCATCTGGGTGTAATGCTTAACGACAATGTAGACACTATGATCAAGCTTAACTTTGACAAACTGACGGCCGACATCAGATCTTTGACAATGGCGTGGGATCACCGAGAGATTTCCTGGTTAGGACGTGTCGCCACGCTTAAGATGTCGCTCCTCCCGAAGGCCCTATATCTTCAATGTACCTCACCGGATTCTTCAACAGATCCACTTTTTTTTCCTCTGATATGTATGGGGACACAAAGTTCCCAGAATAGCATACAAAATTCTCCAGAGACCTTTTTCCAAGGGCGGTATTGCGTTTCCAAACATATATCTATATTACAAAGCAACGAGGCTCACCCATATTACTGCATGGGGAGTTGAGACAGATAGGCCAGGCTGGTACCACCTGGAACAATTAGCCCTGCCGACAGACCTGGACCTGCGGGATGCCATTTGGGTCCCTAAACATGTGAATCTCTCTGCCCAGATCAACAATCCCATTGTTAGTCATTCTTTACGCATTTGGTATGAGCTAAGTCACAGGTTGGGTGTTTCACCCTACCCTTCCCCTATTCAGAGCCTGAAGGGTCTGCTGTGGAGCTCACCGGAGATTCACTTTGACTTTTGGAAGAGTAAAGACATCACGAAGATTTCTGATCTGTACCGCTCAGGAACCCTTATAACTGCCCCACAATTAGCAGGACCCGGTGGAGAAAACCCGCTATGGTTTAGATTTGAGAGCTACAGAGTACTCAGTATTGTCAGGGCTAGGGGATTCTCCACGACATCTCTCCGAGAAAAAACAGTGGGAATCTAGGTGGTGCCAAGGGGGACTGAGATCCCGTCCCATATCATTCCACTATGCCACACTTCTTAATGACTGTACGCCTGGTTTACCATGGCAAATACGAGCCTGGTGTCGGGAACTAGATACGACCATTTCAGAGTGCAACGTTGCTTATGCAATTACCCTTACTAAAAAGACGCTTCATTGTGTCACAGTCTTTGAGACGTATATGAAAGGTGTGTTGAAATGGTATAGAGTCCCAACGCGACTAGCAGCGATGTTCCCGTCCTCCACCAGAAAATGCTGGAGACAGTGTGATCTTGAAGGTTCTGACCTCCACATATGGTGGAGCTGCCCAAAGGTTGCCCCTCTGTGGAGAGAGGTTGAACTATTACTTAGTTCCATGAACCTAGACGTCCACCTGACACCTAAGATGGCTTTGCTCCACATTCTCCTGAGATCGTTCCCCCTGGGCACCAAGAAGTTCTTAATTTATGCTCTGGCGGCGACCAAACTGTGCATAGCCCGGGCATGGAAGCGGACTGATCCCCCAAGTTTAAACGAGGTTTGTGATGTCATAAATCACTTCGCAACCATGGAAAGATATGTCGCTGGGGAAAACAATACTCTAGACTCTTACTGGGTGACGTGGTCTGACTGGCTTGAGCTCCGATAAATAAGTCCTACCTGCTATGCTGTTTCGCATTCGAATCTCGGGGAGGGGTCTATGTGACCCCTTTCCCACCCCACCTCTTTCTCCTAGCAAAAAACCCAATCAACTTTTTCACTTTCCTTCTGCTCTTGTACAACTTAACAAGGTCCAAGGCCACCCTCCATACCAATTTCGGAAGAATATCCGACCAGACAATCCCAAGTCTCTCTTAATCATTTGAACCAAGTCTCACTGGGGCATAAGACCCAAGTCATTGCCTCCAGGATGAACCACTAAGACATCCAGGTGTGGATACCGCTTACAGCAATCCACAATCAATAGAAGTAACCGATTCCAACGGAGGCCGCGGACCCCGAACCACTTCACATCCCACTCAGATCTGGGAAAACCAAACTGTAGGCCATCCACTTTCTGCGCTGCCGCCCTCTTGGCCCAATAAACAAAGGAATGCCCAATAAATCATATTCGTTTCAAACCTAAAAACAGAAAAACAGAAAAACATGATATGCCTTTACACTCTCAAATCAGGGTGATCGTACAGTTGATAATGCTGGATACCCATCTACTAATGTTTTTTACCACACTCTCACTCAAACCTATTGCCTCTGCATCAGTAGCAGCCCCAATCTGAAAGGAATGAGACACAAACTCCAGCGATGACAAACCCAACCTCACCAGGGTTCTAGATAAAACAGCCCGAAATTGAAACTGAGACAATGACTTGCCATCTTGATGAATCAATAAGGAACCTGGGACTTGAGGACGAAGGTGCAGGAATTGATCCAAACACACCCACGGACAAACCTCCAAACCACTAAGAAACAACAGCATTGTTTTGCCTTTTCCTAGCTGGTCAGTCTTACTCTGTTTCAAGAAAAGTTCAACCCTCAACTCCGACATGTGTATGTCAGACATCCCCGAAATACGGAAAGCCCCAAAGAAGGACAAAACAAAAGTCAATCGAAAAAGACACACATTGTCAGGTTAGGAAATGTCCAGAAGAAGACCCAAATGCTAGGGCGAACTTAAACAACACCCTTGCACTCTGAGTTTAATCCAGGACGTGACCCCACGACAACCTCCAAAAAACAAAGTACTCACGATATGGAGCAGGGTTAGCCTGTGCCAAAGTAATTCAAGATATCAGCCAGATAGACTTCTGAATAAGGAACTGGTTTCAGGAAATGTCTTCCACAGAATCAGGGGAGCTGCAGGAATAGTCCACTTATACTCAGACAGAAGAAGGGTAAAACAGGAAACAGTTAATAATGCAGGAGTAGGTCATTTGTTATCAGGCAGTCTGAGGGTTAACACTGTGTAGACAGTCTTTGCAGAGTATGCAACAGGTAATCAGGCAGTTTGAGGGTAAACACTGTGTAGTCAGAATTTGCAGAATTAACAACATGTAATCAGGTAGTTTGAAGGTTAACACTGTGTTGTCAGAACTTGCAGAGATAGCAACAGGTAAGCTGGTAGTTTGAAGGTTAACACAGATTAAACAGTACTTGTTGAGATTGGCAACAGGATATCAAGCAGTTTGAAGGTTTACACTGAATAATTGTATTTGCAGAGTTTGGAAACAGGTAAACATGCAGATTGAAGGTTTCACAGAAATAACAGTATTTGAATAGTTTGGCAATACATAGAGTAGTCAGTATTTGCAGGGTTTGCAGCAGGTAAACAAGAAGTTTGAAAGTTTCACAAAACAAACAGTACTTGCATTGTTTAGAGACAGGCAATCAGGAGGTTGAAGGTTAATCCAGCATAGTAAATCCTTGAAGAGATTGGCAACAGAAAAGCAGCAGATAGAGAGATTCCTCAGCGAATTCCTATCAGAAGCACAAAGTTAAACAAACAAACGGGCACTGGAGAAACAGGAAGCCTAGAATAAAAAGCCTGGTTGTGACATCATCAGGAAGGGGTGGCTCAGACACCTGTCAATCAAGCACACAGAGAGGACTGCAGAGCTTCCAGCAGCCGAGCGTGACACACATCAAAAGCAGATGAACAAATATCTGACAAAACCCCACAAATATTTACCAACAATGCAAAAATAATAGGCCACGTCAGAATCCCCCCCCAGCTGGGCGAGAGTTTGCTCTTATATGGCTTACCTATACACTATGGAAAAAAGTATATTTTACAATCTAGGCAACTCTGACCTGTTTGAGCTTATATGGGCTGACTGGCAAGTTATTTACGACACTACTTGGAGACCCAATGTCCTCTCTTCCTCCTAGCCCTCCTGGACAGACTAGGGTGCTTGAGTTATAGATAGACTCCCCCAGAATTAACCTCCTCCCTTTCGACGAGACTACTCTAGCTTAACCCCTTAATGACCGAGGACGTGCAGGGTACGTCCTCAAAAAAAAGGCAGTTAATGCCTGAGGACGTACCCTGCACGTCCTCGGTGTGGAAAGCAGCTGGAAGCGATCTTGCTCGCTTCCAGCTGCTTTCCGGTTATTGCAGTGATGCCTCGATATGGAGGCATCCTGCAATAACCTTACACGGCCATCCGATGCAGAGAGAGCCACTCTGTGGCCCTCTCTGCACCGGACATCGATGGCCGGTATCGTTGGTGGGTGGGAGCCGACTTGGGAGGCGGGTGGGCGGCCATCGGTGTTCCCTGTGTCGTCAAGGGGGGCGGGATCGGGGGCGGGCCGTTAGGGGGCGCGCACGGGCGCGCGCGCGTGCACGGAGGGTGGCGGGCGGGCGCGTGCACGGGGCGGGAGCGGGTGGGAACCGCTACACTATGGAAAAATTTTTTGGTAACAAATGGCCAAATCTTGTTTGTGCAAAAGCACAAAAAGAGATCATGGAGGGGTGGGGGGTTGGTTTTGTGTGGGGGGAAGCTACACTGCAGAAAAATTTAATAAAAACTAAAAAAAAAACATTTTTTCTGTTAAACTGGGTACTGGCAGACAGCTGCCAGTACCCAAAATGGCGCAGATTAAGTTAGAGTGGGAGGGTTATAGAGCTGTTTGGGGGGGATCAGTGAGGTTGGGGGCTAAGGGGGGGATAGTACACAGCAGCATATGTAAATATGCTTTTTAAAAAAAAAAAAAAAAAAAACATAGCTTTTATTTTAGTACTGGCAGACTTTCTGCCAGTACTTAAGATGGCGGGGACAATTGTGGAGTGGGGGAGGGAAGAGAGCTGTTTGGGAGGGATCAGGGGGTCTGATGTTTCAGGTGGGAGGCTGAGCTCTACACTAAATGTGATATTAACCCTGCAAGCTCCCTACAAGCTACCTAATTAACCCCTTCACTGCTAGCCATAATACACGTGTGATGCGCAGCGGCATTTAGCGGCCTTCTAAATACCAAAAAGCAACGCCAAAGCCATATATGTCTGCTATTTCTGAACAAAGGGGATCCCAGAGAAGCATTTACAACCATTTGTGCCATAACTGCACAAGCTGTTTGTAAATGATTTCAGTGAGAAACCTAAAATTGTGAAAAATTTAACGTTTTTTTTAATTTGATCGCATTTGGCGGTGAAATGGTGGCATGAAATATACCAAAATGGGCCTAGATCAATACTTGGGGTTGTCTACTACACTACACTAAAGCTAAAATTACCCCAAAAAGCTCCCTACATGCTCCCTAATTAACCCCTTCACTGCTGGGCATAATACACGTGTGGTGCGCAGTGGCATTTAGTGGCATTCTAATTACCAAAAAGCAACACCAAAGCCATATAAGTCTGCTATTTCTGAACAAAGGGGATCCCAGAGAAGAATTTACAACCATTTATGCCATAATTGCACAAGCTGTTTGTAAATAATTTCAGTGAGAAACCTAAAGTTTGTGAAAAAATTTGTGAAAAAGTGAACAATTTTTTTTGTTTTAACGCATTTGGCGGTGAAATGGTGGCATGAAATATACCAAAATGGGCCTAGATCAATACTTTGGGTTGTCTACTAAAAAAAAATATATACATGTCAATGGATATTCAGAGATTCCTGAAAGATATCAGGGTTCTAATGTAACTAGCGCTAATTTTGAAAAAAAGGGGTTTGGAAATAGCAAAGTGCTACTTGTATTTATGGCCCTATAACTTGCAAAAAAAGTAAAGAACATGTAAACATTGGGTATTTCTAAACTCAGGACAAAATTTAGAAACTATTTAGCATAGGTGTTTTTTGGTGGTTGTAGATATGTAACAGATTTTGGGGGTCAAAGTTAGAAAAAGTGTATTTTTTTTCAATTTTTCCTCATATTTTATAATTTTTTTTATAGTAAATTATAAGATATGATGAAAATAATGGTATCTTTAGAAAGTCCATTTAATGGCGAGAAAAACGGTATATAATATGTGTGGGTACAGTAAATGAGTAAGAGGAAAATTACAGCTAAACACAAACACTGCAAAAATGTAAAAATAGCCTTGGTCCCAAACGGACAGAAAATGGAAAAGTGCTGCGGTCATTAAGGGGTTAAAGATATACTCCCCAAACTCCCTGCTCCTCCTATACCCTTCTTATTTCTATTCTTTTATTCCACCCTTCTTTTCCGCCCGGGAGGGAACTTCTTAGTTCTCCCCCATCTGTTCTACAAAACCTCATTATATGTTTCAAACTAACCGTCATACATACGGAATTTTTGTGTACTACTCACTATACATCTCAAACAGTATGTCTTAGATCAACTAAGGGATGTTATGAGTCCTTGACTTGCTAATCTTGTTTATGTTTTCTTACCTTCTTTCATTGTCTGCATATTATTACCTGTAAGAATGACAAACTAAATAAAGCTCTTTTGAAACTTTAAAAAAAAAAAAAAAAAAAAAAAAAAAAAATAATAGGCCACCTACGATCAACACTCCTACCACCTTTCTTCAAGCCCTTCAAAACCTGATGAAGAAAAAATGACTTAACGACTTAGTAACATCACACAAACCTAAAAATTTAAACCGAAAAGCAAGAACCGCCATCCCACACTTCCATAACCACATCCATTCTGTAATGCTCATGGGATAATCCACTATCAGACCGAACTTGGCCAGTAGTCTTCTTATCCCGGCATCGAGCTCTCGGCGTCGAGCCGGAATGATAGGGAATATCCCAGAGCAGAGAAAGTTTGCAAGATCAGGTAAGCCACACTCACCACAGGCAGGATGGTCTTCAGCGGCAACAGGCAGGGAATCAGAGAAAGGCAGTTTGGGGGTACACCACAAGAAGGGTCAGGCAAGCAGGATTTGGCAATGGTAAAGCAGTCCAAGAGTAAACCACTAGAATGGTCAGGCAGGCAGGGTTTGGCGACAGTAAAGCAGTCCAAGGGTAAACCACTAGCATGGTCAGGCAGGCAGAGTTTGGCAATCCAGAACAATAGGGGTTAATCAAGCAGAGTGGTCAAACAAGCAGAGTTCAACAGCAGTATATCAATCCAGTAATATAGGGGTTAACAGGCAGAGTGGTCAGACAAGCAGAGTTCAGCAGCAGTATATCAATCCAGCAATTTAGGGGTTAAGAGGCAGAGTAGTCAGACAGGCAGAGTTCAGCAGCAGTATATCAATCCAGCAATTTAGCGGTTAACAGGCAGAGTATTTGGACAGGCAGAGTTCACCAGCAGTATATCAATAAGGCAATCAGAGATGTAACGATCTATCAAACCCAGGAACACACAAAGTAACACCTATACTTGGGCAGTGATAGATCATTTTTAAAAACTTACATAGGCGCAGGATTTGCGCCACAAGTGTCCTACTGGCATCAGAGAGTACCTGGAGGCAGAGAATCCTTCACCAGTCCAGCCAATCATCCATTCCAAGCTTCCACAGGTAGTTTGGACAATGACGTCCCACCACGTCCACCTGAGTTGCCAGCTCTCGAAACCTCTGCCACTGGAAACGAGATAAGGCATCAGCTATTGAGTTATTCACACATGGAATATGTTTTGCCCTTACAAACACATTCATCATCAAGCACTTCAACATCAACAAACGTAACAGCCGCATCACAGGCATCGAGGAAGCAAAGTAGTCAGAGCAGAAACAACCCCCATGTTATCTGTATAAAAAAACACAGATTTTTTTCAGCAAAGTCTATTCCCGCACAAACAAAGTCACCACAATCGGAAACAATTCCATAAAAAACTATTTCTTACCAGATCACGGCCAAACCAACGCCTAGATTTAGAGTTCTGCGTTAGCCGTCCAAACCAGCGTTAGGGGGTCCTAACGCTCACTTTCCAGCCGCGACTTTTCCATACCGCAGATCCCCTTACGTCAATTGCGTATCCTATCTTTTCAATGGGATCTTTCTAATGCCGGTATTTAGAGTCTTGGCTGAAGTGAGCGTTAGAAATCTAACGACAAAACTCCAGCCGCAGAAAAAAGCCAGGGGTTAAGAGCTTTCTGGGCTAACGCAGGTTCATAAAGCTCTTAACTACTGTGCTCTAAAGTACACTAACACCCATAAACTACCTATGTACCCCTAAACCGAGGCCCCCCCACATCGCCGCCACTCTATTAAATTTTTTTAACCCCTAATCTGCCGACCGCACACCGCTGCAACCTACATTATCCCTATGTACCCCTAATCTGCTGCCCCTAACATCGCCGACCCCTACATAATATTTATTAACCCCTAATATGCCCCCCCAACGTCGCCGCTACCTTACCTACACTTATTAACCCCTAATCTGCTGACCGGACCTCACCGCTACTCTAATAAATGTATTAACCCCTAAAGCTAAGTCTAACCCTAACACTAACACCCCCCTAAGTTTAAATGTAATTTTATTCTAACGAAATAAAATAATTCTTATTAAATAAATTAATCCTATTTAAAGCTAAATACTTACCTGTAAAATAAACCCTAATATAGCTACAATATAACGAATAATTATATTGTAGCTATTTTAGGATTTATATTTATTTTACAGGCAACTTTGTATTTATTTTAACCAGGTACAATAGCTATTAAATAGTTAATAACTATTTAATAGTTACCTAGTTAAAATAATTACAAAATTACCTGTAAAATAAATCCTAACCTAAGTTACAATTAAACCTAACACTACACTATCAATAAATAAATTAAATAAACAATGTACAATTATCTACAATTAAATCAACTAAACTAAATTACAAAAAACAAACAAACACTAAATTACAAAAAAAAACCCCCACTAAATTACAAAAAATAAAAAAAGATTACAAGAATTTTAAACTAATTACACCTACTCTAAGCCCCCTAAAAAAATAACAAAGCCCCCCAAAATAAAAAATGCCCTACCCTATTCTAAAATAAAAATTTTACAGCTCTTTTACCTTACCAGCCCTTAAAAGGGCCTTTTGCGGGGCATGCCCCAAAGAATTCTGCTCTTTTGCCTGTAAAAAAACATACAATACCCCCCCAACATTACAAGCCACCACCCACATACCCCTAATCTAACCCAAACCCCCCTTAAAAAACCTAACACTAAGCCCCTGAAGATCTTCCTACCTTGTCTTCACCACACCGGGTATCACCAATCCGTCCAGAAGAGGGTCCGAAGTCTTCATCCTATCCGGCAAGAAGAGGTCCAGAAGAGGGTCCGAAGTCTTCATCCTATCCGGCAAGAAGAGGGCATCCGGACCGGTAGACATCTTCATCCAGGCGGCATCTTCTATCTTCTTCCATCCGGCGTGGAGCGGGACCATCTTGAAGCAGCCGACGCGGATCCATCCTCTTCTAACGATGTCCTAAGTCCGAATGAAGGTTCCTTTAAATGACGTCATCCAAGATGGCGTCCCTCGAATTCCGATTGGCTGATAGGATTCTATCAGCCAATCGGAATTAAGGTAGGAAAAATCTGATTGGCTGATTGAATCAGCCAATCTGATTCAAATTCAATCGGATTGGCTGATCCAATCAGCCAATCAGATTGAGCTCGCATTCTATTGGCTGTTCTGATCAGCCAATAGAATGCAAGCTCAATCTGATTGGCTGATTGAACCTTCATTCGGACTTAGGACGTCGTTAGAAGAGGATGGATCCGTGTGGGCTGCTTCAAGATGGTCCCGCTCCGCGCCGGATGGAAGAAGATAGAAGATGCCGTCTGGATGAAGATGTCTACCGGTCCGGATGCCCTCTTCTTGCCGGATAGGATGAAGACTTCGGACCCTCTTCTGGACCTCTTCTTGACGGATAGGATGAAGACTTCGGACCCTTTTCTGGACGGATCGGTGGTACCCGGCGTGGTGAAGACAGGTAGGAAGATCTTCAGGGGCTTAGTGTTTTTTTACAGGCAAAAGAGCAGAATTCTTTGGGGCATGCCCCGCAAAAGGCCCTTTTAAGGGCTGGTAAGGTAAAAGAGCTGTACATTTTTTATTTTAGAATAGGGTAGGGCAATTTTTTTATTTTGGGGGGCTTTGTTATTTTTTTAGGGGGCTGTAATTAGTTTAAAATTCTTGTAATCTTTTTATTTTTTGTAATTTAGTGTTTTGTTTTTTTTGTAATTTAGTGGGTTTTTTTTGTTTTTAATTTAGTTTAGTTGATTTAATTGTAGATAATTGTAGGTAGTTTATTTAATTAATTTATTGATAGTGTAGTGTTAGGTTTAATTGTAACTTAGGTTAGGATTTATTTTACAGGTAATTTTTTAATTATTTTAACTAGGTAACTATTAAATAGTTATTAACTATTTAATAGCTATTGTACCTGGTTAAAATAAATACAAAGTTGCCTGTAAAATAAATATTGATCCTAAAATAGCTACAATATAATTATTATTTATATTGTAGCTATATTAGGGTTTATTTTACAGGTAAGTATTTAGCTTTAAATAGGAATAATTTATTTAATAAGATTTATTTTATTTCGTTAGAATAAAATTATATTTAACATAGGGGGGTTAGTGTTAGGGTTAGACTTAGCTTTAGGGGTTAATACATTTATTAGAGTAGCGGTGAGGTCCGGTCGTCAGATTAGGGGTTAATAATTGTAGGTAGGTGGCGGCGACGTTGGGGGCGTCAGATTAGGGGTTAATAAATATAATATAGGGGTCGGCGGTGTTAGGGGCAGCAGATTAGGGGTTCATAGGGATAACGTAGGTTGCAGCGGTGTACGGAGCGGCAGATTAGGGGTTAAAAATAATATGCAGGGGTCAGCGATAGCGGGGGCGGCAGATTAGGGGTTAATAAGTGTAAGGTTAGGGGTGTTTAGACTCGGGGTACATGTTAGGGTGTTAGGTGCAGACTTAGGAAGGGTTTCCCCATATGAAACAATGGAGCTGCGTTAGGAGCTGAACGCTGCTTTTTTGCAGGTGTTTTTTCAGCTCAAACTGCCCCATTGTTTCCTATGGGGGAATCGTGCACAAGCACATTTTTTAAGCTGGCCGCGTCCGTAAGCACCGCTGGTATTTAGAGTTGCAGTGGCGGTAAATTATGCTCTACGCTCCCTTTTTGGAGCCTAACGCAGCCCTTCAGAGAACTCTAAATACCAGCGTTGTTTAAAAGGTGCGGGGGAAAAAAACCACGCGTAGCTAACGCACCCCTTTGGCCGCAAAACTCTAAATCTAGGCGCAAGATTCTGGCCAAGCAGCCACACACCAATTCCCCTGAAAATAGGTCCCAAAACCATGACCCACAGCTGCATCAGTCACAAACCCCAACTCTTCATTAGAAAGCTTAACTTCCTGTATCAATGCAGACCCATTAAATTCCAACAGGAATTTTTGCCACACCCTCAAATTGTCCTTTAGCTCCCTTGACAGCCTCATGAAATGGTGCGGCAGCCAAATTCCTACCATGGCCAAAGATAATCTCCTGCAAAAGACCTTCCCTATTGGTATAATCCGGCAAGCAAAGATTAATTTGCCCAAAAGAACAATAAGTTGTCAAGGTAATGCACCACAGACTTTGAACCGGACCTCACACATAATACCCATTCGAGGAACATGCTGAAACACTCAAAGAGTGAGCATGAGATCCAACACCCCATGGGTAATCAAAGATCCATATAATATGAACCCTCAACACAGCAACACAGTAAATCTTGTGAGGAAGGGTGAACTGGCAACAAAAGGAAAGCAGCCTCAATATAAATTTTTGTCATCCACGCCGATTGACCCGCCTCCCTGACCAAATTAACAGCTTGGTCAAAAGATGCATACTGAAACGAGGCCAAAGTGTCCGGAATGCCATCATTGACTGATCCCCCTTTCGGGAAAGATAGATGATGTATCAGTCTAAACTTTCCTTGTTCCCCATTTAGGAACCATCCCAATGGGGAAATCTCTAAATCAACAAGAGGAGGCTCCTAAAAAGGACCCACCAATATGACCCAACGCAACCTCCTTTTCAATCTTTTCTTTCACTACCTCCGGCCATTGGCTTATCGATTTCAAATTACCTCTAAAACCATGCTGCACCCCTTGAGAAGAGATAATAAAACTAAATTAAAAGCAACAATGCAGCCTTCTCCCTGCAACCTCTCCTCTTAGCGTACTTAATGAGCCACGACTCCATCGTGTTTACCCTCACCGGGGTTGCCCCCCTTGTCAAACATGTCAATACCCCCCCTGGGCTTTCCATTTTGGAAGCACTTGAGATAGGGGTGGGAGTCCCCACACCCTGAACATTTGTGGCAAAATTTGCATGATGCCCCCCACTTACAAATCTTCTCATTGACTGCGAAGTAAAAACCTTTTCTAACTGTTGTCGACAACCCTTCAGAGGATTTGCCACCGACCCCAACCCAAAAAAGCTGCAGAGCCCTCAGTGGGGTCATGATCTTTAGCCATCGGCCCATGTCATGATCATCCCACTTCATATCTGGCTTAACCAACAAACGCTGCCTAAACTCTTCATCGTAAACCCACCAAGCCATACCTCCATATGTCCTCCCGCTATTTAATCTATATAGCAGAACAGCGCCACGCCCTGTTCAGGAAACTTTCCTGACATGACACTTGCGTAAATAACAAATGCTTGGAACCAGTTAGTAAAGGTTTTAGGCAACTTCCTGTAGCGTTTTTTATGCTACTCCTCCTCTTTTTTAACTGTATCCTTCTTGGAATCCTCTGGGATTTCAAAGGACTGATCAAGGGGCAATAAGAAATCAATTTGATAAACTCTCTCCTGAATATCTTTTCCCTAACTTTCACCGAAAGGTGCATTCCCAATGGGCCAATGGAACAAAGGCAAGACCGTGACAATGCTGTGTCAGCCACCTTAAGTTCAGACCTCCCAGATGCCTTAATACCACCACCTGACACCACCACCTTTGCTCTGGCCCCATTGGTTACGCTAGGCCCACCAGGTGTCACAGAACCCACTGGAACCTCCGATGGAGCCTCTTTTTCGAGTAACGAACCCCTCAAAGATCCTGCCAGTGGAACTCGCACTCTTTCTGGGGAAGGAAAGACTTACCCTGCACCCTCCAGCTTTGCCAGCAATTCCCTCAGACCAGCCATCAAATTCCCAGGCTGAGAAGCCATTGTTTGCTCCAGGGGAGTAGCGGGTGCGGTGTCAGCGGCACACGGCCCAGATCCAGCAGCAGTGAGGAGCATTAAGATATCCACGTGGAGGCAGCGTGGCCAGGAGAGTGGTGGAGGACTGCAGCTGAGACCAGGAGACGCTGCATAGCAAAGCGGCACCGGAAGGTCCCAGTTAAAGTAACCACCTAACAGCAGTAAGAAACCAGCTGAAGATAGGCTGCCTTTACAGCAGCAGGCAGTTCAAGATTGAATGTCAGCCCATCTGGGGCAGTACCAGCAGAGGTAACCTTAGTATTCAAATGAAAAAACTGTAAGTACATTCCCTTACATTAAGGGGGCTTGAAGATCATTGTATTGACTGCAGTTGTGGTGTGGTTGTTTGCTGTCTATGAGACAGCAATGCTTAGGGTTAAAGGGACACTAAACCAAAACAATTTATTTCATGATTCGGAGAGAGCATGCAGTTTTAAGCAACTTTATAATTACTCCTATTAACAATTTTTCTTCATTCTCTTGCTTTCTTTATTTGAAAAAGAAGGCATCTAAGCTAAGGAGCCAGCCATTTTTGGTTCAGTACACTGGACAGCACTTGTTTATTGGTGCTGTGCAATCAACAAGGACAACCCAGGTTGGGAAACAAAAATGGGCCAGATACTAAACTTGCATTCTTGCTTTTCAAATAAAGATAGCAAGAGAATGAAGAAAAATTGATAATAGGAGTAAATTAGAAAGTTGCTTAGTCTATCTGAATTCTGAATCCTGGGTTCAGTGTCCCTTTAAGCCTGTTTCGAACTTTGGGTACTGAATCCCCCAGTGAAGAAACCGGGAAGACCCCATTTGGGGTGCTAAACAAATTAAGGTTTTGACTGTTGGTCTTTAAGTGACAGAACTCTGTTTGCAATGCTCACACTTTCTGGATAAAATTGTAACGGTGGGCAAAAAAGAAAGAAAGGAAAAAAAAAGATGTTATCAAGCCAAGTATTATCTTTGCAAAGGCCCTACCATAAAATAATAAGATAAAAAAAGGAATACTTATAACTAAGGTAGAAGCTGTTGTTTGTTTAAAAGAACATTTCTTTTTTCTCTCTCCTCTCCGTCTCTAAGTGAAGATTCTGATACGAGGCCTTCCTTAAAGAACAGGCACTTCTGGTTTTACAAATAGTAAAGTTCTGTCTTGGTCCATCATACTCATTTTAAGATTAACGTTTGTTGAATACCAGCAGGACTCCTAAACTTCAAATGGACTTGATTGCTGCTATTTTTACTAAATGCACTTAAAGTGGATTTTTAACGAGATTAGATCTCAAAAATGAGCAAATTTGTGCTTTTGGAGGTACTTATTGCTGTTAAAGCTAACTTAGTGCAGGTGCAGCTGGTGACGCCGGCTAGTGTGGGATACAGGGATTATGATCTTTATTCTGTATTACTGTAAGCGAGTCTTTTGTTCTCAATTATGTACCTGAGGGTGGATATTTGATACCGATATAGCCATACTTTACAGAACCATAGTGGTGCTACATTAGTTCCCCTATTTACTGAGTAACCTTCCTGTTTTTTTTCTGGTGGTTAGCTTGTGTTAATTCCCTAATTCTTCAGTTTAATGGAAAAATATTTTGTGAAAAGCAATATGCCACCTAAAAACAAACTGGGAGAAAAGGGCTTAAGGAAATCAATAGATAGATCTGTAGAACAACCTCAGGTTTAGAAGATTCAGTAGAGCAGTGATTTGCAACCTTTTTTTTGCCGTGGCACACTTTTTTACATTAAAAAATCCTGTGGCACACCACCATCCCAAAATTTTACAAGATCACACATTGTAGCCTAATACAGGATATATATATACAGTATATATATATATATATTTACACACACACTGTACTGTGCTGTCATGCCATGCCTCCTACAAACTATACATGACATATTGACATTCATTCACAAACAATCATAATGATTGTCTGTGAATGAATGTCAATGTCATGGTTGTGAATGATGCCTGATGAGCCTGTCACATACCTCCCAATATTTAAAAATTTGAAAGAGGGACACCCCCGCACTGTTGTCAGTCTGCCGCGGCACACCTGAGGATCTCTCACGGCACACTAGTTGAAAAACACTGCAGTAGAGAAAGAAAACACTACAATTATCTCACAGATAACTCAGATCCTTATCCCTAAAATTGAGGGTGTACAAAGGGAAGTTCAGAAAGACATACAACATTTATCAGCAGAAATTAAAAACGTTCAACAAAGATTAGCACTCCCAAATAAATATATATATAAATATAAATATTCTAGATAGAATCAGAGGGTTAGAAAAACAAAATAGAGGCTTGACACCCAAAGTAGAAGATATGGAGAATAGGTTATGGAGAAAAAAATCTGAGAGTATTGGGTATCCCAGAAACAGTAAAGGCAGCAGAACTGGAGGGGTTTTTTGAGGCTCAACTGCTAGGCTTGTTGGGTTTTAAGGCACAGAAGGGCACTTTTGCAATTGAGAGTACATAGAATCAATATGAAAACTTACAGAGACCAACCCAGGCCGGTTATAGCAAGATTTGCAAGTTTTAAAGATAAAACCACCATCTTCAGGGCATATAAACAACAAATAACTTACTATACCAGGGCAATAGAGTCTTCATGTACCAAGACTTTGCAACAGAAACGGTCAAAGCTTGAAAAGAGCTTATTCCATTATGCAATGAATTGAACAATAAAGGGTTTAGAGTCTGTGTTATTTTCCCAGCTAAAGTCAGTTATGTTGCAAGATGAGGTAAAGTTCTTGCAAAATAAAGAAGAGATTTTCAGCTTTTTAGAAGCTCCCAGTGAAGGCTTGTGAGGCAAGGGGTGGGCATAGAGCGGTCCTTACCTTTAGAATACATAGAGTAAATGAATCCTATTCACATTTATCACACTAGATTACACTAATGAATCACTACTGCTGCTACTGGTGTGTTTTTGTTTTTTTACTCCATTTTCCTTTAAATACAGAGCAATTGTTGTGTTTTTTAACACAGTCACTTTTTTCTTGCACTTTTTTTTTTCTTCTTGTTCTACTCTGCTTTCTTACCTGCTGTCCCTTTGCCGGTTAATCTACTGACATTATTTTATAATAAGAATGTTAAATGTTACATCATGGAATGTGGGGGGTATAAACTCCCCCATTAAAGGGAAAAAGATTTTTAATCACTTAAGAAAATGCTTTAATTCTGATTTTGGTATTTTTACAAGAGACACACTTGCTCAAAAAGGAACACCTGAAACTGAAAAGAAAATGGGTTAAGGAAATCATCCTATAAAAAAAGTATTAGAGGTATAGCAATTTTGTTTAATAAAAAATTAGACTATCAGATAAAAAAGACAATTCATGATCCCCAGGGAAGGTATCGCATTGTACAAATTGTATTAAATAAAGAAGTGTTGACTTTGTGTAATATATATGGCCCTAATGAGTCCAGCAGAGCTTTTTGGGAATCATTAATTGAAGTACTAAATACATTTGGTGATACAAAAATGATCATAGGCTGTGACTTTAACTCAACCCCCAATTTTAATATTGATTGATTAAATAAAGAAATCAGGGCACCTAAGAAAAATAAAGATAAAAGAGGTAAATTTAATTAAAAAAATAGCTTATTGCTGATGGAAGCATTAGACCTAATAGATTCATAGAGATACAAAAACCCAGTTCTTAGGGAATTCACATGCATGTCAAAAAAATATGTATCGATGTCTAGGATAGATTTATTTTTTATTTCAAAGGAACTAATGCAACAAATAATAGATGTAAGAATAGGGAAAATTATAATCTCTGACCACGCACCAATTAATATAATTTTGTCATCATCAAGTAAAAGAAAACAAATATTGAGATTTAGGTTCCACAAGTTTTTATACGGCTCCAAAAAATTTGAGACGTTTAAATTTTTTTTTAAAAAAATGGGAAGAATTTCTTGAGAATAATAAAGGTGATGATTGTCATATTCAAACAATTTGGGAGGCAGGGAAAGCGGTCATTAGAGGTCACATTATTGCTTTTGTAGCTAACTATAATAAAACCATGCAAAACAAATGCAGTATAGACAGCTAAGGGAAAAACTGGGAGCATTGTATGCACTACACTTGGGAAATCGTGCACTACACTTGGGACATCGTTCTTACAACAACTTAAAAAGTTATCTTACCAATAAAAAGGAAATTATTATTTATCTGACCCAGCAAGCCACTAGAGATTTAAAATAAAAAAGAGTCATTAACAGCTTGGGTTGGTTTTGGCAAGTCCAACATCATACTGTAAACCCAAATGGACGAAACCAGAGATACTTTAAAGATTAAAACTTTATAGTTTAGGATGAGCAGAGAGTTTCAGTTGCAAGTTTTCTGTTAATTTATCCAGGAATTCAAATGTATTCAAGTAGTCAGATCGTTGTAAGTTTGGCAGTCCTTTAATACAAGCAGCAAGATATTTTGTCATAAACCCAGCCTTTAATAGACAGGGCAACCGAACAGGGAAATTTCTAGCTAGTCTAGTTAAATCTAATAAACAAATTCTCCAAATAGAATCAGAGAAGGGAATTAAGATAAAATCGGAGGAAATTGCTAAAGAGTTTAGTAAATATTATGCAACACTGTATTCATCAGAAAAATATAGCAACATAAAAAAAGTAAATAGTTTTTAGACTCGATACCCCTGCCAGAAATTACACAAGAACAAAAAGAAGATCTAAATGCAGTAATTACGCTAGAGGAAGTTAGTAAAACGATGGGGGAGTTAATATTACGAAAAGCACCAGGACCAGATGGTCTCCCTATGGAGTGGTACAATACTTCAAGAGCTCTAAAATGTTGGTAGAACTATTTAATATATATTTATCAAGGGAAATTCAGCCCTCTAAAGAATTCTCAGCTGCATGTATAATCGTTATACCAAAAGCAGGAAAAGATCCTCTTAAAGTTGCCTCATATAGACCAATCTCGTTGCTCAACCAAGATTACAAGATACTGGCAAAAATTGTAGCCAACAGATTAAAAAAAGTTTTACCTTTATTAATACACAATGATCAGTCAGGTTTTGTTCAAGCAAGATCTTCAGCAAAAAACATGAGAAAGGTGTTATACATCGTTAACCACTTTTGGTTACTTTTCTGGATCGCATGGCGGGCCCCTTAATACAGCCGACAGAACAGCTAAAGAGGAATGCTGCTCTCTTAGCATTAGACACAGAAAAAGCTTTAGATTCCAATTTTCCTGCCTAAAAAAAAAAAAATTATACAGGGATTCTTCCTCTTCCTTATTAAAAACATTTATAACAGGGGGGCGGAGCCGGCTTCTGCCATGAGAGCAGTGTAACTCCGGAGCTCCGTGAAGCAGACCCTTAGACCACATACCTAGCCTGGTCAAATCTTTAACAAATACCCTTTAAAACAAGGGGGAAGAAACCCTCAGCTGTCCCTACTTCTACCTGGAGCTTTGTCCCGCCACTGCAACCGGTTTTCTTGCCAGCAGCGCTTCAATTTTATTTCAGGAGCGCCATCTCTTAGACCGGAAGCTGGGCCACCTCGATCCCTGTAGAGAGCAACAAACACAAGCCAGCACAAAAGAACACTGCAGTTACAACTCTGGAGCTACGGACCTTGCACAGAACGGCTAAGACAGCTCCACACTGCAACCAGACTGCACACTGAGGTGGATTAGGAAGTGTGATTCTGGTAAGACCTCTTTCTTTATACGCCCTACTGACAGTTGCACACGCTACACCGCTCACAGAGCGGCAGTGCAAGGAGCACTATAATCTTACAATAGAGAAGCAATGGCCTGTTTCAACTGACTTTCACAGCCCCACACTGCAATCAACCTAAATATAAGAGCCACAGTCTCAAAGCCAGTCAGATGCCACATGCACAACGCTCTCCACACACCAGCAAAGGGGCCTCAGTTTTCCAAAGACTATCACAGTAAAGCAATTACACAGAGTTCTGTGAGACCCTCCAGCTCCTTTCCCTCCCATACAAGTTGAGGTGACATTTGCAAGGTATTGTTCCAACTGAGATCCTCTCCCACAGCAAACCTAGTGATCCTTGCTAAATAAACCATACTCAGACAACCTATCACTCCTGGAACCCATACAACCTTCCCTACCTACCTCACCTGCTTATAATGGCGACAAGATGCACAATAAAGCAGGATAAGCTTCCTAAACCCCAAGTAATGACATCCTTCCTACACCCCTCAGACTCTTCAGAGGCATCTCCCTCAAATTCTAGCCAGAGAGACAAGACATCTCCCCCTGACTCACAAGTCGGCAATGCTTGCTTGCCCATCTCGCAGCTACCTGCCTCCTTCCTTCAGGATTTACCATCTAAGCAGGATATAGCACATATAGTCCGCACCTGCATCAGAGAAGAATTAGCAACTATGCAGCAAGACATACATACTATAGGGTTCCAGGTCGAATCCTTAGAGGGTAATCATGATCTCCTGAAGGAGGAGGTCACTACATTGGCTGAACAAGTAACCTCCCAGCAAGACGCCATTTCTGCCCTCTAGGAAAAGTTGGAGGACCTAGAAAACCGCGGCAGGCGGAAAAACTTGAGGATCCGTGGAGTTCCAGAATCGGTCTTGCCTCAAAACTTCCCGGTTTATCTGCAGGCGCTGTTTCAGCACATTATAGAGTCCTCGCATACAACAGATATTCAATGGGTAAGGGTGCACAGATCGCTTCACCTTAAACCCCGGATTCTGCCCCGCCCAGGGACATTATCATAAGACTGAAGAATTTCCTGGAAAAAGAAATGTTGCTGAACCAGTTGCGCAGACAGCAGCCAGTCTGCTTCAGGGGCAACGTGATACAATTCTTCCAGGACTTGTCATATCAAAACCTAAAAAGGTGAAAAGAGTTTGCCCCTCTTACCTCCCTTCTCCGAAATAAAAAGATCCCGTATAGGTGGGGATTTCCAACCCAAGTTTGGATCCACCGAAACAACACCAGACTAATCTGTAAAGCACCAGAATATATCCCATCTTTCTGCACCTCGCTGGACATTGACCCCCCTCCAGACTCCTGCATCCTGAATGACCCCTCACCCACTATTACCAAAAAAAGGAGAGAGGCAACATCTTCATGGCACACAGTGTCCTACCAGAAAAGCAAGTCTGCAACCCCACCGTCTTCAAGAATTAGAGCATCCAACCAGTCTACTCCAGCTTCTTCAATTCAGATTGAATTGATGGCACCACTCAAAAATACCGTATCGGGTCTTATACCGTTCTATAATAAGGTCAATGGCCTTAGTATTATACAGTAATATGTGGTTAGGCGCTATGTATCAACACAGTAATACTTTACAAATTGGTTAGCTGAAGAAACTAACCGCAAAAAGATACTTTGTAAGCACTCAAAAGACCCCCATTGATATGAAATTGAAAAAGAATCACACAAATTAAAATATAAATCTTTATTAGAAATATTTAAAATCTGGGTAAATTAAAACTAAAATGCTGGTCTGAAATTCCCAGTGCAAAGACTGGATATTGTACACTAGAACCTCTTGTATAATAGTGTCTAATGGCAAATAAGAGAACACTGGCTGGAATTGAACCTATATACCCACTATAAAAAAGGGGTTAAGAAAGTATGGTTAACTAAAGTGGTGTGATCACTGCACAGATAGCTATTACTCACTCTTGTTACAACATGAATACCGTAATTGCTCACAGGCGAAAATAGTGATAAAAATATCTATGTTAAGCACATAGATAGAGTAGTGTAATAGAGCAGTAATGTGTAAAAACGGTAATCACTTAATATGATGAATATATTATGTTACTCCCAGTAAACGTGGTTGACAGTTAACATCATAGTGATTATGAGACACTCATGGGTCTATGGAAATATTGGGAAAAAGTAATTTCTTATCACAAATTGCCCTGATGGAAATTTATAGTTGTGAGAATAATACCAACTAACCCTATATGAGGGATTTAAGTAAGAAATTGTGGTAGCCGTTAACTTACTAGTCAGCGCCTAGAAAAGCTAGTTTTAATAAGAATAGTACCTAGAATAATTAATACCAAATAGTGTTAATTTTACTGCCTGTATCAGGCTATCTCAGTACTTGTACTGCAGAATATAGTTTAGATATAATAATGTATTTTGCAGTATATGTCATCTCAGTGTATATTTGTATCACTTTGAGTTAATATTGGTATTGTAACCTAAATGGATTAATATTAGTAAATTAGCTAAAGGTAGTTGTCAAAAGTGAGGCTCCCAACTAAGTAAAATTGCAATATAAATTGTCCTAGGTTGGGAAATGCATGTTGAACAAAGGATGTGTTATAAGTGTTTGGTGCTCACTTACTACAGATTTAGTATTGTCTTACTGTACCCACTTATTGACCCTGATAGATGATACTCCAGCTTCTTCACCATAACCATCTAAAGGTTAGAGACATTCACTTGCCCTACGGGACATACTTTTCATTATGAGTAGCCTTATTCCCCCTCCCCCTTTTTATCTCCCATCCATTAGACTGCACTGATGTTAGTCAGTGTGGTCTACCTGACTATTTGTTACTTCACATCCTTGTTCACTGTTTAAATATGACTAGGCTAGGTTTAGCTAAATATATCTTGTAGTTAGATATGCTATGAGAGTCTGCATTACCAACTCCCCTTTCTATTCTCTCAGTATGCCCTATATTAGGAAGAGAGAACTGTACTTATGTCTATGGTTAGGTTACTTGTTCTACCTATTTGATTGTTTTATGACTGTTTGTTTTGACTGTTTTAATATGTTCCTTGTTTGCAGAAATCAGACCTATATATGTCATTATTCATTGACCAGTACTACATTGTATGCATCATTCCTGACCTTGCACTTTTACTTATCTAAACGTCATGTCTCGCCCTACATACACTAGCACTAAACGACTAACCTTATTGACACAAAATGCCAAAGGCCTAAATTTTCTTCATAAGCGATCTAAAGCACTCTCAGATTTAGCAAAGCAACAAGTAGATATCCTATTCCTACAGGAGAAACATTTAGGCACTGCAAAGAACCCAAATATCTAGGGAAAATCTATAGCTCCCACTATCATAGCTCCGGACCAGTAAAGAGAAATGGAGTGAGTATTTTAATTCATAAATCCCTCCCCTTTACCCTATTGCAACTCACTAAAGACAGAGAGGGGCGCTTTTTAGGCTTGGTAGGCCTACTATATGGTGGGCCTATAACATTGCTTAACGTTTATGCCCCAAACACTGGTCAGACCCCCTTTTTCAAAAGTGTGTTCATAAGAACTCTAGACCTAGCTAAAGGCCCCATATTTCTCGCAGGAGATTTTACTACATTGCTACAACCCACAAAAGACAGCTCGAATAAAAAAATACAGATTTCCAAGACAGTTACCGCAACTTTGTGGAAAGGTATGAATGATTTGATTCTCTATGATGTCTGGAAGTTTATACACCATGATAAACGTGAATATACTTTTTTCTCACATCCCAACAAATCCTATAGTAGACTTGACTACTTTCTCACGAACCAACCAGGCCTCTCACATATCCACCAATGTGACATTTTACCCACATCATGGTCTGACCACTCAGCCATCAAAGTCAAATTCTCCTGGCCAGAAGTGCCCACAGAACCATATCAATGGAAATTAGATGATTCCCTGCTAAATAACCCAGATACCTTAACCAAAGTATCTCAGATTATATCTGAATACTTTTCTCTCAATAACAACTCTATTAATGACAACTTCAAAATCTGGGAAGCTCACAAGTGTGTACGGTGGGGAGAACTAATTAAAATCAAAGCCCACATGCAGTGAACCTGCCGAAAACAATATAAAGACCTGACGGAACTCTACTCTAGACTAGACCTAGCACATAAAAAAGACCCTACTAATCCTACTATAACAACAGACATCGAATACCATAGTCAGCGCAACAAAACCAACTGTATGTTCTATTATGAAAATAATAGAGCTGGTAAACTGCAGGCCCGCGCCCTTAAAGAAAAAAAGATTTAAGTCCTTCATGTATGATATCCAAACCCCACAGAACAAAACTGTAAGAACCACTAAGGAAATCCTTCAAGCCTTCCAAAACTATTACACAGACCTTTACAATATCTGACATCACCCCCATCACCCACCCACCTTGCTGACCTCACCTCCTATATCACTAATAGTCAAATACCCTCCATTACAGCAGACCAGATGCAGGATTTAAATAAACCAATATCTGTTCAAGAGATATTATTAGCAATTAGTGCCCAAAAAAATGGGAAGAACACCGGCCCAGATGGCTTTTCTACTAAATATTATAAATAATTCTCCTCCCTACTGGCCCCCATCTTACACTTATCTTTAATGAAGCCGCTACTAACAACCTCTTCCCCCCTTCAATGTTAGAAGCACATGTAACAGTGATCCCCAAACAGAACAAAAGACCAATTACCCCAGCAATTTTTTGGCCCATCTCCCTGCTTAACATGGACATTAAACTCTATGCCGCTACCCTGGCAACCTGAATTAATTCTGTTCTCCCCTCCTTAATCCACCTTAACCAAGCTGGTTTCACACCCGATAGGGAAACCAGAGACAACACCACTAAAATAATCACTCTTATGGAGTATGCAAACAAACTCAATATCTCTTCAGCGTTCATTTCAATGGACGCAGAAAAAGCTTTTGATAGGCTAGACTGTTTTTTTTTTTAAAACAAACTATGATCAAATTTGGATTTGACCAACCATTCATAGGGAAAATCTTTGCCCTCTATAATAAACCCCAAGCAAAAGTTAAATTAAATGAATCCCTGTGACATCCTTTCCAGATTTCAACTGGCACGAGGCAAGGCTTCCCTCTCTCACCGTTGCTGTCCTAGCTATGGAAATCTTAGAATCAGTCATTAGAAATCAAGCAAATATCTCAGGCTTCCACATAGGGCAAGCAGAATACAAAATAACCCTTTACGCAGATGACATCTTCATGACCCTAACCGACCCTGATTCGTCTGTCCCCCATTTAATTTCCACGTTGCGCACATATGGACTCTACTCTAATTTCAACATTAACATATCCAAATCCGAACTCCTTATTATTGCGTTGCCTACCACTAACCTTGAAAACATCCGACGGAAAAGCCAATTTTGCACCCAAACTAAAGCCATTAAATATTTAGGAGTCTATATTTCACCGAACACTCGAAACATTATTTCTTTAAATTACACTTCTTTAAAGAAAGACATTGACTTGACATTACAATCTTGGATGGCTAAGTACCTCTCATGGTACGGTAGGATTAATGCAATTAAAATGATCATACTCCCCAGGATATTATACTTTTTTCAGACATTACCCATACCCCTTCCGGACCAGACAATATTTCAGCTTCAGAGGGCTTTTAATAAATTTATCTGGTCCAACAATAGACCTCGCATAGCTACCACTATACTATATCGTCCTAAGAGAGAAGGAGGTGCTGGAGCACCAAATTTGCAATTCTACCGGATAGCAAGTTTTTTCTCAAGAAAAATGGATTGGTGTAAACACTCCACTAGCAAAGAATGAGTTTCGCTAGAACCCAATTTAGCCCATACGACCTGTCTTGGAGGTAGTTGCTGGCTCTCAAACAGGCATCTTCCTCCCACCACTTCCACCACCACAACTGAAACTTTCCGAAACTGGGACCGTCACATCAAAAAACACCCACACATTTCCAGTGCATACTCCCCTTTAACCCCTCTCAGAGGAAACACCTCTTTCTCACTACACGCATTGCTTCCCGAACCGGTACTACCTAACATCAATAACATCCCAGTGT
The DNA here is from genome assembly GCF_027579735.1 of Bombina bombina. NCBI lineage: Eukaryota > Metazoa > Chordata > Amphibia > Anura > Bombinatoridae > Bombina > Bombina bombina. The sequence continues at coordinate 21,950,800 of NC_069501.1, read as the reverse complement.
ATGTTCTATACCGAGACGGCAAGCTAAAGACCCATACTGAACTCATTGCCCTTCTGGGAACTAAGTTTCAGAGTTGGTACACCTACTTACAACTCACACCTTACCTCTCCATGCACCCTTTCAAATCATCCATGAATCATCCTCTCACTTGTTTTGAGGGTCTGTGTTTCCAACCTCTACCCAATAGAGGCATACTATCGCTCACATATAAACAACTTTTAGCATGCTACACCACAACACTCCCCTCTTACGTTACCAAATGGAAATCTGATACTAACTGCTCCCTTCCTAAAAAAGATAGGCTAAACATTTTTCAGCTCATGAGCAAATCTTCCTCTTCTATTTCCACTCTGGAAATGAACATGAAACTGATGAGTAGATGGTACTATACCCCATCACGTCTTCATCAATTATTCCCAAACACACCGACTAAGTGTTGAAGGGGATGCTCTGACTCTGGAACTCCTACCCACATTTGGTGGTCCTGCCCATTTTCCAAAGCATACTGGGAAATTATCAAAGTTGAAATCGAGAAAATCTTAAATATCCCCCTACCTTTTAACATTTGGACCTTCATATTTAATTTTTTCCCTAAGGTTAAGTGCAAACTGATGCTGGTGTTACTAACAATAATGATTCTGCAAAAAAACTTATACCCCTCAACTGGAAGAAATCTGAACTTCCTCCTGTTTCCGTCTGGAGATCTTCCGTCTCTCACACACTCCAGATGGAAAAATATCATTTTGTAAACAATAAACAAGTGAATGATTATCACCCCATATGCTTCTTATGGGAGGAATATGTAAACTCATAGTCTTGACCCTATCAATTTATTGCTACCCAATGGCATGCTCACCATACTAAGACCATCCTTAAACTTGCACCTACCTGTTTACTATAATTTACTACAGGAATGAATGATACAATGACAATTCCTTCTTTTTATTTCCTAAATTAAGCAATATATTTAGATGTGTCCTCGTATTTGTGATACAAAAAACTGTCTTTTGCAATTTGTTATATGTTTTGATTTCACTGTAATTGTTTAAAAAGTCTGTTCTTTGAAATATGTAACATATCCGTTTATTGTATTTCTTTGCAGACCTTAATAAAGAAAAGTTAAAAAACAAAAAAACAAAAACATTTATAACAAACCAGTTGCTCTATTGTCTGTTAATGGGGGGGCATCCCCAAGGTTCACCTTAGAAAGGGGAACAAGGCAGGGATGTCCTTTATCACCCCTATTATTTCATTTAGTACTGGAAACTTTGGCCATCAATCTCCGCAAAATCTTCTTTGGCTTTAAGCTGAAAGAGATTTTTTTAACCTTGCGCTCTATGCGGATGACATGCTGCTTTTTCTACAAGATCCAGAACTGTATTTGAATGTCATCTTGCAGGTGTTTAAGATTTGTGGGCAGCTTTCAGGCTATAAAATAAATGAGAATACATCAGAGATCCTGTGGCTTAGTAAAAGCAAAGTAATAAAAGTGGAGAATTTACCTTTTGTTGAAGTTAAAAAAATATCTAACATACGTGGGTATTCATATCTCCAGTAACCCAAAAGACTGGTACAAAATAAATTTTAGACATCAAACAAGATTTTATGCTTTGGAAAGGATTACCTTTTCCATTAACAGGCAGAGCTCATTTAATAAAGATGATGATTTTTAGATATGTGCAATTCGTTTCGGATCGATTCGGAAATTCGGCAAATTCGGAGATTCGGATCTAACCGAATTTCCGAATTGAAATACTGCCGAATTTACTGAATAAATCTGAATTAGTTTGGATTTATTCGGTAAATTCGGATGGCCATGGATTACACTAGTATTGTACAGTATATTAGGTTATATCACTCTGCTATGGGTTACACCTAATATACAGTACATAATACTAGTCTAATACACAGCACACATACCGAAATTCCGAATTTCCAAACCAAACCAAACCGAATCGAACCGAATCCAGCCAAATTTTTTTGAATCCGAATGAATCCGAAACGAATTAAATCAAAGTTTTCCGAATTCGAATCGATCCGAATTGAAATTAAAAAAACTCTGAATCAATCCGAACCGAAACAAATTTTTCGATCATGCACATATCTATGATTTTCCTGAAATTATTATACCCAATTAATATGATACCGATTATGATTCCTAAAAGTGATATTAACAAATTGAATAGGATGTTTAACTCCTTCCTGTGGGAAGGGAAAAAAATGAATTAGTTTAAAAAAATTACAGATGAAAATGGAAAATAGTGGATTAGGCATCCCAGACATTCACTATTACAATCTTGCAGCACTGACAAAGGTAGCAATTGACTGACTCTTAGGCACAGAGCAATTCTATGTCAAGGCTATGGATGCTTTTATTCTAGAGGATACAGCACTATCTTTGTTGCTACATCAAAAATGGAAGGCTATCTTACCTGGAATTAGAAACAACATTATTTATGAGAGTATACTTAGGGCCAGGCAGAATGTTCATAAGATTATAGGTGCTCAGCAGCACTTTTCATTATTTCTACCTATAAGAGGAAACCCATGGTTTTTACCAGGTTTGTCCATAGATTTTCTAAAGTGTGGCATAAGGCTAACATAAAAACAATAGGAGATTTAATAAATATAACACAAAAAAATTTAATATCTTTTGAAGAGTTACACTGTCCACCCACCATGAGATTGCCCACATATTCAGGGCAACTCTCTCCGCCATCCAAAGCTCACACAAATAGAAGTAGGGACTGTCTCAAATCCTCAATAAACAGGTCCATGCCATGGTTAGAAAGATGCACCCTGTCGCCTCGGTAGAGGCACCGGTCAGCTGCCATAATGTTCCTGTGCTCCACAACAAAACACCTAATCTCGAACATTAACCTTCTAACCTCTCTGTGGAGCTTTTTCCAGACCTGAAAAGCTACCCTGTGGTTGGCCATATGTCGCCACATCAATCTGGGGATATTATTTGACCATCCCATTCTCACACCAGGCATCCAAGCTTTGAACGTGCACAGGCCAGACTGGATCACTGCACTCAAATCCTATCTGGGAATTGATCCAAGGTCATTTCCCCCTAAATGAAGGATCAAGACGTGGGGTTTCTCCCAACCTCTCATGGCATCCTGCAGTAATCCAGGCAAACCTGCCCAGCAAAGACCTCTCCTCCCGTTGTGTTGATGCTAGAATGGCTGCCCAGTGTGCAAACGAGTGCCCCACTATCCAGACTCAAAGCGGACCACTACCAGGCCCTGCAAAAGAAAAAAGTGTTAACCACACACCGAAACAGGGAAACATAACAACATAAACATAACAACACTAACTTAGCAGTGGGATAAGAGGGGTCTCATATATAGCTGATACCTTTTAGATTTCCACCTCCCTTGATACGGTCAGCTGACCAGCCTAAAGCCGCTGCTGTTGTAGCTACCCCAACCCTAAATGAATGAGGTGCAATAGTATAAGGATTCAACCCTGCCTTTTCAGCAGCCCATCCTAAGACCCTTCGGAATTGAAATTCATGAGAGGGGTACCATCCCGATGGATTAGAAACCTATGATGACCCACTGGACGCACATCCGAGAAGGCCTTCAATAATGCATAAGGACAACTTAACGTTCCCTGGTTTGTAGGGAGTGATAACCATGCCCCCCTACTTTCCTGATCCACTTTGAATCTAGGGATAAATAACAATACCCCATTTTCGGCAAATCTCACATGTTCGCATAATACCCCTCCAACTTTAGCATTCTTAGACTGTGGTACCAATTCTTCCACTCTAAGGGCCCCGTGAAATGCCATGGCAAATACTGCGGAAAAGAGCTTCACCTCATAGACTGAGGAGCAGACCTCAGATAGAACCTGAAGTAAAAAGTGTAACCAATCAACGGTTATGTGTTCCCTAATGTACGGTCGCCTTACCTCTGACCTCCCCCAGCCCTGTAGAATTTTGCGAACCAAAAATGTCTTGAAAGAGTCCATCAGGGTAAACAGCTTACAGAAGAAGGATACCACCATTAATCTCTCTGTCACTGCTCCCTTTTTCACCTGTCTACCCCTGAGCTCCGCAAGCCATCGCGACAACCAGTCTTACCTGCGCAGGATGAAAATCCCTGAACCTTGCAGAAGAAAACCCATTCCTTCCAATACCTTACATATGATTTCCAGGTGGAAGTTGCCAGGGAAGCCTTCAGTAGTGGTATCAGTGATTGCCATCCAGTGCCACCTGCCAAAGGAAAGGAGGACAGGGAACACCATGAGTCATGACATTAGGCGCAACCTTCCTAAAAGTATCCCATTGAAAACAGGAAAGTGCATCAGCTATGATATTAGAAACCCAATGTTCCGCTTATGGCATCCCAAGACCAGAATCTGAAGATATCTTACCACAGCTGGGGATGATGAGGATGGCAAAGACCACACTCATGTTGTCTGTCCAAAAAACAACCTATCTCTCCCTCAGTTTGTCACCCCATAGCTCCAGAGCTACCAGTATGGGGAAGAGCTCCCGGAGACAAAGGTTCCTGGTAAGCCCTTTGACTGTTTTACTGGCCATCATCCATGATCATCCCTCATGTGTTTATTAACTGCTATCTTTGCCTTAGGGCAAGTCAGCCCTGGTAACAAGCTCTCCATCCTTTTCATAAAAATTATTCCCATTGGTATAACTCTTCTAGAGAAGTTGAGCATGCCCAATAGGGATTGCAGTTCCTTCAGCTTGCAGAAGTAGGAAGAAGCAATTTGTCTAACCTCTATCAGCATCTTCTGAACTTTAAGCGGGGGGGAAATCTACATTCTTCAGCCACTGAGTCAATTTCTATCCCTAAGAATGTCTGCCTTGTACACGGGCCTTCAGTTTTGTCCACTGCTAGGGGGACACCAAATGTATTCATCAGAATTCTTATGGTGTGCAGAAGTAGCTCACATTCCCTGGAATCAGGTCTACCTACCAATAAAAAGTCTTTAAAAAAATTAGCAATTTGGTCTTCCCCTGCCACCCCGGCCACAGCCAAGTGCAAGAATGTGCTGAAAGCCTCGAAGTAAGTGCAGGAGATCGAACATCCCATGGGGAGACAACGATTAACATAGTAGGATCCGTCGAAAAAAAACCCCATTAAGTAAAAAGAAGTAGGGTGAATTGGAAGTAACCGGAACACTGATTCCACATTTAACTTCTCCAGCAAGGCGCCCCTTCCAGCCCTTCACACTACCATTAGAAATGAAAGGTGTTGAATCATCCTAAATTTCCCTGGATTCTTCTTAGGCATCATTCCTAATGGTGAAATAACCAATCCCAGTATTGTCTTCTTTCAAAAGGGGCCCGCCATGCGATCCAGAGAAATCTCCTTAACTAACTTCTCCCTCAGTGCATCAGGGAACTGGCATGCAGATTTCCAATTCCTGTGTACCTTGGAGCCTGCAACCTTACCCTGAACAGGAATGATGAAGCCTTCAGTAAGGCCGCCGTACCCTTATCAGGGTACAAAGCGAGCCACGGTCTATTTTCGGCCACCTTCAGCAGCAGTGCCTCTTTGTCCTCACTTCTCAAATTTCTTAACTCAATCTGCGGCTGGGTGAGGCCGCCCGCATTTGTGGCATGCGAGCCAAAAGTAACAGGCAGCTCCCAGGGTGCAATGCTTGTCCTGGAATTTCCAACAGACCCCAGTGAGACACCTACGAAATCTGTTGGCAGCACGTACCTGTGGTATTTCAGCAGGAGAAGTGGAAGTCCCAGGGACCCTTTCTTGACCCAGCCGGGCCCAGAGCTGCATCTCCAGACATCCAAAATCCAGGAGAGGATTACCTACCATCTTCCTGTGAAAGGCCTCATCATAATCGTGCCAGGCTCCCTCTCGATAGTTCTCCTGGATAATCTCCATGTATTTCAGTATGGCCAATGACTGGTCAGGTCTCTTCTCCAAATAACAAGAAGAGTAGACCCTGAAGCATCTCCTCCATTCCAGGAACATATCCGGGTGCTGGAATTTCTTCGGGCCCATCCCATCTTCGGCTCTCTCCTTTTGCCTCAAGGCTTCCACAGAGATCTTGAAGATGTTCACGTACTTCCCATCCTGAATGCGCTTGACCGTCTTAGTTTTAAGGTGCTCATGCAAATCATTTGAGGACCAGGAGTGCGTATCGCTGTTGAGTGCCACCTTGCGTTTGGCAGGCCCACGGATATCTGTGAGTCTGTTACGGGGTTGGGATACCCTAGCTGACATGTCAGAGGTAACAGGTCCAGATGACTATTGTGACCCTTTCCTAGCAGCCTCTTTTTCCTC